>NW_024080450.1:2621899-2896949 GCF_014754425.2 Oryx dammah
CACTTCATTTCTGCCTCTCAAGGCATATGTCACATGCTAGGCTGGTTTAGAGTTATTTATATATGATTTGTCTCTACTAGACTTTTTTTTTCTTTCCCAAGTTGCTAGAATAATGACTGCTACACTATATCTGATCACTTTTTTGTGAATTAACGAATGGATGGATAGATGGATGAATGATGGCAATGAGAAAAAGAGGACTGAGAGCCCAGTGGGAGAACCCAAGAAGCATCCTTGCTTCCCGCCAGCAGGCCAGGGGCCCAGGCTCAGGGAGGTGTGCACTCTGGGTGTGCAGCTCTTAAGTTATGATGATAAAATCACACCCTGGCTTGCTCACCTGCAAGGGCCTCCTTTTCACTTCATGCTCCCACAGTACCAGGAAGCAGAGCTCCTGAAGCACCTGGCAGAGAAGAGAGAACACGAGCGGGAGGTGATCCAAAAAGCCATCGAGGAAAACAACAACTTCATCAAGATGGCAAAGGAAAAACTGGCCCAGAAGATGGAATCCAATAAGGAGAACCGGGAAGCCCACCTTGCTGCCATGTTGGAACGGCTGCAAGAGAAGGTAAGAGGCCTTGGATTGGAGAGGAGACTCCTAGGACTTGCTCTTCCTTCCACGGCAAGTACAGTGGACATGCCTATCATTTCAGGGAGCAAGTAGCCTCAGGCAGGAGTGGCCACGTTTCTGTTAGGTTAGATCCTTAGAGAGTTCCAAGGGATTACTTGGGAGGTGGCAGGCAAGAACCATAAACTGAGCCAAGAACCATGAACCAATGAACCAAAAACCATGAATTCCTTGGGGGGATGAATTGCCCAGCTACACAATTGAAATTTCTCATTGTCCGAGGGAGATTAGACCACTTATCTTCCAGAGAAAGCCTGCTGAATGCTTTTGTACATTCCTGGCTTCATCCTTAAATGCCCTGATTTGATTTAATGAAAGATGCTGACTTGAGCTCTTGGCTTGAGGCCACGGGCGTGATCAGCTGAGCTGCCCACTGAGCAGGAAACATGATCCTCTCCAGACCTCTTGTTGTGGGCTGAGTGAGTCACCGGTCTCTCCAATATTCTGCCTTTTGTCAATAAACCTAACGATGTCACCTGAAAAGAGAAACGTGAGAGATGGGGGTTGGTCCCGCGTGTCAGCAGAACCACAGCCCATACTGCTGAGAACACGCTGGCCTCGTTTCCTGAGTCCCGAGGCTGCCCCAGTTTCTCCTGCGGCTCCTGGGAGAGCTCCAGCTCTGTGTTTTATTTCCAGGCGCCGCCTGCCGCGCGGTGACTCCGGGGACCCGATCGGTGGCCTCATCCCATGGTGAGCAGCGTGGTCTCCGCTCCTTCCTGCCCATCCACCTAGAGTCTCAGGCCCTTGGCACAGCTACTAGAAAGATCTGGTTTCTTCACAGGGGATCTGGATGTTGTGTAGGCCTTGCAGCTGGCCAGCATGTGGCAACCCCCATCCACTCTCTTTCTCCATCCTTTGGGGGGGCAATGAGCCCTCCATAAGTATCAGATGGGAGGGAAGTGTTCTGGGTCTGATTTCAGGCTTCCTCAGTTATTGAGAGATGGGTAGGAACAAACTCTTGCAGGAAAAAGAAATCAGGGATTGGGACAGGATGTGGCCTGGGCATTCAAGCTAAACCTGAGACAAATAGTGAGGATAAAGCCATGATATACAATTTGAAAGACTGCAAAACACTTTTATTTTATCATACCCTATCCTCACAATGCAATGAGCAGGATGGGCATTATCCTTATTTTACCAGTAAGAATCCATGTCAGAAGAAGGTCCAATGACTTGCCCAGCATCACATAGCCACTAAGCAATGGAGCTGGGAACAGAACCGAGTTCTTTGACTATGAGTCTAGGTGGCTCTTTCTATGCTTGTTTCAGGAAGACCAGACCACAAGCATCCTGCCAGCCTTTTGTCAGACAAGGAGTCACTTGGAGGCCAGGGAAAGGGAATCTAGGAACCTAGGGATCCGTCCAGTGAGCAGATATAGGGAATAGAGAGAGAGAGAGGCTGGGAAAGTCCAAGGTCTGGAGGAAGAACTGTGGGGGTGAGATAAGCCTCAAATGAGCATGATGTTAGAGCAGATGTGTGGGTGGGCCTCACTCCTCTGGGTTCTTGACCCCTCTTCACCTTTGCCCACCAGTGAAGACAGGAGGTAGGATGAGATAGCTGTGTGGTGTCTGCTCTGCTAGGCACCTATAACAATGCCTCTGCATCAGTACTTGTGTGAGTCACCAAGTGTCAGCACCAGACTTACCTGGTGTAAAGTTGAAAACTATAGGTACTTGGACCCTAACCCCAGATCCACCAATCCTGGCTCTATAGGGATGGTGCCTGAGGACCTCAGTGGGTTTTTTTAATATTAAAATTTTTTATTAGAGTATAATTGCTTTACAATGTTGTATTAATTTCTCTGTATAGCAAAATGAATCAGCTATACGAACACATACAACCTGTTCCTCTTGAGTCTTCCTCCCAGCGCCCCTCCATCTCACTCCTCTGGGTCATCACAGGGCACTGAGCTGAGTTCCCTGTGTCATGCAGCAGCTTCTCACTAGCCATTTTACACATGGTAGTGCACATAAGTCAATGCTACTCTCCCAGTTCACTCCGCCCTCCACTCCACACTCCCCTGTGTCCATGTAGGGCCTCAGTTTAATAAGCTTCCAAGATCATGCTGATATGTGGCAAGGTTGAGAACCACTGCCCTAGATGTACCATTCCCCATGCTTTCTCCAGGGCCATGGAAATTTCTAGGGTCTCTCCAGGGACAGATCTGTAGTCTAAGATACCTCCTGGGATCTTGGGCTGCCTCAGTGGGTCTCCCCCAGGCTGATTCATACCTGGATGTGAATGGATAGAAGGCTCTGGCAGAGATACACCTTACTAAGCACCTATTATGTGCATGGTGCAAGTTGAGGAACTGGGAGATACTAATACAAAGAGGAAAAGGCATGCTCCCTGCCCACAAGCAGGACCCAGATGTCTTCACCATGATCAGGGATAGAAAGTAGACCATGAAAAGCCCTAGAGGTGAACCCCAAAATCACAGAATTCTAGAGGTAAAAGAGCTTCCTTTCCATTTGTTGTTTAGTGGCTAAGTCACGTCTGATTCTTTGTGACCCCACAGACAGTAGCCTGCCAGGCTCCTCTGTGGAATTTTCCAGGCAAGAATACTGGTAGCCATTTCTTCCTCCAGGCGGATCTTCCCAACCCAGGGATTGAAACCAGGTCTCCTGCTTTGCAGGTGGATTCTTTACCACTGAGCCACAGTGATGTCTGTGGCCCTCCCTGAGCCTGATCAGTGAAGTGAGTTGGTCAAGGTCACACAGCTGATGGGCCTTTGAAGTCAGAGCCCATTGTTTGGTTTGATGATACTCAGAAGCAAAGGGAGCTTCCCTGATGGTTCAGACAGTAAAGAATCTGCCTGCAATGCAGGAGACCAGGGTTTAGTCCCTGGGTCGGGAAGAGCCCCTGGAGAAGGGAATGGCAACCCACTCCAGTATTCCTGCCTGAGAATTCATGGACAGAGGAGCCTGGCAGGGAAACAAAGAGCTGGACACCACTGAATGACTAACATTCACTTTCAAGAAACAAAGGAAGATTCTCTATCACACTTTGTGGAACTGGACATTTTCCAAAATCCTTTATTTGATTTATGCTTTACAAGCCCTCGTCTTTCATCCAGGGGCTTAAGACAACCTTCACTAAAGAGGTGGATTGGAAACACAAGGGCAGTCCAGTTGCCTGTGTGTAGGGGCCACCTGCAGTGAGTTCTCCTGAGCTACTCCTGGCATTAGGTCAAGCAGTGTAATCAGCCCCCAGATGGCCAGGTGAGGGTGGCAGAGGCTGATGGTCCCTGCCAGGTGGGTCCCCCAGGGAAGCTGTTCCCAGGTAACGAGCATCCTGGGGCCAGAGGCACCAGCAAGCTTGCTCACCTGTCTCCTGCCAGGCCCACCTGCCTCATCTGGTCCCTTCTCAAAATGCCTTTGCAGACCCTGCGTGTCTCTTCCTGTGGTGGCCAGTGGTGACCACACTGTTTGCTTCGGCCCTCCAGCCCCTCGGTCTCTCTTTATCCCAGGGTAGTTGGTGTGACCCAACCTTTTCTCTCCCTTCCCTCCCAGGACAAGCACGCGGAGGAGGTGCGGAAAAACAAGGAGCTGAAGGAAGAGGCCTCGAGGTAAAGCCCAGAGGCAAAGAAGTTTCCAGAACGGCCAGACAGCTCCAGCAGCTCCGCAGTTCCGGAGGCAGCCTGGCCCATCGCTGGCTGCTCTCCCAGCACTGGGGTTTGGGGGGAGGGGGGTGGCCAGGGGCGTTTCCTCTGCTTTTGGTGTTTGTACATGTAAAGAATTGACCAGTGAAGCCATCCTATTTGTTTCAGGGGAACAACGATGGGGTGGGAGAGGGGAGAGAAGGAGAGAGGTGGGGAAAGAGAGATGGAGAAGGACTCGTGGACATTGCAACCCAGCCCAGGTCAAATCCTAGGCTTTTCTTCACAGTGAGCATCCGGGCACCGCCTTGAAGGAAGTTAACAACAGGCGGTAGAATTCCCAGCAAAGGGCAGAGTCCTGGGTGGAATGAGGGCTGCAGGGCGTGGCAGAAGACGCCAGCAGCAAGTGGGGGTCCCTGTGACGGGGGGATGAGGTGTGACTGTGTGTGTGTGTTAACCATTATCTTTTGATCATCATGACCAACAATGAAACATTTCCTCCAAGTCTCCAGTTCTTTATTTCCTGAATTTGTCCTTTGTGTAATTTATAGAATGTACTTGAATTTGGTTTCCCCCGATCAGGGGCCAGGTGACTCCTTATTTCTTAGTTTGACCATTAGGGCATCTGAAGTGCTGGGTTAGGATGGTTGAGACATGCCATTCTTTGGCATTGTTTGATTTTTCTTCTTCATTTTAACCCGCCACTCCCCTCGCCTCTCCTGGGCTGCTGTATTGAGTTGTATTGAGTCCACTGAATTGATAAAATTAATATTCCTTTGCATGGATTGACATTCTAATGTGGTCTTCAAGAAGAAAGAGGGCTTCCCTGGTGGCTCAAATGATAAAGAATCCTCCTGCAATGCAGGAGACCTGGGTTCGATCCCTGGATTGGGAAGATCCCCTGGAGAAGGGAATGGCTACCCACTTCAGTATTCTTGCCTGGAGAATTCCATGGACAGAGGAGTCTGGTGGGCTACAGTGCAAGGAATTGAAAGGGTAGGACACAACTGAGTGAATGAAGGAACGAGGAAGTCTGCCTCACGTGAAGGGTATGAGATGCTGCTGCTGCTGCTGCTAAGTCGCGTCAGTCGTGTCCGACTCTGTGTGACCCCATAGACGGCAGCCCACCAGGCTCCCCTGTCCCTGGGATTCTCCAGGCAAGAGTACTGGAGTGGGTTGCCATTTCCTTCTCCGATGCATGAAAGTGAAAAGTGAAAGTGAAGTTGCTCAGTCGTGTCTGACTTTTTGCAACCCCATGGACTGCAGCCCACCAGGCTCCTCCATCCATGGGATTTTCCAGGCAAGAGTACTGGAGTGGGGTGCCACGGATAGTGAGCAAGTGAGGAAATAAAATTTGTTAGTGGAAAGCAGAGAGGATTGTTTCATGATCCAGAACACGGAACCACAGCTGGGAAAGGAGTCTCCCTACTTTTCTCCCTGCAAACAGAGGGGGTGGGGACAGCCTGTATGTGAACAGGGTCCCAGGGCACCTTGCCACCCTGCCCTTCCCACTGTCTTATACAACTCTGTAAATAAATCCTTTTTCTTCCCACTAGTGGCACTGTAATTTAGATTCATTTAGAATAGGATAACAGGAGGGATCAGAGATGTCATTTTGTAATTGTGTGGCAAGAATTTTGATTAATACATGGAGCAGACACAACTCTTCCTTTGAGCGGGTGGAGACAAGGATGATAGATTTACACCAAGAGTATGTCCACACCACACTCAACTTCTGAGTGTAAGTGACAAACCTGCTTATGATTATCTAAGCCCAGAACTCAGTGTTACATATAAGCACAAACTCCCTCCCACCCCACCGTGGTGGCTTTTGCAGGAATGCAGTCTCTCTGCTGTGCTGGTCTTAGGTCTTTAGCCCTTGATCTATCTTATTTCTCTGTGCTCTCTCCTTGGCTCTTGAGTCCTATTCTTCTCCATTTACTCTGTCCTTGGACTTAATTCTTTTCTCCTGCTCAGCACCTTCTCACAGACAAGAGGTTAACTTGAATCCACTCTGACAAAACTTAAAAGCAAGCTTTGAAAAAAAATCACACTTGTTTCAAGTAAATTATTGGCATGCCAGAACAAAGTCCAAACTGAGCCCAATAATGTAAAATTAAAAATATCTGGTATCTAGTAAAAATCTACAAGGCATACAAAGAAGAAGGAAAATATTGCAGATAATCAGGAGAAAAATCTACGGAGGCAAATATAGAAAGGAAAACTTTGATGGAGTTAATAGATAAAGATTTTAAAATAGCCACTAAAATCTGTTTCATATGTATAAGGAAGTATTAGAAAACAAGAAAGAAATGGAAGATATATACAAAAAGACCCACTGGAAGTTCTAGAATAAAAAATATAATATTTGAAAAAATTGCACATATACACTGGATGGGATTAGTGGCTGGTTAGCCAAAAGAAAGCTTGAAGACAAAACCACAGAGATTATTAAAGCTAATTGCAGAGTGAAAAGTACTTAAGAAATGAGGAGGGTAGCAGTGATCTGAGGAATAAGAAAAAAAATGTTTCAGCATATGTAAAATTTGAAGAGAGGAGAGTACAAGGGAGATGAAGGAGCAAAAATTATTTTAAGAAATAATGGCTAGCATATTTGAAATTTCATAAAATGTATAAATTGGAGAAGGAAATGGCAACCCACTCCAGTATTCTTGCCTGAAGAATCCCATGAACAGAAGAGCCTGGTGGGCTACAGTCTGTAGGGTCGCAAAGAGTCAGATATGGCTGAAGCTACTTAGCAGCAAAATGCATAAATATCAGATTTTTTAAATCTCAACAAACCTCAAGAAGAATGAACAGAGAAACAACAGCAAGATACACCCCAACCAAATCGTTGAAAAACAGTGATAAAGAGAAAAATTTTCTCCTCCTCCCCGCAGTTTTTTGAGATATATTCAACCTACAGGACTGTATAAATTTAAGATGTTCAGCATCATGACTTGAATTACATATATTGTGAAATGATTATCACTTCATGTTTAGTCAACATTTATCATCTCATATAGAAATGCAAAACTTTTTCATAGTGATGAGAGCTCATAAGATTTGCTCTCTAAACAACATTTAAGTATACCATGTTGATAATTACATTACCCTAACCCTAATGCATTTCCCTAGTAACTCAGTTAGTAAAGAATCTGAGTTCTTTACCTGGTTCAATCCCTGGGTCAGGAAGATATCCTGGAGAAGGAAAAGGCAACCCACTCCAGTACTCTTGACTGGAGAATTCCGTGAAAAGAGAAGCTGGACAGGCTACATTCCATGGGATCACAAAGAATTGGACAGGACAGTGTGACTTTCATTTTTTCTTTTCTTTTCACCATAACCTTTAATTATATAAACATTCCAATTACAAAGTATAGACTGCTACATCAAATATAAAAGCAAAGTCCAAGCTATTTGCTACATACAGTGGGTTCACTTTCAATATAAATATGAAGATAGGTTAAAAGTAAAAATAATAAATAAAGATATGTCATGTAAGCACCACTCAAAAGAAAGCTGGGGTGAATACAGTCATATCAGACTAAGTAAGATTTCAGAACAAAGATTATTACTAGGAATAAAAAGGGACAATATAAAATAAAGGAGGGAATTTATCAAGAGAAAACAATTGTAAATGCTTGTGCATCTAATAACAGAGCTTCAAACTACATTGGGAAAAGCCTGATAAAAATGAAAACAGAAATAGTTGACAAGCTTGACCAACTAGAACATTATCTCCAACAACAGTGGAGTATGTATTCTTTTTCAAGTACACATGGAATTCATCAAAATGGACTAAATTCTCAGTCATAAAGCAAGTGTCAAAAAGTTCAAGAGAATGGGAATCATATGAAATAAATTTTCTGACTCTAGGGAATTAAAGCAGAAATTAGTAACAGGAAGATCTCTGGAAAACCTCCAAATATTTAAGAATTAAACAACACACTCTAAATAACCCATGAGTAGAGGCATAAATCATGCATAAAATTAGCATAAAAAAAGTGAAAGTCATTCAGTCATGTCTGATTCTTTGCATAGTCCATGGAATTCTCCAGACCAGAATACTGGAGTGGGTAGCCTATCCCTTCTTCAGAGGATCTTCCCAAACCACACTTTGTGGGCAGATTCTTTACCAACTGAGCCACAGGGAAGCCCAAGAACACTGGGGTGGGTAGACTATATCCCTTCTCCCGTGGAACTTCCTGACCCAGCGATTGAACTCAGGTCCCCCTCATTGCAGGTGGATTCTTTTTGTGCCCTCCAAGAGTCTCTGTTTTCCCTAGTCCTGTGGAAGTTCTGTAAGTCTTGCTGGACTTTACAGTTGGATTCTCTGGGGATCCCTGTCCCTTTGCTGGATACCCAGGCTGGGGAGCCTGACATGGGGCCTAGAACCTTCACAATAGTGCAAGAACTTCTTTGGTATTATTGTTCTCCAGTTAGTGAATTGTCCACCCAGCGAGTATAGAATTTGAGCTGAACTACCAGGGAAGCCCCAGAAATTAGCATACTTTGAACTAAATGAAAAAAAGCACAATACCTCAAAAATTTTAGGAAACAGCTAAAGAAATGCTTAAAGAGAAAATTTTATATTTTAAATGCTAATATTAGAAAAGAAGGAAGATTTCAAATCAACAAGGTTTCACCTTAAGAATTTAGAAAAGCAAGAGCCAATATATCCAAAATAGCCAGAAGGAAAACATAAAGATAAGAGCAGAAACCAGTGAAATTAGAAACAGAAAGACATAGAGGGTAAATAGGAACATGAAAAATGCTTAACATTGCTAATTACTAGAGGAGTAATTGTGCAAATGAAAGCTACAATGAGGTTTTAATATCACCTCACACCAGTCAGAATGGCCCCATTAAAAAGTCTACAAATAATATTTTGGTTAGCTTTCTGTGATTGTGGTATTCCTTCTGGAGGTTGCAGGATTGTATTCTTGCTTCTTCTGTCTGCCCTCTGGTGGATGAGGATAAGAGGCTTTTGCAGGCTTCCTGATGTGAGAGACTGGCTGTAGGGAAATCTGGGTCTTGCTCTGGTGGGCAGGGCTGTGCTCAGTACATCTTTAGTACAATTGCTGATGGGTGGGACTGCACTACCTCTTTGTTAGTTCTTTGTCCTTAGGCAACCCAGTCTTAGAGTCTACAGGCTCTATGAGACATCTAAGAGGACTTATGCCAAGATGTATCTCCCAGCACTGCTGCTTCCAGTGACTCTGTCCCTGCCAAGGGCCCCTGCCAACCTATGCCTCTGCAGGAGACGCTCCAACACTAGCAGGTAGGTCTGGCTCAGTCTCCTGGGGGGGTCACTGCTTCTTACTCCTGGGTCCTGGTATGCACAAGATTTTGTTTGTGCCCTCCAAGAGTCTCTGTTTTCCCTAGTCCTGTGGAAGTTCTGTAAGTCTTGCTGGACTTTACAGTCAGATTCTCTGGGGATCCCTGTCCCTTTGCTGGATACCCAGGCTGGGGAGCCTGATGTGGGGCCTAGAACCTTCACAATAGTGCAAGAACTTCTTTGGTATTATTGTTCTCCAGTTAGTGAGTTGTCCACCCAGCGAGTATAGAATTTGACTTTATCATGATGTGCTTAGTCGCTCAGTCATGTCCAACTCTTTGAGAGCCCAGGGACTGCAGCCTGCCAGACTCCTCTGTCCATGGGGGTTCTCCAGGAAAGAATACTGGACTGGGTTGCCATATTGCTTCCCTCCTAACATCTCGTTGTGGCTTCTCCATTGTGCTTGGACACGGGGTATCTTTTTCTGGTGGGTTCCAGTATCTTTCTGTCAATGGTTGTTCAATAGTTAGTTGTGATTTTGGTGCTCTGGAAGGAAAAGATGTGTGCGTGTCCTACTCTGCCATCTTGAACCAATCCTCAGGCCTCAAAAAGTCTACAAATAATAAATGTTGGAGAGGGAGGGGAGAAAAAGAACCATTCTACGTTGTTGTTGGGAATGTAAATTGGTGTAGCCACTATGGAGAACAGTATGGAGATTCCTTAAAAAGCTAAAAATAGAGTTATCATATGATTCTGCCTTCCTACTCCTGGGCATATACCTGGACAAAACTGTTACAGAAGCCACAGGAGATGCGAGTTCTATCCCTTGGTCAGGAAGATCCCCTGGAGGAGGGCATGGCAACCCACTCCAGTGTTTTTGTCTGGAGAATCCCACAGACAGAGAAGTCTGGCAGGCTACAGTCCATGGGGCCACAAAGAGTCAGACAAAATGAAAGCGACTTAACATGCATGCACATTGTGTGATGCAGAGTAAGGCTTCTCACACTGGGCACATGGCATCTGGGGATATACAAAACTGCAAGACAAAAATTTCACGTCTTCCTAGAAGATCATCTTTATTGAAAAGTTGAGGGGAAACATTGTTATGATAAATACGAAAAGCAACTACAAAACAAAAATGCACCTCAATATTTTTATTGTAGTAAAAACACAAAAGGTAAGACGAATCATCCTAACCATTTTTAAGTGTATCAGTTCAGTTCAGTTCAGTTCAGTCGCTCAGTCGTGTCCGACTCTTTGCGACCCCATGAATCGCAGCACGCCAGGCCTCTCTGTCCATCACCAACTCCCGGAGTTCACTCAAACTCACGTCCATCGAGTTGGTGATGCCATCCAGCCATCTCATCCTCTGTCGTCCCCTTCTCCTCCTGCCCCCAATCCCTCCCAGCATCAGAGTCTTTTCCAATGAGTCAACTCTTCGCATGAGGTGGCCAAAGTACTGGAGTTTCAGCTTTGGCATCATTCCTTCCAAAGAAATCCCAGGGCTGATCTCCTGCAGAATGGACTGGTTGGATCTCCTTGCAGTCCGAGGGACTCTCAAGAGTCTTCTCCAACATCACAGTTCAAAAGCGTCAATTCTTCAGCACTCAGCCTTCTTCACAGTCCAACTCTCACATTCATACATGACCACTGGAAAAACCATAGCCTTGGCTAAACGGACCTTTGTTGACAAAGTAATGTCTCTGCTTTTCAATATGCTATCTAGGTTGCTCATAACTTTTCTTCCAAGGAGTAAGCGTCTTTTAATTTCATGGCTGCAATCACCATCTGCAGTGATTTGGGAACCCAAAAAAATGAAGTCTGACACTGTTTCCACTGTTTCCCTCTCTATTTCCCATGAAGTGATGGGACCGGATGCCATGATCTTCGTTTTCTGAATGTTGAGCTTTAAACCAACTTTTTCACTCTCCTCTCACTTTCATCAAGAGGCTTTTTAGCTCCTCTTCACTTTCTACCATAAGGGTGGTGTCATCTGCATATCTGAGGTTATTGATATTTCTCCCGGCAATCCTGATTCCAGCTTATGCTTCTTCCAGCCCAGAGTTTCTCATCATGTAATCTGCATATAAGTTAAATAAGCAGGGTGACAATATACAGCCTTGACATACTCCTTTTCCTATTTGGAACCAGTCTGTGGTTCCATGTCCAGTTAGTTCCTTATATTCACCTTGTTGTGAAACAGATTTATGAAGAATCTAAGCTACTCCATTTTGTAAGGTTCCGAGAAAAGAGCCTTTGGAAATCCAAGAGCCTTTGGAAATCCCCTGACCTCACCCCACCACCTGCGAACCAATCAGAACCCTTGGCCAGCCCGGGAAATTCGAATCAAGCCCGGGAAACGAGAACCAATCAGAACTCAACACCTAACCCTTCACCAGAAGGTGACCAATCAGACCCAGAGACTCCCGTTTTTTGAATTTATCGTGAGATAATACCCTATATAAGCAATGTAACCCTGAGCTCAGGGCTCCTCCCTATAGCTGCTGCGATGGTATCGGTGGGAGCTCCAGCTCGAGCTTGGTAATAAAAACTCTCTTGCTTTTGCATCGGATATCGGCTCCCTGGTGGTCATTGGGAGATTTCGCGACTTGGGCGTAACAATTTACAGAACTGTTCATCTTGCAGAACAAAAAACTCTGTACCTTTTAAGCAACAATTTCCCTCCCCCCCCCCCGCCTCCAGCCCCTCCCTGGTAACCACAATCTACTTTATATTTCTATGCATTTGACTACTTTAGATACCTTACATAAATGTAATCAGACAGTATTTGTTTTTTGTAACTGGCTTATTTCCCTTAGCATGATGTCCTTAAGGTTTCTCCATGTTGTGGTTTGTGCCAAGATTTCCTTCCTTTTTAAAGCTGAATAATATTCTATTGTATATATTTTGCTTAGGCTTCCCTGCTGGCTCAGTGGTAAAGAACCCTCCCAGCAATGCAGGAGACTCGGGTTTGATCCCTGGGTAGAGAAGATCCCTTGAAGGAGGAAATAGCAACCCACTCCAGTATTTTTGCCTGGGAAGTCCCATGAACAGAGGAGCCTGGTGGGCTACAGTCCATGGGGGTCACAAAGTGTCAGATATGACTTAGAGACTGAGCACAAGCATGATATTCTGTTTATCCTTTCAGTCATTGGTGTACACTTGTGTCCCTTCCACCATTTGGCTAATGAGAATAATGCTGACATGAGTATGAGTGTACACATATCTCTTCAAGGCTCTTCCTTCAGTTGTTTGGGATGTATGTCCAGAAATGGGGTTGTGGCTCATATGGTAATTCTATTTTTAATTTTTGGAAGAACTATCATACTCCATATGCTGGGCTGTGCTTAGTTGCTCAGTTGTGTCTGACTTTTGCAACCCCATGGACTGTAGCCTACCAGGCTCCTCTGCCCATGGGGAATCTCCAGGCAAGAATACTGGAGTGGGTTGCCACGCCCTCCTCCAGGGGAATCTTCCCAACCCAGGGATCTTACTCAGGTCTCCCGCTGCAGGCAGATTCTTTACTGACTGAGCCACCAGGGGAGACCAAGAACACTGGAGTGGGTAACCTATCCCTTCTTCAGAGGATCTTCCTGATCAAGGAATCAAACCGGGGTCTCCTGCATTGCAGGTGGATTCTTTACCAGCTGAGCTACTAGGGAAGCCCACTCTTTTTCATAGCAGTTGCAAAAGTTTTCATAGATTTTTGAGGAAAAAACAAAAGCTTCTAGGATTTCACTTGTTTCTAAATGGCAAGCTCTGTCTACACTCCACACACCCCAAGGATCAGCTTGCTCACTTTTCTAACATTATGCTCATTTTGGTGGAAAAGTTTGGGAAGTCTTGATGTAGGTTGAAAATAACCTTCTAAAGGTTGAAAATAACCTTTAGAATCATTGCAATCTGGATTTATGAATATTGGATCTACTGTTACCTCTGTGACTCTTGATAAGTGACTAAACCTTTTGAAGTTTCAGTTATCTATCTCAAAAATAACTGATTAGTCACTACTAAAGCTAAAATGCATAGTACTGTGCCTGGCACACAGCTAACGCTCAGTGAATAGTAGTTAGTGATATTCCATGACTGTTCTCCTCTGCAACGAGATTAAATTTACTTCCTCTTCCTCATGATAATGTTATTGTAATCTTCTTCATGATAGATGTTTAAAAATATCTAACATGTCTGCCCTTATCCTCTGGTAAACTTTCCACATTTATCTCCAGTAATTACTTGCATATAATGTTTGCTTTCTATAGAGACTTTCAAGTTGCCCCATATCTCCCTTAAGTGTGATGTTCTACTTTTGTGAATCCAAATAGGTTTGGCCATTTTAGCAAACCATTCGGTGATACATAACATGACGATAAAAAACGTCTATTGTTTTTGTTCTTGTTTGTTGTTCAGTCGTGTCCAACTCTTTAGGACCCTGTGGACTGTAGCCCACCGTCTCCTTTGTCCATGGGATTTCCCAGTCAAAGAATACTGGAGTGGGTTGCCAATTCTTTCTCCAGGGGATCTTCCCAGACCAGGGATTGAACCTGCATCTCCTGCGTTGCAGGCAGATTCTTTACCACTGAGCCACAGGGAATCCAAATGTCCATACCCACTGATTTACTTACTTTCTAGAAATCTAAAGAAATCTGAAATACAAAGTTTATGGACAAAATGCTTATGAGAATATTAAAGATAATATTAAAATGCTGCTCATGTTACTGTCTGGCAATAGGGAAATAATCTTGAAAGTATGGGACAATTATACAGGGAATGTTTGTAAAAATTTTTAATGTTATAGGGAGCTTGACTCGGCAGCCATGTGAAAAAAATGATATAATTTAAGTGGAAAAAGCAGGGCATCAAATTATATATAATTTAGTAATTCTTAACCATATAAAATTACACAGGCGGTATATGCTAATTTATGTATTTAGCTTTTCATTCTGTTGAGATCCTGTTGTAATTTAGATAAGGGCAATGTTCTGAAGATACAAATAGAAACAATAAAGATTCTTTTTCTGGAATGTCCTGTAGTCTAGTTGAGTTATATAGATTTTCAAAGTATTGTGATAAGTCATATAATGAAAGTAGATGTTTTATGGGAAAGCCTGACTGTTCAGTGGAGTGGGAGGAGGTGAGGAAGCAGAGAAGTTTACACAGGAGAGGGATGTCTGAGCTGACTTTTGGAGAATTACCAGGAGTGGGTCAGGCAGGCAGAGGATGGGAAGAAGAAGGTTTACTGTTGTTCAGTCCCTTCAGTTATATCTGATGATTTGTGACCCCATGGACTGCAGCACGCCAGGCTTCCCTGTCCATCACCAACTTCCAGAGCTTGCTCAAACTCATGTCCATTGAGTTGGTGATGCCATCCAACCACCTCATCCTCTGTTTCCCCCTTCTCCTCCTGCCCTCAGTCTTTCCTAGCATCAGGGTCTTTCCCAATGAGTTGGCTTTCTGCATCAGGTGGCCAAAGTATTGGAGCTTCAGCTTCAGCATCAGTCCTTCTATTGAATATTCAGGACTGATTTCCTTTAGGATTGACTGGTTTGATCTCCTTGCAGTCCAAGGGACTCTCAAGAATCTTCTCCACCACTACAGTTCAAAAGCATCATTTCTTCAGTGCTCAGCCTTCTTTATGGTCTAGCTCTCACATCTATACATGACTACTGGAAAAACCATAGTTTTGACTATATGGACCTTTGTTGGCAAAGTGAAGTCTCTGCTTTTTAATACACTGTCTAGGCTTTTCATAGCTTTTCTTCCAAGGAGCAAGTGTCTTTTAATTTCATGGCTGCAGAAGAGAGCAAGTGAAGAAAGCAGAGAGCCTTCCAGACTGAGAGAATAGCCTGTGCAAAGGTAAGAATGCGACATGGCATTCTGGAAGTGACTAGTAGTTCCCTATAGCAAGGATTGATAGTAATAAAGGATGTGCTGGACCCAGATTCTTCATGGACTGTAGTCTGATAGGCTCCTCAGCTCGTGAGATTCTCCAGGCCAGAATACTGGAGTGGGTTGCCATTTCCTCCTCCAGTGGATCTTGCCTGACCAAAGGATCAAATCCATGTCTCCTGTGTTTCCTGCAATGGCAGGCGGAATCTATCACTAGCATCACCCGGAAAGCCCAGAGAGGAAAGAACTATGGCCCAAGCAGGGAGCCTGCAGGGGAATGTTCAGGAGATCATGCAGGCTGAGAGCCTGAACTGAGTATGTGATGGTAAAGCATTAGAGGGAAGGGTTGAAACAGGAAGAATCAATGGCATTAGTGACTTAATAAAGAGATTTCTAGGTTTCTAGCTGCTTGAGCAGGTGGGCAGATGGTGTTGCTACCATTAAGACGAGAAAAGAATATGGGAGAACAGGGAAGGTTACAAGGGAAGCATTCAGTTTGGGGGATGGTTAATTTAAGATTTGATTTCTTTAAATAATATAACCAAACTGATTTCTTGATTACAATTAAGTTACATAACTTGCTTATGAGTTGCTTTTCATTAAACAGCATTAGGGAGTAAGTAATGGGGCTCTGTGTTCAACAACCAAGGCTGGAGTGAATAGTCCTGCTAAGTGTAGAAATAGGCAATCTCGGAAGCAGTGACTGCAATAATATCCTAACACCTGATGGAGATCAATTTAAGTTACAGCTATAAACACATACAAAAATTTATGCTTGAATATAGAGTAACTAATTAATGCTAAATGTATTGGACATTAACTTGTCATGAGCATAACTTCAAATTATCATAAGTCATTTCAGTTTCAGGGAATCTGTTTCATGAATATGTATTTAGTTTGCATAGTAAAACTTTAGATAAAAAACTTAATCTCCCTTGTTGTTTGTTTATTCATTTTTGATCAGGAAATGGAAACAGTACTTACAACTTCTGGGAAGTGTTTTTATTTTATTAAAAAAATTTTTTATTGAAATATAGTTGTTTTACAATGTTGTGTTAGTTTCAGGTATACAATAAAGTGAATAAAATTCAGTTATATATATATGTGTGTGTGTGTGTATTTTTTTTACATTATCTTCCATTATAAGTTGTTGTAAAAGATTGAGTATAGTTTCTGGTGCTATACAGTAGGTCCTTGTTGGTTATTTATTTTATATATAGTAGTGTGTATATTTTAAGCCCAAACTCCTGATTTATCCCTCTCCCCTCTCCCCTTTTGTAACCAAAATTTTGTTTTCTATGTCCGTGAGTGCATTTCTGTATTGTAAATAAGTTCATTTGTACAGGAAATGTTTTCATTTGAAGGAGTGTGTTCTTTTTCCCTTTCCTATCTCTTGCCCTCCCCGTCTCTTGCTGGATTGAATCTGGGTGTGATATCTGGAACTGGAGGAGCCATTTGGATCCTAAGGTATGCACGGGAATATAACAGGGTCACAGAAGCCTGGATCCCTAACACCAAAACTTACTTCAGATGCATAAAAGAGAAATAAACACCATTTTAAAAAGAGATGCAGACACAGAGAACAGATCTGTGGATACAATAGGGGAAGGAGAGGGTGAAGTGAAATGAGAGAAGAGCATAGACATTTATATACTACCATGTGTAAAATAGATAGCTTGTGGGAACCCACTGTATAGAACAGGGAGCTCAGCTGGGTGCTGTGATGACCTAGAGTGTGGGATGTGGGGTGGGTGGGAGGGAGGTCCCGAGGGAGGGGATATATGTATACATATAGCTGATTTACTTCATTGCACAGCAGAAACTAACACAACATTGTAAAGCAACTATAATCCAATTAAAAAACAAAAATTTTATTTAAAAATTATAATTGAATCTGGTCATATTAGATTTAATTTCTGTATTTATTAGTAAAATTTATATCAATTTTTTTTCCTAGCCACTTCCTGCATTTGTGCTAATACACTGAAAGCACTGGAGTGATAGATATGAATAAAACGACCCCAGAGCTTGTATTCTATTAAGGAAGAATCATACAGCACCAATCAAAACAACAAGTGATAGGTTATATTGTTATGTGCCGGGGGCCCATAAGAGGAACTCCTTAGCCCAGGCTGAGTAAGCGTGAGTTTGAACTGAATCCTCTGCATAAGGAGGGGTGTGGAGAGAGGGTATTTCAGGGATTATACAGTATGAGGAAAGGAAATGGCACATACAGCTCTTAGATAGTATTTTTTGAAAGTATTTTAGGAACAGTAAATTATCCAGGGGCTTCCCAGATGGCTCAGCGGTAAAGAATCTGCTTGTCAAGCAGGAGACATGGGTTCAATCCCTGGGTCAGGAAGATCCCCTGGAGGAAGAAATGGCAACCCACTCCAGTATTCTTGCCTGGAAAATCCCATGGACAGAGGAGTCTGGCGGGCTATAGTCCATGGGGCTGCAAAGAGTCAAACACGGCTAAGCAACTAAAACAACAAATTATTCACAGTGACCAGAACCCCATATACAATGGGGTTGCCAGAAGATAACCCTAGCATGATTGTGTCATTGAAAAGGGTTCTGATTTTCAAACAAATCTGGACTTAATCTACAGGCAATTAAGAGCCCTCAAGTGATCTACAATGAAAATAAATCTCTTTACAGACTGCCATGGCAATGATCATACGGAACATCAGTTTGTTGTCAACCAAATGGAGAAGGAACTCCCCATGGAAATACAATATAATTACAATTTTCCTCCAAGGGATTCAAATAACTTTGGGGGCAAGAGGTGGGAGTTGGAGGAAGGAAAGAAGGAAGTGAGGGAAGGGGACACACACACACACAGAGACAGTAAAAGAGCAAGATAGAGAAAGAAGAAATGAGACAAGAGTGTGTGCATGAGTATGTCTGCACTTTTGCTAGAGGCTACAGACGGTAGACAGCGGAGGGGAGAAAGCCTGAAGACTTGTAACAGAAAAGCTTTCAAAGGAATGGAAAGAAGAATCGAGATGAATTTTGAAAAGTTTAATTGAAACCATGGAACATTCCTGCCTCAGGGAAGGAGAAAACAATCTCTAAATTTATCTGTAATGAGATCTTCACACTTTCTTCCTCGATCTATTTTTGTGGTATCTCTACAGGCTAATGGTAATAGATGTTAAATGTCTTTTCTGATGGAGTTTCCAGAAGTGGTAATATATGATATTTATTTGATTTCAGATTTATTCTTTATAAAACTGAATATTTATATGTATTCTCATGCTAAGTCATGTTCGAGTCTTTGCAATGCTATGGATTGTAGCCCGCCAGGCTCCTCTGCTCCTGGGATTCTCCTGGCAAGAATACTGAAGTGTGCTGCCATTTCCTCCTCCAGAGGATTTTCCTGACCCAGGGATTGAACCCATGTTTTTTGTCTCCTGCATTGGCAGGTGGGTTCTTTACCACTAACACCGCCTAGGAAGTCCTATAAAACCGAGGGAAATGTTAAATCTTTTTAAAATTATATTTTGTACAGGGGACAAGAGAAAAAATAATACATTGCTCCTACAATGTGCCTTTTATCTCGTGGCACTTAGCTTGTGTTATGTCATTTAGTTTCATCACAACTCTAACCCTATCAGAGAGGCATTGCATTCATTTTACAGAGGGAGATGAGCATCTCAGAGACTGAGGATAATGTCCATATTGTTCTTGAAGGAGAGAACCAGGATTTGAATTCTGCTCAGCTTGACAACAGAACCTGTATTCTTTCTAAAACACTGAGAATATTCTGACTTTGTCTTTTCTTGGCTAAGAGAACCTGGGCAAGTGGTACAGCCTCAATGAGGCGAATTGAATTCCCAAAGGAGAGGCTTCTGGGAACCTTGAAATGAGGCACACAGTTACTGTGGGCTAAATTTCTCATGGGAAACAAATATAGCATATATATTTTTTTTTTCTTGTTAGCAGTTTTACTTGAAGCCCTTGAATTTATGCAAAGAAAAGTCTTCTGAAGCCACTTGAAATGCTCTGAACTCAGCAAGGAAGGAGGAGTAACTGAGAAATTCTAAGGAGCTTTAGGTCACCAAATCTCTTTATATATAAACCATACGATTCCTTGCAAGGTCAGGAGGGTCCATATGGGAAGCTTTAAGAACATGGGAATGTCTAATGACTGGGCTATTTCAGTCGTGTTGTGTCACACAGGATATTAATCTGCTTTCTTTATCTTCTAAAATTCAGCGAAAGTATTTGCACAGTCATGGCAATGTGCATTTAAGCTTTCTTACTTCTTTTTCTCCGTGGTTGTTTTATGGAACTGTCATGTACATAGAGACAAAATAGAGTATTATGAGTATAAGGCTCTGTGGTTGGATGATGAGACCCTGAAGCAGGAATAAGAAACAGAATTCCAGTGGTTAAGGCTGCGCTCCCAGTGCAGGGGGCAAGCGTTCATCCCTGGTCCTGGAAACTAAGATCCCGAATGCCATGTGGTGCAGCCAAAAAAGAAAAGAAAAGAAAAGAAAAAAATGGGGTATCTCGTATTGCCCTATAGTCCAGAATTCAAGAGTTCGCAAATTCTGGCATTTATCTCCCACGTCAAACTTCTTATACTCCTTCCAGCAAAGCTCTTTTGTCTACCAGTGTGTTGTCCTTCATGTGCTGTATGTTCTTCTCTGGGCCTTCTCGTCATCAACTCATCTAAGCCCTGCTCTTTTTTCATTGAACAGCTCCAATCTGACCTCTGTCAGGAAGGCTTTGTGGTTCTTAAAGCCCGCCCTGCTCCACTAGGCAGGAAGGGGTCCTTGGGGCTCCTCTGATATAGGGGACAACTGCTCCAGGGGAAAAAAAGGCAAGAACAGCCACCTGGGAACCTTGGGGTGCAGTCAAACCAAAGATTTACTGGAGAAAGCTGCTTCTTTAAGCAGCAGCTTCACCAAAACAAGCGTAGGAAACTGCACAGGGATCATTTTGCCTCCTGGGTCCCCCATGGATTTTTCTCTTCCATCATCTAAGGCTGCTGAATCACTGAGTAGTAATGTAGACTGTTGTCAATCTGCTTTTTAGCTTATGCTCTGATATGGACTCTACATAAACTAGTTGTTTAGTCGCTCAGTCATGTTCGACTCTTTGAGACTCCATGGACGTGCCAGGCTTCCCTGTCCTTCATCTCCCAAAGTTGGCTCAAACTCACGTCCATTGGATTAGTGATGCCATCCAACCATCTCATCTTCTGTCATCCCCTTGAGCACAAAGAGAATCTACTGACTCCACCCGATAGAACTGTCCTTATTCAAGGATGTGTAACAGGGAAAAACCAATCAGACTGTGATAAAGGATGAAAGTACAAAATAAAGCTTTCACAGCACTCAAGTTATATAGGAATACTTGGTATTTTTTGAGAAATATTTACTATCATGGAACAGAGAAGAGTTTTTAAACTCTATATTTTGTATAGGAGTACAGCAGATTAACAATGTTGTAATAGTTTCAGGTGGACAGTGAAGGAATCCAGCTGTATATATACATGCATCCATTCCCCCCCAGACTCCCCTCCCATCCAGGCTGCCACAAAACATCGAGCAGAGTTCCATGTGCTATTCAGTAAGTCCTCGTCGGTTATGCATTCTAAAAATAGCAGGGGATACGGAAAATTTTAAATTGCAACTGCTGGCGGGGGGGATGTGGGAGGAATTGGAAGATTAGGATCAATGCATATATACTCTGTGTAAAATAGATGACTAATGAGAACATATTCTATAGTAGAGGGAACTCCACTTAATCCACTGTAGTGACTTGAATGGGAGAAGGCGATGGCACCCCACTCCAGTACTCGTGCCTGGAAAATCCCGTGGATGGAGGAGCCTGGTGGGCCGCAGTCCATGGGGTCGCCGGGAGTCAGACACGACTTCACTTTCACTTTCATGCACTGGAGAAGGAAATGGCAACCCAATCCAGTGTTCTTGCCTGGAGAATCCCAGGGACGGGGGAGCCTCGTGGGCTGCCGTCTGTGGGGTCTCACAGAGTCGGACACAACTGAATCGACTTAGCAGCAGCACCAGCACCAGTAACTTGAATGAGAAGAAAGTTCAAAAGGGAGGGGTTAGGCTCCCCTGCTAGCTCAGTGGTAAAGAATCTGCCTGCCAATGCAGGAGACGTGGTGGGTTCGAGCTCTGGGTCTGGAAGACCCCTTGGAGAAGGAAATGGCAACCCACTCCAGTATTCTTGCCTGGAGAATCCCATGGACAGAGGAGCCTGACGAGATACAATCCATGGGGTCACAAAAGAGTAGCGTGATAGTGACTAAACAACAACATATATGTGTGGACAGATGATTCATTCTGCTGCACAGCAGAAACTAACACAACATTGTAAAGGAATTATACCCCAATAAAAATTTATTAGAAAATAAATAGCCCCTGCTATTTATTCATGAAATTCAAGAAGTTTGGCCCAAATTACAAGTAAAAGATGATAAGAAAACACATTAATATGAAATAGACTGAGAAGAAAGAGGAAGAAATATGGAGATGCATACAATATTGGGAGCTATTGAAGGAAAATAAAAATGTACACCAGAATTAAGACACAAAATAGTAAAATAAACTAATAAATCACTCACCATAAACAGATGATTTAAGCCAAGTATAAAATGAGCTTAAAGATTTCTCCTAAAATGCTGAGGGGAAAAAGAGAAGTAAAAAATTTACAGCGAACAACAAATGAATAAAAAGTACACTGTTAGCATTGGGTTAACCATTCATTTTAAAGGGAATATTTGTTCACTTATTTACACATTATTTATTGACAATGGCGAATGCAGTTACAGTAGATCTCAGGAAAGAATCTATGGGGAAACTTATTTTCAAGAAATTAACTTGACTGAACTTGATTCTACTTTCACATTCTAATTCCTACTTTCCTATTATGTTTTGAGAGTGTGCCACTGGTTTTGGACCTTCCTTATTCACTGACATAAGAATGGGAGTTTATAAATGTGCAAATTCTGTATAATCACAATTCATTTCTTTCTGGAAATCGGGAGGGCTTATGCAGTTGTTCTGATTATCAGGCATTGCACCTCAGTGGGCAGGAGTGTGCAGGAAAGAGTGGCAGCCACCAGGTGGTGCTCTTGGTTCTTGCTGATTTCATTCTGGGAGTTTCAGCAGTAGTTCTGCAAAAACACAAGACTCGCCCAAGACAGGTTGCTACACCAGAGCTCACAGAATTGGTAATTAGGAGTAGGGTTGCTATGGTGATGGCAGGGGGCATCCTGGGATGTTTATGGCTTTGTAGGAGCCAGTGCCTATAAGCCATCAGATTGCTTCCTTTGATGATAATGGCTGGTGTAGCAAGGTCATGAAAATCCTTTCAGATTTTGCACGTTGCAATGGTTGCTGTTCTTCCAATGTTCTTCTTGATTCGTGGGTTATAACTGGGGTAATGAGAGTGACAGAATGTACTTGTTTTAATATGTTTATCTTCTACCATATTGTACTTTTGGCATTTTTCCATATTTGGTTTTCCTCATCCCTAGCATTTCTCAATTTCTTTTTTTTCATACTCTATGAAGAAAAACTGGATGGTCTAACAGGTTCGAGCAAGACTGCATGTTAATTGCTCTTGAAGATTCAAAATATCCACCAGTATATTAAAATCAATGCAAAGTCCTGTTTTATGTTAAAAAGATCGTGTGACAATTGAACCTGTTTTAGTGGAATATTCATTAACACTTAGGGATTCTTCCCTCATTTTGTCCCTAACATGTTAACGAATGTTCCATTAAAATGGGTTCAGTTGTAGTAATTTATTATGTTTACATGGGTCTCCCCAGGCTTACTGTCTAATCGAGGTTCAATAAATGTTTATTGTTGTTATAGGCTCCTAAGAAATATTTTTTAGTTGAACTATCTCTCTGTGGATACTATCGGTTGCAATTAAAAAAATATATTTATTTATTTATTTATGTCCAGTCTTAGTTGCAGCAGACAGGATCTTTGTTGAGGCACTTGGGATGCGCTAGCTGTGGAGTTCAGGCTTAGTTGCTCCATGGCATGTTGGACCTTAGTTCCAGGACCAGGAATTGAATCTGTGTCCTCTGCACTGCAAGGCAGATTCTTAACTAATAAACCACTGGGAAAGTCCCACAATTAGTGTTTATAAACAATCTTTAGCCATAAGTTTTAGTGGGATTCCAACAGCAAGATATAGCAACACCATTAGTGATAAGTCATTTATAACTTAGTGGGTTGCCATTTCCTTCTCCAACCAAATTATCACCACGTCCTCATGAAAGGACAAAAGAATGAAGTGTTTTTGCCTCTACTCAACATTTATTTTTTGTCTTATTGCATATTCTCAGTGTTTCAAGATCATTATGTTGCTAGCAATTTTTCCAAGAGACACCATTTCCCCTGTGAATAATTTTCTGCGATTGATCATAAAACATAACCCATAAAAAAACTCACAAAAATGCAAAAACACTGAGCATTTGCTCATACGTCTTTTGTTTCCCCAGGGAGCCATCCTTACTAACATTTTATTGCGTGCATGACCTTATGTCTCTTGCCTTTTTTGGAAGTGTTATGCATGTCTGAAACCCTACTAGCATAAAAAGAACAATAACCATGAGGGCATAAAGGGGATGCTATTTGTTGAAACCTGTATCAGGACTCCAAGCAGAAGGCTCCCTGAATCCTTTCCTTTGAGTAAATCTAGGCCGCATCCATTGAGGTGGGTTCTTCTACAAAGAGTATAGCCTCTTCTTTCTGAATTTAAACAGATCAAGGCTCTATAACCTTTTTCTGTTCTTACAAGTTGTGCAAGATTGGGGAGAGGGGTACCTCTGAGTCTTTGTCTTATTATCTCTGAAATGGGGGTAATAAACCCCAGAAAATGAGTTACTTTGAGAATCAAATGTGATAATGGACGTGATGAAACAGCAGAGTCTGTCATATAGGTAGGCACTCTGTTGAGGTCACTTCTCTTGTTACCTTCTTACTTTTTCCCTTTCTTGGCCCTAGAAACAAAAAAATCATTGAATCTAAGGACATGGGATGGAGCTAGAGTAATGGCAGAGACATAATTATACTCTGAATGTTTGTGTCTCACCAAAATTTCTGTGTTGAAATCTAATGCCCAAGGTGACAGCATTAGGAGGTGAGACCTTGCAAGATGGTTAGGTCATGGGGGCAGAGATCTCATAAATGGGATCTGTTGCTGTTTAGTCGCTAAGTTGTGTCTGACTCTTTGCAACCCCATGGACTGTGTAACTCCACCAGACTCCTCTGTCCATGGGATTTTCCAGACCAGAATACTGGAGTGGGTTGCCATTTCCTTCTCCAAGGGATCTACCCAACACAGGGATCGAACCCAGGTCTTCCACATTGGAAGGCAGATTCTTCACCACTGAGCCATCAGGGAAGGCTCTTCATAAGACTACAGTGAACATTAATCATATAAAGTATACAAAGCTCCTGGCACATTTTTGGGAGACAGTATTCCAGGAATGTTAGTTCTCTAACATCCTTCCGTTCTTCCTTCCTTCCTTCTTTCTACTTCCCCCCCCTCTCTTTCTCTATCTCTACTTCTCTTTTCCTTCCTTCCTTATTTTCCTCCCTCTGAGTATAAATAAGTCTTTTATGCATATCTCTGAAAAGTATGCTTTACTTACTGCCTTTCTAATGTCTCAGCAGAAGAGAGAGGGGAGAAGGGAAGAAATCAGAAAAGATTTTCTGTCAGAGAAAGACAAAATAATTGCCCTAAATAGCATTGGGGGAGTGCAAGTCTTTCTCCTGTGTTCCACCCTACCTCTTGGTTTGAGGGCTGGTAGTGTCCTGGTGGGCAATGTGTGAGTGTGTGTATGAGACAGGGATACATCTGAGGCTTTGAGTTAGGAGTTGATGCTCTCAGAGGGGAAAATTATGACTCAAAGATTTCTCCCAGTTGGTATTGCTCCCTTATTCTTCTTGAGTCCATTCCCCTTTTTGGATTGTTTCTCTTTGTAATTATTCTCTAATTTGACTGATACAAGATGACTTGGTATCTCCTGTCACTTTTAAGAAGGCCACACCCCACGTTCCCCTGCATCTCTCAGAAAACAAGGCAGTAAACAAGGTGGTACCCAGAGGAAAGAAGACAGGTCTATTCAGAACGGAATATTAATTAGGTGAAAATGAATTCTCCCCAGTCTGTGAGGAGTATACTTTCCTGAGCTCATACAGAGCCAGGAATCATTCAAGTTCCCTTGAGATGCGGTGGATGGACCCGGCTGAATTCACAGAGCATTTCAGGGAGACTCCAAGAGGGTCACAGGTCACATGGGCATTTTATCTCATCTGAATGTCTCAAGCATACACCACAAGCTTAACCTATTACAAACCAAACACTCAGTTCCCTCCTAATCTTCTGAAAGTCCCAGTTTTCCCCAATCTCCCTCATCTCAGTGAGTAAAAAGAAATATCCTCAATTAGAGTCTCAAAGTGGGTGACCCTCTGAATCCTCTCATGCCCTCAGCACCCACATCAGCAGGTTCTCTAGTTTGTATCTCCCAGATGGATATCTTTAATTCCTTCCATTTTCTTTATTTCCACTGCCAACCATCTCCTGTCTCACATGTAACCAACCCAGCTATCACTTCCCAGTTAAACTACTGCAACCAGTTTTTCTGACCTGCTTCCAATTCATTCTTCATATATTAACTATGTGTGTGTGTTAGTCACTTAGTCATGTCCGACTCTTTGCGACCCCACGAACTATAGCCTGCTAGGCTTCTCTGTCCATGGAATTCTCCAGGCAAGAATACTGGAGCCAGGCTTCTCTGTCCATGGAATTCTCCAGGCAAGAATACTGGAGTGGATTGCAATTCCCTCCTCCAGAGGATCTTCCTGACCCAGGGATTGAACCCTGGTCTCCTGCATCACAGGTAGATTCTTTACCACTTGAGCTACATGGAAGTTGTATATTAGCTATAGAACCTTTTAAAAACCTTAAATCATATCATGCCATCCTCTTAAGTTTAAACTTCTTAGTAGCTCCCTATTGAACTTGGAAAGGGTGTCCCTGGTGGTTCAGTGGTAAATGGTAAAGAATCTGCCTGCTAATGCAGGAGATGCAGGGTCCATCCCTGGGCTGGGAAGATCCCCTGGAGAAGGAAATGGCAACCCACTCCAGTATTCTTGCCTGGAGAATTCCATGGACAGAGGAGTCTGGGGAGGCTCCAGTCCATGAGGTCTCAAAAGTCAGTGAGTCAGTTCAATCACTCAGTCATGTCTGACTCTTTGCGACCCCATGGACTGCAGCACATCAGACTTCCCTGTCCATCACCAACTTCCAGAGTCTACTCAAACTCATGTCCATTCCGTCAGTGATGCCATCCAACCATCTCATCCTCTGTTGTCCCCTTCTCCTCCCACCTTCAATCTTTCCCAGCATCAGGGTCTTTTCCAATGACTTGCTTCTTTGCATCAGGTGGCCAAAGTATTGGAGTTTCAGCATCAGCATCAGTTTTTCCAATGAATGTTCAGGACTGATGTCCTTTAGGATTGACTAGTTGGATCTCCTTGCAGTCCAAGGGACTGTCAAGAGTCTTCTCCAACACCACAGTTCAAAAGCATCAGTTCTTTGGCACTCAGCTTTCTTTATGGTCTAGCTCTCACATCCATACATGAAGACTGGAAAAACCATAGCTTTGATTAGATGGACCTTTGTCGGCATAGTAGTCTCTCTGCTTTTTAATATGCTGTCTAGGTTGATCATAACTTTTTTTCCAAGGAGTAAGTGTCTTTTAATTTCATGGCTACAATCACCATTGGCAGTGGTTTTGGAGCCCCCCCCCAAATAAAGCCTGTCACTGTTTCCATTGTTTCCCCATCTATTTCCCATGAAGTGATGGGACTGGATGCCATGATCTTAGTTTTCTGAATGTTGAGCTTTAAGCCAACTTTTTTGCTCTTCTCTTTAATCTTCATCAAGAGCCTTTTTAGTTCCCCTTTGCTTTCTGCCATAAAGATGGTGTCATCTGCATATTAGAGGATATTGATTTTTCTCCCGGCAATCTTGATTCCAGCTCGTGCTTCTTCCAGCCGGGCATTTCTCATGATATACTCTGTATATAAGTTAAATAAGCAGGGTGACAATATACAGCCTTGATGTACTCCTTTCCCTATTTGGAACCAGTCTGTTGTTCCATGTCCAGTTCTAAATGTTGCTTCTTAACCTGCATACAGATTTCTCAGGAGGCAGTTCAGGTGGTCTGGTATTCCCATCTCTTGAAGAATTTCCATAGTTTGTTGTGATCCAGACAGTCATAGGCTTTGACGTAGTCAGTAAAGCAGAAGTAGATGTTTTTCTGAAACTCTCTTGCTTTTTTGATGATCCAATGGATATTGGAAATTTGATCTCTGGTTCCTCTGCTTTTTCTAAATCCAGCTTGAACATCTGGAAGTTCAGGTCCCAACGGGTCCCATCACTTCATCATAAATAGATGGAGAAACAATGGAAACAGTGAGAGACTCTCTTTTCTTGGGCTTCAAAACCACTGCCAATGGTGACTGCAGCCATGAAATTAAAAGACGCTTGCTCCTGGGAAGAAAAGTTATGACCAGGCTAGACAGCATATTAAAAAGCAGATAGATTACTTTGCCGACAAAGGTCTGTCTAGTCAAAGCTATGGTTTTTCCAGTAGTCATGTATGGATGTGAGAGCTAGACCATAAAGAAAGCGGAGCGCTGAAGAATTGATGCTTTTGAACTGTAGTGTTGGAGAAGACTCTTGAGAGTCTCTTGGATAGCAAGGAGATCTAATCAGTCCATCCTAAAGGAAATCAGTTCTGAATATTCTTGGAAGGACTGATGCTGACGCTGAAGCTTCATTACTTTGGCCACCTGATGGGAAGAACTGACTCATTGGAAAAGACCCTGATGCTGGGAAATATTGAAGGCAGGAGGAGAAGGGAATGACAGAGGACAGGATGGTTGGATGGCATCACCAACTCAATGGCCATGAATTTTAGCAAGCTCTGGAAGTTGATGATAGACAGGGAAGCCTGGTATACTGCAATCCATGGGGTTGCAAAGAGTCAGACAGGACTGAGCGACTGAACTGAACTGAACTGAGCTTTTCTTAATTAAGTTACACTTGCTCTTAATATTGTGAGACTATTTTATGTTTGAAATCACTATGGAAATACCTTTTCTAATTTGATATGTTTATTTTTATTTTATTGTTTTTATGATGCATGAATATTTTGCATTTTTATTTAGTTAAATCAGTTATATTTTTCTTCAAGGGCTTTGACTTTGGCTTAAATGTTCAGAAAGTTTTTCCCTACCACAAACTTGTGTTAACATTTATCTGTTTTTTCTTCTGATTTTTTTGGATTTTATTCTGTGCCCTCCATTTAACTACTCCATCTGGAATATATTTGGATATATGGATTGAGGTAAGGTTCTAATTTTAAATCATTTCCAGCCAGTTGTTTTAATACTATTTTTGAATAATCCATTCCTTCCATATTGAATGTTCTGAAATGTCTTTAACATATGATGCATTCTTGTTCTTACATATTGCTGTTCTGGGATTTCCTTTTCTGTTCCGTCAATCGATATTTTTATCCTTTATTCCAATACTATTTTCATAGGTGTTAATTTTATGCTTTAAAATAAAATAAGCCTACTAAAATAATTTTTCTTTTGGTTCAAATTATGGCCAATCCATGAAATTCTTCCTCCAAGGGGAGAAAAAAAAAAACTTTAGAAGCAATTTTCCAGTTCCTAAAAATTATATTGGAGATTTTATTGAAATTTGATAAAATGTATAGTCCACATTTGGGAGAAGAGGATTCTTTTTCCCTTTAATAATTTATTTACTGATTGACTTCTGGCTCTGCTGGGTCTTCACTGCTGCTGGCTTTTCTCTAGTCATGGTGAACGGAGGCTGCTGTCTAGATGGGGTACCCCCGGCTTCTCACTGCAGCGGCTTCTCACTGCGGAACACAGACTCTAGGTCACGTGGCCTCCAGTAACTGCAGCACCCAGGCTCTAGAGCACAGGCTCAATAGTTGTGGTGCACGGGCCTAGTTGCTCTGTGGCATGTGAGAGCTTCCCATATCAGGGACATAACCTGGATCTCTTGCACTTGCAGGCGGATTCTTTACCTCTAGCCACCAGGGAAGCCCGAGAAATGAATTCATTATTCATTAAATATTTTTGTCTAGGAATAGAATGGCTTTCATTTTCTTCAATTATGCAAGTCACTTTTATGTCCCTTAGCAAAGTTTTATAGTCTTCTTCAAATAGGTTTATAAACATACAGTTAATGTAGTGCTTGCATGTATGCATGCTAAGTTGCTGCAGGCGTGTCTGACTCTTTGCAACCTTATAGACTGTAGGCCACCAGGCTTCTCTGTCCATGGGATTCTCCAGGCAAGAATACTGGAGTGGGTTGCCATGCCCTCCTCCAGGGAATCTTTCTGACCCAATGATCGAACCCGTGTCTCTTGTGTCTCCTGTACTGGCAGGAGGGTTCTTTATCCTACTAGTGCCCCCTGGGAAGCCCAATGTAGTGCTTCAGTTCAGTTCAGTTCAGTCGCTCAGTTGTGTCCGACTCTTTGCGACCCCATGAATCACAGCACACCAGGCCTCCCTGTCCATCACCAACTCCCGGAATTCACTCAGACTCACGTCCATTGAGTCAGTGATGCCATCCAGCCATCTCATCCTCTGTCGTCCCCTTCTCCTCCTGCTCCCAATCCCGTGCCCCCCCCCCCCCCCCCCGCCAGTATCAAAGTCTTTTCCAATGAGTCAACTCTTCTCATGAGGTGGCCAAAGTACTGGAGTTTCAGCTTTAGCATCATTCCTTCCAAAGAAATCCCAGGGCTGATCTCCTTCAGAATGGACTGGTTGGATCTCCTTGCGGTCCAAGGGACTCTCAAGAGTCTTCTCCAACACCACAGTTCAAAAGCATCAATTCTTCGGCACTCAGCCTTCTTCACAGTCCAACTCTCACATCCATACATGACTACTGGAAAAACCATAGCTTTGACTAGACGGACCTTAGCCAGCAAAGTAATGTCTCTGCTTTTGAATATGCTGTCTAGGTTGGTCATAACTTTTCTTCCAAGGAGTACGTGTCTGTTAATTTCATGGCTGCAATCACCATCTGCAGTGATTTTGGAGCCCCCCAAAATAAAGTCTGACACTGTTTCCACTGTTTCTCCATCTATTTCCCATGGAGTGATGGGACTGGATGCCATGATCAGCGTTACTGGTTGGGGCATAGGCTTGGATTACTGTGATATTGAATGGTTTGCCTTGGAAACGAACAGAGATCATTCTGTCGTTGTTGAGATTGCATCCAAGTACTGCATTTCAGACTCCTGTTGACCTTGTTGGCTACTCCATTTCTTCTGAGGGATTCCTGCCCGCAGTAGTAGATATAATGGTTATCTGAGTTAAATTCACCCATTCCAGTCCATTTTAGTTAACTGATTCCTAGAATGTCGACGTTCACTCTTGCCATCTCCTGTTTGACCACTTCCAATTTGCCTTGATTCATGGACCTGACATTCCAGGTTCCTATGCAATATTGCTCTTTACAGCAATGTAGTGCTTAGTATTTTATATTTTATGTTAGCTATTATTTTCTAGCTTATTGCTAATGCTTTGGGAAAAAAAATCTTTGTATGTTTATTTTGTGATTGAATGTATAAACTTTCAGTAATTCTTAAGCATGTTTAGTTAATTTGGTTATGGAGGTGGATGTTTCCAGTTTACAATCTTATTATTTGCAAACACAGTGGACCCTTAGTATCCCAGGTTCCATATCTGTGGATTCAACCAAATTTGTTTGGACTTCAAATCTGTGGATTCAACCAAATTTGTTTGGACTTCAAATCTGTGGATTCAACCAAATTTGTTTGGACTTCAAATCTGTGGATTTGAAGTCCAAACAAATACCAAGTAGAACCCTTAGATATGGAAGGCTGGTGACTGTATTATGCCATTTTATATAAAGGACTTGAGCATCCATGAATTTTATATCCATGTGGGTTCTGGAAACAACTCCTCACGAGTACCTAAGGATGACTGTAATGATTATTTTTCCCTGCTCTGACGTTTATACATCATATTCTTTTTCCCGTACATTGCACTAGCTAGAACCTTCAGAAAAATACTTACCAAGAGTAATTATAATGGACATTCTAGCCTTGATCCAGACTACACTAGGACTTTTTCCAGTTTTTCAACATTAAGTGCAATAGTGGTTATATGATTAAGAAATATATAGGTATATTCATCATATTTAAGGAAACACCCACATTCTAGGTCACTGAAAGTTTAAAAAAATCAAAACAGATGTTCAGTATTATCAAATGTCTACAAGAGTTGTGTTTCTCAGGTGTGCTGCTTGGAAGCTAAGATGTACAGGTAATTGGCTGATGGATCAGTTGGTATGTTCTGAATCTACTCGTGTTCCACTGAAACCATGCTTCCCACCAGCTGCTCCCAGCCAGTGACTGAGGCAGCTGAGATACTGAGATGCACGGATCTCTTCAGGTGGGTACCCTTCCTTCCCTTGACATTTTCCCCATCAACCTTGCCCAGAATTTCTTAGAATTCAACTGCAGTTTAAGGCTCATTCTACCCCAACTTCTTTCCTTTCCTCTCTTCCTCAAGGGTCAGCCCTGCCTCCTGGCCTGATGCCTTTCCTAACATTCTAAAATTCCCTCCCCATTGGCCTCTACAGGTGTATTTCCCTGACAAATCTCTTGTTTCTCCAATCCCATCTGCTATACCGTTGGGCCACAGAAAGAATTAAGTAAGATAAGGAAGGAAAAGGACGATAGAAAGCCTTCAGTAAATGTTAGCATACAAAAACGAAGTATTACATTCTATCACAGTGTTTAACTCTCCTTTATGGATACATCCCTTTTCTTCTTCTTCAGTTATACATTTGTGGATTTTTTTTGTTTTTTGCTTTTTTCTCTTGAGTGAACTTGCTAGAAATTTGTCCATATTGTTCTCTTTTTCACAGAATCAGCCCTTGGATTTATTTATGTATTTATTGATTTGAACATTAATTTAATAATTTTTATCTTTGTATTTATCAACTTCATCTTGCTTTATCCCAAGTTTGTTGTGTATTCCACTTTATAACTTCCTGAATTGAGTTTTTAGTTCTTTTGTGTTCATTCCTTCTTGTTTAGTAATGACACTGTTTAAAACATTTAGTTTTCCTAACGAGTATGTCTTTGGTGGGACTGCATTGGTTTTGATGTGTCATCATCTCATTGCTGCGTTTTGTAAATAAATAATTGGTAATTGTAGTTTTGATGTACTCTTTGATTACTATCAGTAATTATTTTCTCTGCTAAGTTGCTTCAGTCCTCTCTGACTCAGCGACCCCACCCCATGTAGCCCTCAAGGCTCCTCTCTCCAGGAAAGCATACTGGAGCAGGTTGCCATTTCCTTCTCCAGGGGAGTCTTCTTGACCCAGGGATTGAATCTGGATCTCCTGCATTGCGGGTGGATTCTTTACTATCTGAGTCATCAAGGAGGCCCCAATTATTTTGAGATGATATTTTTATTTATATGTTAGTTATTAGTTTTTTTTTATTATATTTCACTAATACCTTCTGTACAAACTTCACTTATGAATTTATTAAAATTACTTTGTGACGTGTACACCCATGGCAGATTCATGTTGATATATGGCAAAACCAATACAGTATTATAAAGTAAAATAAAAAAATAAATAAAATAAATGAAGAAAAAAGAAAAAAATTACTTTGTGGCCTAATGTATGACCAGTTAATATAAACATTCATGAATTTTAAACCAATACTAAAGCAGATGACCCATGGCAGTGTCTGGTGATAAAAAGCACAGAATTTAGCATGAAACAGAAGTGGGTTTAAGTCCTGGCTGTCCTTTATTAGCTATGTAACCTTAGATGTGCTATTTAATATTTCTGAAATTTAATTTCCTGTACTGAATATGGAGGTAATTGTAATATTCCCTTCACAAAGATGCTGTGAAGATCAAATGTAATTGAGTGATCATTTTATACTGTTGACAGTTGTACCTTTTGGCTGCAATAGTGCAGTTTTTACAAGATTATCTTTTGTTCTTTGTTGGGCAACATGGTGACAAAACTTGAGAATGGAAATAGCTTGTAGATGAATTTTTTTTTGGTCTAAGGTATAGTATAATTGATGGACTGTGTGTGTGTGTGTTAAGTCGCTTCAGTTGTATCTGACTCTGTGCCACTCTATGGACTGTAGCCCGCCAGGCTCCTCTATCCATGGGATTCTCCAGGCAAGAATACTGGAGTGGGTTGCCATGCCCCCCTCCAGGGGATCTTCCCAACCCAGGGATCAAACCTGCGTCTCCTGCATTGCAGGTGGATTCTTTATAGTTGAGCCACCAGGGAAGCCCTCTCACAGTTGACTCCTTGCTAAAACAGCAGCTTTTAAATGCTCTCACTACACACACACATGCATATAATGGTAATTATGTAAGTTGATGAAGGTGCTCACTAGCTTTTTTTTCTTTAAAACTATATGTTTACATACATACACACTGCAGAAATAGTATTTAGTGATCTCAGCCTTAATCAATGGAGTGTGCCCATTGATTACAGGCTGTCAATTGTGTTAAGCTTTTGCATGGACAAATCTAGAAAATATGTAATTTTGAAATAAAAAATTCAAACGTTTATACTAATATTTCCTATTTGGATATTAATAAAATTTCACAAAATATGCGTGCATCAAATCATCACATTGTGTACAGACTTATGCATTGTTATATGTTACTTATATCTCAATAAAGCTAAGACAAAAAATGATTAGCATATCCAAAATTGGAATACTATGCAAAAGATGACTTCCATACAAGGATATAAAATGACCTCCAGGGTTCTATTTCTGCTAAAAAGAAGCAGGAATTCCCTGGTGGCCCAGTGGCTAAGACTCCATGCTCCCAATACAGGGGGCCTGGGTTCAATCTCTGGTGAGGGACCTAGATCCCACATGCTGCAACCAAGAACTGGCACAACCAAATAAATAAATAATAAGTAGAATAAATATGTGAAAGAAGAAGGAAAAAAGAATATAGGGATTCTGGAATAATAGTTATACCCAGATACAGAGAAGGACAGACATTCTTGAGCCTGGAATGTTTCATTATGTTCAAAAGTATGGTAGATGGTTCATTATGCTGGCTAGTAAGAGTGTTTAAATATAAAAGACTACTAAAAACACAGGTTCAAAAAATACAGGGGCCAAAAAAAGAGGTTCTCATTGATCAAAGATGGGCACCTTGAAATATTAAAAATGATATTGAATGTTATTGGTTGAAAACATTGACTATATAAAAACCCTGGAGTTCATAATTTTTAAAACATCATTGGATACCACTGGAGTAACTGGAGCAAAACCAACTTACAGCAAAAACTGGAAATTGAAAGGAAAGAATTAGACATTTAGTCTGTCTTTCTTCATGAGCTGTATTTCAAGGTTATCAGAAAGCCTTGAAACTCTAAAAAGTTTTATTTAAATGAAGAATTCTAGTTAAAACTGTGGAAGAAATGATGAAATTGTAATATCTATCTTGCAACTGTTAATGATCCTCAGTAGACTAAATATTAGCCTAGCTGAAAATTTGATGGGGAGATTCATAATGGGGAAAAGGGAAGAATCAGACTGTAATCTTCTGAATTCATTCATCAGATGCCCACTAACTATGGGGCATCTAGATACTAGCTCATAGTAACTGTGAAGAAGTATTCTTGCAAAAAAAAAAAAAAAAGTTGAAACTAATTCTAATCAAACTTATAGATTTAACTCTCATTTGCAGGGAAATATAAAGAAACAGGCTAAGACCCCAAGGAGGCAAATTCAGGGTGTAAGATATTTTTATAGTTGGGTGACTTGGTTTCTGCAACATGTAAATGACTGGCATGGAAAAAAGCAGGGGAGGAAAATTCTCACTTAACAGAGATTTAAGACATAACTACCAAATATAATGAGTGGATTGTATTTGGATTCTGGTTTGACCCAGTCAAATGTAAAATCAAATTTTGGGGGGCAGTTGGAATATTTTTTATGAAAGGGCGTTATGTGAAACCCTGAGAGTGAAAAAGCTGGCTTCAAACTGAACATTCAAAAAACAAAGATCATGGCATCTGGTTCCATCACTTCGTGGCAAATAGTAGGGGAAACAATGGAAACAATGAAAAACTATTTTCTTTGCCTCCAAAATCACCCTGGATAGTGACTACAGCCATGAAATTAAAAGACACGAGCTCCTTGAAAGAAAATCTATGACAAACCTAGACAGTGTATTAAAAAGCAGAGACGTTACTTTGCCGATAAAGGTCCATCTAGTCAAAGCTATGGTTTTTCCATTAGTCATGTATGGATATGAGAGTTGGACCATGAAGAAGGCTGAGTGCCAGAGAATTGATGCTTTTGAACTGTGGTATTGGAGAAGACTCTTGAGTCCCTTGGACAAAAAAGAGATCAAATCAGTCAATCCTATAGGAAATCAACCCTGAATATTCACTGGAAGGACTGATGCTGATGCTGAAGCTCCAATACTTTGGCCACCTGATGGGAAGAACTGACTCATCGGAAAAGACCCTGATGCTGGAAAAGATTGAAGGCAGGAGGAGAAGGGGATGACAGAGTACAAGATGGTTGCGTGGCATCACCGACTCAGTGGACATAGTTTGAGTAAGCTGCGGAAGATGATGAAGGACAGGGAAGGCTGATATGCAGCAGTCCATGGGGCCGCAAAGAGTCGGACATGACTGAGTGATTGAACAACAAATTATGTGAAACAAAAGAATGATTGTTAATTTTTACTGGGTGCGATAACAGCACCATGGTTTCATAATTATATTGTTAGAGATACTTTTGAATCACGTATGATAAGACCCAGATGCTGGGAAAGATGGAAGGCATAGTGACGGAACAACAACAGAACACATGGTAAAATAGCATGGTGTGAGGGCTTTACCTTAAAAGACTTTAGCGTTTGGAAAAAAAGAAGAAGTAATAGGTGAACCAAGTATGGCAAAATCAGAATAATTGTTGAGCCCAGTAAATGATATTTGGAATTTCCTGATATTGTTTTCTAAACTTCTAAGTATGTTTTAAAAATACATAATATAATTCTAAAACTAAAATTACTTGGAAAATAAAATATTAACATGCCTTTTGGGGAAAGCATTGAAGAGACATTTGAAAACTATCTTGAGATATTGGTCTACAGACAAAGGAAAAACATTAAAAACAGACTCATTTATATGCAGTTTCTCTGAGACTGATTACTCATTGAATGGTAAAGGTAGCACCATATTGGTTGACCTTGGACCTTGGTCTTTATATTAATAAGAAATACAGTGAATATAATTTGCATGCTCTAGTTCCTGGGGAGGGGGCTCAAGGTTTCTCTCTAGTTCATTCCATTCCCAGGAGGGTTTTTGATTCTGCCAGTCAAGAGTCTGGGGCTGCCATAGTCTTGGGTGTGTTTTCTGCAAGAAAAGTCAAGAGGTTAAAGGTTCTTGTTTCATATGGTTAAGTAATAGGATAGTCTGGGACATTTTTCTTCATGGGGGGAGGTATTTCACCTTCTCCACTTAAACCACTTGGCAAACAAAGTGGGACAAAAGTGAGGAGAGTCATGGGGAGGCCTCAGATCTCCTTCAACATGTCAATGATTTTCAAAATGTGCTCCATAGAATTTTGGCCACCCCCAAATCATTTTAATGGAGTCTGTAAAATCAAAAGTATTTTCGTTTTAACACCAAGATATATTTTTTACCTTTTCCAATGTGTTGACATTTGCACAGATGATGCAAAAATAGAAGGTAAAATTCTGGTGTGTGTGCATGCTCAGTCACTCAGTTGTGTCCAGCTTTTTGCGACCCCATGAACTGTAGCCCACCAAGCTCCTCTGTCCATGCAATTTTCCAGGCAAGAATACTGGGGTGGGTTGCCATTTCCTTCTGAAAGGAATCTTCCTGACCCCGGGATTGAACACAGACCTCCTGCATTGGCAGGCGAATTCTTTAACACTGAGCCACAGGGAAGCCCCAAATTCTGGTGTTTTAGCACAAATCAAAACAGTGACACAGATATGGAGTCTTTACAACATACACTCTAGGAAAAAGAAGGCAGTTTTAATTAAGAATGTCCTTGATGAAGCAGTAAAAATTACTGATTTTATTAAAAATTTACTTTTGAATATATACCTTTTAAATACTCTGTGTGGTAAAATGGCAAATATACATAAAGCACTTCTTCTAAATACTGAGTATGATGATTGTGTTGAGAAAGGTACTTGTGCAAAGCTTTGCATCATGAGCTGACTGCTGTATTTCATGGGACATCATTTGTACTTGAAAGACTGATGGATAGACAAACTCTGATTACCCAGAGTTGGGTATTTACAGGCATTTTCCTGAAAATGAGTCACCTTGGTCACTTCAAGGAAAAGGACTGAGTGGGTTTTTGGCCAATGGCAGGCCAATAATATTTTTTCAAACGCTCAAAAAATATTAGACATTAGGAAATTAGAATTTTAGAAATGTTGCCTTCAACTTGTTAGCTGGACAATTTTCAACCTTAAAGGTATTTCTCATGAGTTAAGCAGTGATTTTTTTATACTATAATATTCATATGTCACCATTTGCAAGATGTACATACAATAGTGACCACTTTATGACATTACAAAATCATACATGAGTAAGAGGTCCATGGGAAATGTAAGAGAGGTCCATGGATTTTAAATTGTATCAATGAACAGAAAGTTTATTTACAAACTTTCAAGATCCTACTTTGCTTTAAGAAACTACAACATGTTGATCAGTATGTAGTATCAGTAATATTAATGTAGTATGTAGTATGTTATGTAGTATCAATAATATTAATAATTATCTGTAAAGATCATTAAAATATTCCTTCTGTTTCCAATTAACATCTGTCTGAGGTGAGAGGTGAGTTTTTTTTTCATATGATTTAACTAAAACAACATATTGCAACAGATTGAATGCAGAAGTAAATATGGGAATTCAGCTGTTTCTAAAGAGATATTAAAGAGATTCCTAAGAATGTGAAACAATGCCATTAGTTGTCCTTGTTTTAGAAACTATAGGTGAAGTCGCTCAGTCGTGTCCGACTCTTTGTGACCCCGTGGACTGTAGCCTACCAGGCTTCTCCATCCATGGGATGACAGGTTTATTATTATTCTTTTTTAAATGAACTAAGTACTTCAGAATTTTCTCAGTTTCAGTTTCTGCTTTGATTAATATCCACAAATGGAGCTCACACAAACCTAAGCTTTTTGGTGTCATGAGTCATTTTTAAAAATACAAAGTTCTGGAGACCAAAAAGTTAGAGAAACATTGGTCTCTAGGCTACATAAATTGTGTGAGTCCAGTTTGGATCCAAAACTCTAACCAGTAATAAAATATTTCTTCATTTGTAATGTCCCCTGTATGTGTAATAAATAAGGGTGCTAATAAATGCCAATTTGGAGGCACCAAAATATTCAGTTGTCCAAAAAGTTCATTCCCGTTTTTCTGTAAGATGTTGAGGGAAAACATGAGGGACCTTTTTGGCCAACCCAACGTATTGTGACCTTTCAGGACCTCTGTTTAAGAGACACGGGTCTTAAATTCAGAAGCATCTGTTGGCCACAGGCAAATCAGAGTCAGCAATGATTATACGGGAATTTAGCTGGTGCTCAATCACTTGCTCTTTTTATAATTAGAGTTCTTGACAATTCCCTTGTGGTGCCTGAACCAAAGTACCTGAAATAAGATGTATTTGCAGTCTAAAGATGGTTCCTTCTGATGAAGAGCTGGAATTAGGGCTAAATTCAATATGTAAAATTGGATTGAAACATTTAATTCCTGTATCTAATTGTTTTAACAGAAGGAAAACTTTTGTTGCTATGAAAGTGCCTTTAAAAAGTCAGATGGCAAGTTCTGCATTTAAACTTGACCCTCTATCTTGGCTTGATGATCTGTCAAATGTTCATGAAATCCACTCTAAATCCAGAGAACGCTTCAGAAACTTCCAAAGCACAACATCCCCAGGCACTGACTAACATGCCTTTCTGTAGACTCTCACTTGTGGGGTAAAGTTTACAGAGAAGTATTTTCAGATTGTCCTGTCACTTGATAGTCCCCAAAGGAAAGTATAATGTACCTTCAGGGGGCTGGAAAAAAGCAATCATGCTTTCACTGCTTTGCAGTGGTAACCAAGACAACAGATAGAACTATTTCTCTGGGAAACAGCCAGTAGAGGGGTCTTGACTGGGGAGACTTTGGAGCTCACTGAGGGCAGTACTGCCTTTTTTTTCTTTGGCTGTGCTGTCTTCATGGCTGGGCGTGGGCATTTTCTACTTGCTGTGAGCGGAGGCTTCTCATCGCAATGCTTCCTCTTGTGGAGCACAGGCTCTAGGTATGCGGGCTTCAGTAGTTACAGTGCCTGAGCTCAGAAGTTGCAGGTTCCAGGTCCTAGAGCAAGGACTCAGAAGTTGTGGTGTATGTTCCTGGTGGCCCCAAGGCATTTGGGATCTTCCAGGGATCAAACATGTCCCCTGCATTGGCAGGTGGATTCTCAATCACGGAACCACTAGGGAAGTCCCCGGGCAGTGCTGCTTTGAGTTTACATCTCTTCTTTGCTGAGTAGTTTCCGTTTCTTACTTGTGTTAGTGCTTACTTGGAATTTCTGGAGTTTCCTAAAAACATGGGTGATGGGGTTCATTGGATTTACCCCATCATCCAGAGATGCACTTGGGTCCCTAAACACCTTGGGTGGAAGCAGGCTATGGAGTCCTCTGGCTTCCTTCAGGTACCCAGTGACAGATGGATGGGCCATTCCTGGAGATCTTGAGCTGATGAATGGGGATCCCACAGATGACTTGACCAGGCTATAAAATGATCCTGTACTCCCTTAGATTGCACATCCTGCCCCCCACCCCATGTTTGTAGCACAAGGCCTCTGTGTTGAAGGCTAAATCATCCAGATCTGGGCTAGATTGTGATGATAGAGTATTAAAGTAATAGTTAGGAATGTTCTACCCCCATGTCTGCCCTTATAGCTGTGTGTTTTTGGTCAACTCATAGAACCTCTCTGAGTATACTGTCCTCAGCTGCAAATGAGTGACTTGGGCTCACATCACTGACATCCCTTCTGGCTTGGGCATCCATGTGACTGTCTCCCAACTACAACTAGGAATGGTCCTCAGTTGAGTTCAGTTCAGTTTCTCAGTCATGTCTGACTCTGTGACCCCATAATGATCACTCACAAGCATTCACTCTCACGCCTTCTACCAATGACCCTTGTCCTAGTGTATTTTCCTATGAAGAAGGACAAGAGGTCATTCCCTCAGTCCCTGATATGGGTATCTACGTGAACAAAGTGTTGAAGTACACTAGATCAGCCAGCCTCAGATTGCCTGGGTGGAATAATAGTAGTTTGTTGCGGGTGTCTTGTGTGCCCAGAACTCTTCTAAGTATTTCAGGGGACTAATTCATCTAAGTTTCACATCAAGCCTTTGAGGTAAACACTATGTATCATCCTTATTTTGCAGATGGGAAAAATGTGGCACAGAGAAGTTAAGTAACTTGTCCAAGATTACACAGCAAACAGGAGATGGAGCTAGGAAGCAAAGGAAATAATCTAGCTTACGATCTAGGTTTCAATCACTACCACCCCAATCTCTTGTTTCCTTGCATCTCTTCCCAAGTCACCCTAGCTTTGGGTTCACGTTCAGAATCTCCTTCTCTGCCAGCTCTTGTACATGTGCCTTGTCTGAATGTTTTTCGAGATTCTCTCTCTGCCCTCCCCATATCACAGCCAATGAGTGGTGAATATCTTTCTGTCCTCACATGTAATGCACACATCATGAGTTGCACAGGGCTTTTGTCACCTGGGATGGAGAAGCAGCCACTGGCCTCCTTGTATAGAGAGCTCTGACTCTATTTCCCTCCCTGATCACTGCAGCATTCAATTTTAAACGGAGGGGAGCTATCTCTTTACAATATAGAGATTTTGTCTTTTGTGTGTGATGAAAAAATTTTACAATTTCAAAGACTAACAAAGACATTGACTGTCATTCTAAGAGGCCAATAAATGAATACATTTACATTTGGTAGCTTCTGACTTTCATTATTTCATCAAATAATTTATTGTCTTAAGTTTTCTTTCTTTAAAAATTTTTTAAAATTAATTAATTTCTTTGGCAAGGTGCTGTGCAGCATGTGGGATCTTAGCTCACCAACCAGGGATTGACCTTGAGCCCCCAGCAGTGGAAACATGAAGTCTTAACCACTTGATCACCACAGAAGTCCCTTTTTCTTTTCTTAAAACATTTTTATTTTATATTGGAGCCCAGCTGATTAACAATTTGTGTTAGTTTCAAGTGTACAGCAAAGTGATTCACTTTTATGTATACATGTATGTATTCTTTTTCAAATCCTTTTCTCATTTAGGTTATTACATGTTTTAACTTTCCTTATTTAACAACTGTTTTTTTCTCGTTATTATTATCGTTACATAAACATTGATGTGTTTGTTGCTGTGTGTAGTCACTAAGTCATGTCTGACTCTTTGCAACCCCATAGACTGTAGCCCACCAGGCTCCTCTGTCCATGGCCTTTCCAAGGCAAGAATCCTGGAGTGGGGTGCCATTTCCTTCTCCAGGGGGTCTTCCCAACCCAGGGATCAAAGCAGCATCCCCTACATTTCCTGCACTGGCAGGTGGATTATTAACTGTTGAACCATCAGGGAAGCCCACTACCTATTGTCAAGAGTATTGCCAATCTCTGGGGCTCAGTCGTGTCTGACTCGATGCTATCCCATGGACTGTAGCCTGCCAGGCTCTTCTTTCTGTCCCTGGGATTCTCCAGGCAAGAATCCTGCAGTGGGTTGCCATTCCTTTCCAGACCCAGGGGTTGAATCAACATCTCTTCTGTTACCTGCATTGGCAGGCAGATTCTTTACCACTAATGCCACCTGGGAAGCCAGTCTCCAGTGTGGTTGCTCAGCTGTGTCCTCCGGCATTACTCTTTTCCAGTGGTTCCCAATAGGTGGGGACATTATGTTTCCCCTCACCATGGGGGATTTAGAAATTTCCGTGGGGATTTTGTGGTTTGTCATAACAACGGAAAATGTGCTAGCAGCATTTGGAGATGAGGTGGTTGATTGTGGAGCCAGTTCTGTAATGCCCAGGAAGTCTTTTATATTTTTTTAAAATTTATTTAGACATAATCCACATACTCGACATCAGCAGTCCCTAACCATTTTGGCACAAGGAACCGGTTTCATGGAGGCAGTTTTTCCACAGTCTGGAGTGGGGGATGGTTTTGGAATGACTCCAGTACATTACATTTATTGTGCACTTTATTTCTATTATGATGACATCAGCTCCACTTCAGATCATCCATCAGGCATTAGATCCCAGAGGTTGGGGACCCCTGACTACATTGTCTATTTAAAGTATATAAATTCACAGACTTCTATGACTCCCACCACAAGTTTAGAACATTTTTATCACCACAAAAAGATTACCTGTGCTCATCATCAGTCACTTCCCAACCACCCCATCCTCCAGCTCTGGGCAAACAACAAAGCTATTTTCTGTGTCTATCAATTTGTCTTTCTTGTACATTTCATATAAACAGAGTCATATACCATGTGGTCCTTTGTGACTGGATTATTTCCCTTCAGTTCAGTTTAGTTCAGTCGCGTCCGACTCTTCGCGACCCCATGAATCATAGCACGCCAGGCCTCCCTGTCCATCACCAACTCCCGGAGTTCACTCAAACTCATGTCCATCGAATCGGTGATGCCATCCAGCCATCTCATCCTCTGTCATCCGCTTCTCCTCCTGCCCCCAATCCCTCCCAGCATCAGAGTCCTTTCCAATGAGGCAACTCTTCTCATGAGGTGGCCAAAGTACTGGAGTTTCAGCTTCAGCATCAGTCCTTCCAATGAACACCCAGGACTCATCTCCTTTAGGATGGACTGGTTGGATCTCCTTGCAGTCCGAGGGACTCTCAAGAGTCTTCTCCAATGCCACAGTTCAAAAACATCAATTCTTCAGCACTCAGCCTTCTTCACAGTCCAACTCTCGCCTCCATACATGACCACTGGAAATACCATAGCTTGACTAGATGGACCTTTGTTGGCAAAGTAATATCTCTGCTTTTGAATATGCTATCTAGGTTGGTCATAACTTTTCTTCCAAGGAGTAAGCGTCTTTTAATTTCATGGCTGCAATCACCATCTGCAGTGATTTTGGAACCCTCCCCCCAAATAAAGTCTGACACTATTTCTACTGTTTCACCATCTATTTCCCATGAAGTGATGGGACCAGATGCCATGATCTTCATTTTCTGAATGTTGAGCTTTAAGCCAACTTTTTCACTCTCCTCTTTCACTTTCATCAAGAGGCTTTTTAGTTCATCTTCACTTTCTGCCATAAGGGTGGTATCATCTGCATATCTGAAGATATTGATATTTCTCCCAACAATCTTGATTCCAGCTTGTGCTTCTTCTAGCCCAGCATTTCTCTTGATGTACTCTGTATATAATTAAATAAGCAGGGTGACAATATACAGCCTTGACGTACTCCTTTTCCTATTTGGAAGCAGTTTGTTGTTGCATGTCCAGTTCTAACTGTTGCTTCCTGACCTGCATATAGGTTTCTCAAGAGGCAGGTCAGGTGGTCTGGTATTCCTATCTCTTTCAGAATTTCCCAGTTTATTGTGATCCACACAGTCAAAAGCTTTGGCATAGTCAATAAAGCAGAAATAGATGTTTTTCTGGAATGTAGCATAATGTTTTCACAGTTCATCCATGTTGAAGCATATTCATTTCTCTTTATTGCAGAATAATATTTTATTGTATGTATATATATCACATTTTTCCACTGGAGAAGGAGATGGCAACCCACTCCAGCATTCTTGTCTGGAGAATCCCCATAGACAGAGGGTCCTGGTGAGATATAGTCCATGGGGTCGCAAAGAGTTGGATGCTACTGAGCAACTAAGTACAGCACAGCACATATCACATTTTTAATCCATTCTTTGACTAAGGAACTTTTGGGTAGTTTCTACCTTTTGGCTATCAGAAAGGTCATGTCTGCTATGAACATTTGTGTACAAGTTTTTGTGTGGCTACATGGTTTTACTTCTATTGGGCATATACTCAGGAGTAGAATGGCTGGGTTTTTAAACAAAATTTTATGTTTTATCTTTTGAGGAACTATTAGGATGCTTTTGTATGGCAAAACCAATACAAAATTGTAAAGTAAAATAAAAAATAAAATAAAGTGGGTCCATCATTTTACATGCCCTCCAGCAGTGCATGAGGACTCTAGTTTCCCCACATTCTAGCCAACACTTGTTATTTTCTGCCTTTTTGACTATTGCTATGACTGAGTGACTAACATACATACAAGGTTGGCGGGGGGCATCCCTAGTGGCTCAGATGAAGAATCCATCTGAAATGCAGGAGACCTGGGTTTGTTCCCTGGGTTGGAAAGATCCCCTGGAGAAGGGAATAGCAACCCACTCCAGTATTCTTGCCTGGAGAATGCCGTGGACAGAGGAGCTTAGTGGGCCACAATCCATGGGGTCGGACAAGACTAAGCAACTAATACTTCCTCTTTCATACCAGTGGGTGTAAATTAATACCTCATTGTGGGTTCTGGTTTGCATTTACCTGATGGTTAGTGTTGCTGAACTTCTTTTTATGTACTTATTGGCCATTTATATGGTACTCTTTGGAGAAGTGTCTATTATGGTCTTTTGGTCATTTGAAAAATTGACTTCTTTGTCTTTTTGTTGTTGAATTATAAGGCACCTTTATATATTTTAGAGACAAGTCCCTTTTTGAATCTATGACTTACCAAATAGTTTCTCCCATTCTGTGGGTTGTTTTTTCACTTTCCAGACAATGTCCTTTAAAGCACAAAAGTTTTTAATTTTGATGATGTGAAGGCAGTCTTTGTACAACAAATTCTCCCACCAGCATGCCAATGGCATGAGCACTGCCAAGGGTCAGACTGGAAGGCAGTTGGTTTATATTGGTCTCAAACCAACAGTCTTGATGCTTACTAAAGTCTTTAAATCCACAGAAGACTCTTCTGTCCTTTCCTCTCCCCAAATTTCACTAATATTCTTGTAAGACTGCCTCTGTTCCTTGGCAGTGAATAGTTCAGGTTTAAATGAACTGCTTTTCTCCTCTTCATATTTTATTTCTTACTAAACCTTAGATTTTGGATTGATTGGATTCATGTTTACTTGGTAAGTGTCCCAGTATGATCACATTTTAGCCTTTTCAGGACATGTAGTGTGTTTGATCACATCTGTGCAAAAGCCCATAGACATGCCAAAACGTGGTGTTTTGTGGGAATAATCAATGCAGCCTTGTTCAGCCTTGTCTATGTCAGTAGGGGGAGCAGGTAGTAAAACTGAGGTCTGAGCCGGGCAGGAGAGGAAAGCTGATGAGAAGAGACAAAGGAAAGTAAAAGAAGAGGTAGATGAAGATGGAGGAGATAAGGAAGAAGTGGGAGGCAGAGAAACAGAGGAAGAAAAAAGAGAGAAAATGCTTTCAGGCAAGGTTGGTTCTTCCTCAGTCCCCCCTCCTTTCCCACAGCTGGGGAAGGACCAGGACCCTGAGCACATCTGAGTCTGCACTTACCTCCAGCACAGCCCAAAGAGGAGACCTGGGTTTTCCCTTGGATGGGTGTCAGAAGACACACAGAATGTGGCTTTCATTCTTATCATCAGTCCTAATGTAGTGCACAAATAACTTAGACCTGAGACATTCTGCTTATAAGAGTTACCACATTGTGTGGCGTGTAGCATGACTGTCATCCTGCTGAGGTGGGAATAGAGGAGCTTGGCAGCCTACAGTCCATGGGGTTGTAAAGAATCAGACATGACTTAGTGACCGAGCATGTAGGCATGCACACACAAGGTGGAGTTGGCATGTGAGTGAGTTGGATTAACTTATATCTGAATATGAAGCTTTCTTCCCCTGTTATGTCTGTGCTTCAAGTGGGCAGTGTTAGAGTGAACTTTCGTAAATTGGAATTTAATCAGAAAAATGATACAGATGAACCTATGGGCAAAGCAGAAATACAGACACAGACATAGAGAACAAATATATGGACATCAAGAGAGTAAGGAGAGTAGGAAGAATTGGGAGATTGGGATTGACATATATACACGGCTATGTATGAAATAGATATTTAATGAGGACCTACTGTATAGCATAGAGAACTCTACTCATTGCTCTGTGGTGACAAAGAGGGGATAAAAGTATAGTTGATTCACTTTGCTGTACAGCAGAAACACAATATTGTAAAACAAGTGAAAGTGAAAGTCGCTCAGTTGTGTCCAATTCTTTGTGACCCCATGGACTATAGTCCATGGAATTCTCCAGGCCAGAATACTGGAGCGGGTAGCCTTTCCCTTCTCCAGGGGATCTTCCCAACCCAGGGATCAAAGCCAGGACTCCCACATTGCAGGTGGATTCTTTGCCAGCTGAGCCACAAGCAACTAAGTTCCAATTAAACAAAAGTCTATTATACGTGCTTAAATGGAAGGTAGGAGATAAGAAGGTGGGTGGAGTACTTCCATCTAAGCACTCACTGTGTAAACAGCACAGTCACCTTCAGATATGAACTTGGCAATACCATGGTTCACAGTTGTGTGTGTGTATAAAGCGATCATGACATGATCAAATGCAATCACGCCATAAATTAGCAATCTTCAGTCAACAGAATAAATAAATGAAAAATTTAAGACGAGGTAATGAAAAAGTTGGCTTAAAGCTCAACATTCAGAAAACAAAGATCATGGCATCTGGTCCCATCACTTCATGGGAAATAGAGGGGGAAACAGTGGAAACAGTGTCAAAGACTATTTTTTTGGGCTCCAAAATCACTGCAGATGGTGACTGCAGCTATGAAATTAAAAGACGCTTACTCCTTGGAAAAAAAGTTATGACCAACCTAGATAGTATTTTCAAAAGCAGAGACATTAGTTTGCCGACTAAGGTCCGTCTAGTCAAGGCTATGGTTTTTCCTGTGGTCATGTATGGACGTGAGAGTTGGACTGTGAGGAAGGCTGAGCACTGAAGAATTGATGCTTTTGAACTGTGGTGTTGGAGAAGACTCTTGAGAGTCCCTTGGACTGCAAGGAGATCCAACCAGTCCATTCTGAAGGAGATCAGCCCTGGGATTTCTTTGGAAGGTATGATGCTAAAGCTGAAACTCCAGTACTTTGGCCACCTCATGGGAAGAGTTGACTCATTGGAAAAGACTCTGATGCTGGGAGGGATTGGGGGCAGGAGGAGAAGGGGATGACCGAGGATGAGATGGCTGGATGGCATCACTGACTTGATGGATGTGAGTCTGAGTGAACTCCGGGAGTTGGTGATGGACAGGGAGGCCTGGCGTGCTGCTATTCACGGGGTCGCAAAGAGTCAGACACGACTGGGCGACTGAACTGAACTGATCTGAGTGAGAGAAGTGTGTTTCTCCTTAACACCTTCACCTCTGTCATGCGCTTTAAGTTCATTAATATAACGATTGCTTGACAATACGAAGTGCTCCTGACACAAGCCATCCAACACTCCTGGTGGGTTTGTCGTTATTCTTCTGAGTCTTTCTTTAGACACTTGTTCTTGTGAAATGATGATATGGAAACAGATTCAGCAACCATAATCCCCCAGGAAAAGATTCCTGGCAAAGATGCTGGCATCTCTGTTTGAAAGAAAGTAAGAATGTGGGAAGTCCATCCATGGAAATGTTCCCACAAGAGATTAGTCACTGGATATACATTTTTATATTTGGTTATGTGTAATAATATTTCCCATCGATAAAAATATATATAACTGCTTTTGGTTCTTGTAGCTGCTTTCAAGTTGTGTTTCCTACAGTGGAGTCTAATCTAAATGAAGATGTAAACACATCTGTTCAGATCTGTTTAGATGGGCCAGGATGGAAGGCTGGTGAAGTGACAGTCCGGATGCCTTCCAATCAAGCGTTGTTACTTCCATGTAAGTACTCACTGTGTAAACAGGAGAGTCACCTTCAGATATGAACTTGGCAATAATTACATGTCTAAATTATCCTCCGCAGAGGCAGTGTGAAGCAGTTTTCATCCCTTGAAGGCTGGTCTCTTCCTGGTGGCTCACATCCTTGCATCATAGCTCTGTTGATTCTACAACCGTTCATTAGTGTTCAGAACCATAGCGCCATTTAACAGAGCTGCTTAGAAATCAATCAAGAGCATTTTTCCAATTGAATGACACCTGCCTTTCCCTGGAACGTAATAAAGGTGATGGGTTAGCCTCTCATTTTCTTAGAGAACTTTTCACAAAATGGTGTCTGGATCATGGTTTTATAATTAAATACATCTTCACAGCCAGGAAGTAATGCTTCCAGTATTATTGCATAGTCCATTGATTAATTTGCTTCTTTAAGTCCAAGTGGAGGGCAGAACTCAATGGAGAGCTCAATAATTAGGATCCCTAAATTGAATACACCAAACAGCTTTTCAGTATATGGGAGATATGGACTTTGGAGCTCAGCAGTCTCAGGGTAAGAGAGGAGGTCCACAAAAATAAGCAGGACTCCCTCTGAGATTTTTTATTTTCTCATTAGTAAAATCCTTTTAATTGTTAAAAAATACAAGTGTGACTGTGTACTTATGATATGTTATACTAACAGAGGCACAAAATATGTTATTTCACTTTCATCTCTTCATAACATTATTATGTGACTCAAAGGTTTTCCCCTAGCTCTTGAGCAAATAGCACTATAGTCAGTAACTCCTGTGCCCTGGCTAACCTAATGTGTGGACCACTATTAGTAGTCCTTATTCATGCATGCCAGAGAAGGCGATGGCACCCCACTCCAGTACTCTTGCCTGGAAAATCCCATGGACAGAGGAACCTGGTAGGCTGCTGTCCATGGGGTCTCGAAGAGTCGGACACAACTGAGCAACTTCCCTTTCACTTTTCACTTTCATGCATTGGAGAAGGAAATGGCAAGCCACTCCAGTGTTCTTGCCTGGAGAATCCCAGGGACGGGGGAGCCTGGTGGGCTGCCGTCTATGGGATCACACAGAGTCGGACACGACTGAAGTGACTTAGCAGCAGCAGCAGCATGCGTGCATGCGTGTGCTCAGTCATGTCCAACTCTGCCACCCCATGGCCAGGCTCCTCTGTCCATGAAGTTTTCCAGACAAGAATACTGGAGGTGATTGCCATTTCCTTCTCCAGGGGATCTCCCTGATCCAGGGATCGAGCCCATGTCTCTTGTGTCTCCTGCACTGGCAGCGGATTCTTTACCACTGGCACCACTAGTATCCCTTACCTTGACCTGAAATACTTTTCCTACCTTCTCCCATAACCTGTTATCGTAAAATCACAGCAGAGAGGGGAGTGCTGCCGGTGATCACCACATTTATGCCCCTTTATGAGCTGATGTCCATTTACCCCAAAAATGTATCCTGGGAGATGTAATCTAATCTTTCCTAGCAGATCTTGGTTCCCACTTGCTTCTTGAAGCATCTATGTGATTTTAGTGTTTAAATAAACATTAAAAAAATATGATATGATCTCTAAATAGAAACCAAATACTTTGGTGGTCAACTGAAGAAATACTTTTAGTGTGGAAGGGAAAACTGACTTTTTTTGGACCTATGGAGGGAGAGTTGGAATGTCAGTCTTCCGTGTGACTTGAGATATGAATATGTTTCCTCTGTGGGCTACTTAAGCACTTTTCAAGGTTTTTTTTTTTTTTTAATAACCTACAAATCTACAAGTCACTTTTCGCCTTAGACTTCAGAATCTAATCCTCTAGAGCGGGTACATTTGGGTCAACTTCCTCTCATTCTCTACTTTCAATTATGCTCGTAACTGCTGATGCAGTTATTCAGTCATGTCCAACTCTTTGTGACCCCGTGGACTGTAGCCCACCAGGCTCCTCTGTCCGTGCAATTTTCCAGCCAAGGAGATTGGAGTGGGTTGCCATTTCTTTCTCCAAGGGATCTTCCCGACCCAGGGACTGAACACGCGTCTCCTGCATCTCCTGTACAGGGAGGCAGATTCTTTACCACTCTACCACCTGGGATGCTGCTCAGATAACAGATATTTATAGAATTATTCTAAATTTTTAGGAAAAATATTAACCCTTTTGCTGATGCTAACCTTTTTATGCTCTGTCCAGTCTTAACTTATCACACAAAAAAACTGTGTGTATCATTAGGATAAGGGAGCTATAAAAAGCCTGAGTTAGAGGAAACCTAACCCTTTTTTCAATCCGTTAGTATAGTGATTTACTCAGAATCCGACAGCAAAATAGAAGCAGAAGCATAGGTCTTTTTTTTTGTTGTTGGAAGATCAAAGATTTCCAGTAAAATAAAGATATGTTAAAAGTAAACTACATTCAGCCATTGCTATATTAGTTTTTAAAATCAAACTAACTTCACTATCCCATAAAGAGCATCTCATGACGGACAGGCTGGAATAAATAGCCCTGAAAAGGGCATTAAAGTCTAGAAGTAAGGGCAACGTGGAAACAGATCAGCCCTCTCCAAAACTGAAAATGACCCAAGCAGAAGGCCAGCTCTCCAGTGTGTCTGGATTAATGTAGTTTCTCAGGAGTGTTTGCCTACAGAGGAGGAGCTTCTGGTGGGCAAGCACATGTCTGGCAGGTGCTGATATCTTTCGCCCTGGGTGTGTTGGCTCAGGCAGGGATGGAATGTTGCTATTTTCTTCTTGCCTTCAGGTGACCCATACAATGGGGATGTTCACCTTCACAAAGGCTTAACAAAATCTCCTTCCAGAAGCTCTAAAGGTGCGTGTGTGTGTGTGTGTGTGTGTGTGTGTGTGTCGGGGTGGTGGTGGTGGAGGGGAAGTCCAGAATAACCTTTAGCCTTCTCAGAGCTCCTTTGTTGGAGGGTTGGAGCAGGGAGTAGGCTGTAAGAGGGAGAAGAGGATGGATGGCCAAGGAGGAAGGAAAGAACAGTAGAGGGGAGCATTCAGACAGGGCAGGACTGGCCAAAAAGATGCCATCAAATACCATCAAAGCCCAACTAGTTCTGATTTCTCTATTCTCTCCTTTCTCTGCCATAAATTCATCATTGCCTTGTTTTCTGAGCTGGCAATTTGGCCCCAAAGTCAAATCCATAGTCTGACAGTGAAAGGGAATATTTTTGTCTGGGCATCTTTTGGAAATAGGGGGCATATTATTGCCCTGTTTCTGACTCCTGTTCATCCTGTTTCTGCTCTCTTTTTATGCAAGATGAAGTGTGTGTAGATTATTTATGCTTTCACTACAGACGTGGACTTGGCATCAGCTAAAATGTTCCCACTGAAGAGGTCATTATAGATAGAGGTTTTTCTGGGACTTCCCTGGTGGTCCAGTGGTTAAGATTCTGGCCCCCAATTCAGGGGGTGTGGGTTCAATCCCTGGTTGGGGAACTAATCCCACATGCTTGTGGCATGCCCCACCCCCAAATTTAAATAGGCTGAAATAAGCATCACATTTTTGCATCACAGACCCATCCAGTCACTCTGTATTATAACTTGAAGTATTATTTCCCTGACAAGAATGCATGCCTGTTAGACTCTAGTGCAGCTCAGTTCAGTCACCTAGTCGTGTCCAACTCTTTGCAACCCTATGGACTGCAGCACACTAGGCTTCCCTGTCCATCACCAACTCCCATAGCTTGCTCAAACTCATGTCCATTGAATCGATGATGTCATCCAACCATCTCATCCTCTGTCGTCCCCTTCTGCTCCTGCCGTCAAGCTTTCCCAGCATTAAGGTATTTTCCAATGAGTCAATTCTTCACATCAGGTGGCCAGAGTATTGGAGCTTCAGCTTCAGCAACAATCCTTTCAATGAATATTCAGGACTAATTTCCTTTAGGATTGACTAGTTGGTCTCCTTGCAGTCCAAGGGATTCTCAAGAGTCTTCTCCAACACCACAGTTCAAAAGCATCAATTCTTCAGTGCTCAGCTTTATTTATAGTCCAACTCTCACATCCATACATGACTACTAGAAAAACCATAGCTTTGACTAGATGGACTTTTATCAGTAAAGTAATGTCTCTCCTTTTTAATATGCTATCTGGGTTGGACATAGCTTTTCCTTCAAGGTGCAAGTGTCTTTTAATTTCATGGCTGCAGTCACCATTGGCAGTGGTTTTGGAGCCCAAGAAAATAAAGTCTCTCACTGTTTCCATTGTTTCCCCATCTATTTGCCATGAAGTGATGGGAGTTTGAGTGAACTCTGGGAGATGGTGATGGACAGGGAGGCCTGGCATGCTGTGATTCATGGGGTCGCAAAGAGTCGGACATGACTGAGTGACTGAATTGAACTGAACTGAACTGATGGAACTGGGTGCCATGATCTTCATTTTTTGAATGTTGAGTTTTAAGCCAACTTTTCCACTCTCCTCTTTCACTTTCATCAAGAAGCTTTTTAGTTCCTCTTCGCTTTCTGCCATAAAGATGGGGTCATCTGCATATCTGAGGTTATTGATATTTCTCCTGGCAATCTTGATTCCAGCTCGTGCTTCATCCAGTCCGGCATTTTGCATGATGTACTCTGCATAGAAGCTAAATAACGGGGTGACAATATACAGCTTTTAGGCTGGATGTACTCCTTCCCCAATTTGAAACCAGTCTGTTGTTCCATGTCCAGTTCTAACTGTTGCTTCTTGACCTGCATACAGATTTCTCAGGAGGCAGGTAAGGTGGTCTGGTATTCCCAATTCTTGAAGAATTTTCCACAGTTTGTTGTGATCCACACAGTCAAAAGCTTTAGCTTAGTCAATGATGTTTTTCTGGATTCTCCAGATTTTTCCTTGATCCAATGGATGTTGTCAATTTGATCTCTGGTTCCTCTGCCTTTTCTAAATCCAGCTTGACATCTGGAAGTTCACAGTTCAAGTATTGCTGAAGCCTGGCTTGGAGAATTTTGAGCATTACTTTGCTAGCATGTGAGATGAGTGCAACTGTGCAGTAGTTTGAGCATTCTTTGGCACTGCCTTTCATTGGGATTGGAATGAAAATGGACATTTTCCAGTCCTGTGGCCACTGCTGAGTTTTCCAAATTTGCTGTCATATTGAGTGCAGCACTTTCACAATATCATCTTTTAGGATTTGAAATAGCCCAGCTGGAATTCCATCATCTCCACTAGCTTTGTTCGAGTGATACTTCCTAAGGTCCACTTGGCTTTGCATTCCAGGATGCAGAGATTAGATTCTAAGTCTCGTCTTAAATGATTTAAAGTTATTTAAGAGTCTTTTAAAGTTATTAAAGAACCTTAAAGTTATATTCCAAGTCCCATCTTAAATGGTTTTAGGCAACATTCAGCCAATAATTCCTTTTTATTCTATTGGTGTTATTTTCTTTTTAAGGAAAGAACAAAAAGCCCTCAAAGAATCATTTTACTCTACAAAAACAATGTGAAGGCACATAGATTTTTATCCTCTGCCATCAAGATAAATTTATCCATATCCTGAATATAAGCCATTTAAAAAGTGTGTGCTGAAGATTAGAAATGCGTGATGTAAGCAAATTGTTTTTTTTTAAAAAAATACATAGGTTCCTATTTACCAAAGTGATATTGTAGCCTGCAAGCTTCTTTCTCCATGGAATTCTCCAGGCAAGAATACTGGAGTGGGTTGCCATTCCCTTCTCCAAAGCATGAAAGTGAAAAGTGAAAGTGAAGTCGCTCAGTCGTGTCCGACTCTTAGCAAGCCCATGGACTGCAGCCTACCAGGCTCCTCCATCCATGCAATTTTCCAGGCAAGAGTACTGGAGTGGGGTGCCATTGCCTTCTCCATATATGTACATACTCAGTCAAATAGTGGTATAATGTTTCTAATGACAAATAGCTTTTTATCACAGATTTTTAATTCCTAGAGGCAACCACTGTACATTCTTTTCTTCTCTTGCTATTTACTTTGATTATTCTACATAGATACTTATACTACTATTTCTTGACTTTTTGGTTTTGTATCTTATCCTGGTGACTTCTTACTATGGAATCCAAGGATTTAACATTCTTATTTGGTCTTACATATGTATCCTAACAGAATTTTCTCTCTTTTTTTTGGTTATATTCCTACCACATACATGCAGTCTTGGAACTATGCAAATAAATATTGTTCCCTGATGAGCCAACTAGTTTTTTATGTTTGCATTTCTGTGTCAACATTTTATTTTCCAAAGTAAATTTCCTCGATGTTTCATTTCCAGGGCTTCATTAGAATATCTTGTTGTTTGCACCTCAAAATATCTATCAATCCAGTTTTCCATACGATCAAACTAATCCCCCACCATCCCTCCTGGAAGCCACTACACTTGTTTCTAATCTGGACCAGGTTGGCACTCTTCAACCACTGCCCGGCTCTCATCTGGGGAACACCATTTACAATTCCCCTGGAAATTCCCTGTGCCCCTCCCCTGCACTGGATCACTTATTTTCTCTATCTCTTGTCTTATTATATAAGGCAATGTTTGCTGCTATAACAAATGTACCTCAAAAGTTATTGGTTTAAAGTAATAGAATTTATTTTGTCTAAAAGCCAAATGTAAGTGTTTAGTGAATCTTTCATTAAGGAGGACTCTTTGTTCTGCAATTCTGTTATCCTTTAAGGTCTTGATATATTTTGCTTCCAACCTGTAGGCAGAGAAAAGAGAATTGCCTGTAAGAGGTTTTGTTTCTTTGGCTCAAACCCTGTCATATACCTGCATCTAATGGCAAGGAAGGCTGAGAAATATAGTCTGTGTGTCCAGGAGAAGGAAGTGGTGGTGAAGAAGCAGTATACGAAGAGATATCACTTGAGATAATTGCCAGAATTGAAGAAAGATGTGAATCTTGAAATTGAAAATGTTTGGAATTCTCAATCCTACACAAGATGAAAATAAACCCACACTGAGACTCATTATAGTGAAAATAAAGGTCATTTTTATTAATTTTATGACTCACAGCTTCCCTTTTCTTTTTTCCACGCTGATATTTAATTTTGGTTCATGACTCAGTTGCCTATAATACATCCTTATGTGATTTTTCTTTTAAGAGTGGTATTCTTTATATAACTTGAAGTCTGAAAATGACATCTGCTATTATACACAAGTGGCCACTTGATTGAGGAAATCTTTTCTGTTCTCAAATCTATAGACCCATGGTTCTCTACAGGGGGCGAGTACCCTTCCCCTACCCCTGAGGACACCTGATAACGTTTGAAGACAGTTTGGGTTGTTGTAACTAGGGGGCAGTGTTGCTGACATTACAGTTGATAGCGGCCAGGTGTGCTGCTAAACATACCAAGGTGCCCAGGACACCCCTCCCGACTGACTCTAAAAGCCCATAGTGTTGAAGTCAAGAAACCCTTCTCTAAACATTGGCCTTAGTGCTGCCACTGTCTCATGACAATTAACAATGAGGTGTCTGAGGCCCAATCTGGCTTTAAAAAAATTGTAGGGGTGTCGATAGAACTTGTGAGACTTTAAAAAGTTTATACTTGAAATGTAACAGAACTTAATGAGGCTAAGTGTGGGCTTCCATGGCAGCTCAGCAGTTAAGAATCTCCCTGCCAGTGCAGAAGACATCGGTTTGATTCCTGGGTTGGGAAGATCTCCTGGAGGAGGAAATAGCAACCCATTTGGGTATTCTTGCCTGAAAAACTCTATGGACAGAGGAGCCTGGGGAGACTACTGTTCACATGGTTGCAAACAGCTGGACCCATCTGAGCGGCTATGCACAGCACAGCACATAGCTGATACACGTTGTACAGCAGGAACTAACACAACACTGTATAGCAATTACACTCCAATTAAAAAATATTTTTGCATCTATAAATACAAGCAACATTTGTGTATGATTTACTTTTCTATAACTGTCCAGTTTGGGATTAAAACTACCTTATCAATTATCTCATAAGATTAGTTGGATAGGTATTTATCTTTTTCTTGTATCTGAAGCAGTTTAATAGGAGATAGACTATTTATATGTTCTTTGAAGGTTTGGATAAAATAATTTATGAGCCCATCTGAGCCTGATGTCTGGTGGGTCGCTGGGTATGGAGGAGGCTTGGGCAATGATTGAATTCTTTAAATGGTTCTTGATTTACTCATGTTTCCAATCTATCATTGAGTTAATTTAAATTTTTTATGTTTCAAAAAAGATCCATTCCATCTAAACTTTAATACTTCATGGTTTACCTTTATTCTCAGTATTTCTAATTATGATCTCTTTTTCTTTCCTGGTATATTTTTTTTGTCTTTTCTCTGTTTTTCTTGACTAGTCTTGTCTATTTTATTAGTTTGCTTTTTAAAGTATTGACTTATGATTTTGGTGAATGTCCTGCAAGGTGACTCCCCTGTAGATTTCATGCTGTCAGGCCAGGTGGGTCACTATCTGGGTTTCCACCTGTCATCGCCAGGATGTGCGATGAATTCCACAGCATTGCTAGAAGGCACAGATTCAGGAACAAGATTCACTAGGAAAACTTACAGAGGTCAAGGTGAATCAACAGGAGAAAAGGCAGGGGTTCCCCTCCATCGAGCAGAGACACCTGTGGATGAGCAGCTGCTGGCTTGCAGTGAGGGTCTTCCTCTTCAGTGCACAGACCTCCTCCAGCCACTTGGCTTCCCCTGTCATCATCAGCTGAAAGAATGGAAGCAGCTTGGTGGTGGGGAAACAAACAGGATACTGGATGTCAGGCTGTCTGGATTTGGGGCCACTCTGTCAGCAGTTCTAGCTGCCTGGCACCCGGAAACCTTGTTATTTACCCCCTCATGGAGGGCCATGAGAAAGCCATTAGTTCCCAAGGAAACTGAGTTCACATCCAGACCCCATCTGGCTATAGCTAGCTCATTTCCAGACAGTTCAGCATAAGCGCTCAGATCACTCCATCTGCCTGCTCTCTCTGTCTCTGCTTGAGATGCATTGTAATCACCCCTTTGCATTTGGATCATGTCAACATCTCCTTGCAATTGGATGGGATTTTGCTATGTGTATTTCAATACTATGTGCATGATCACAAAAATGTATATTATCTTTTTGATGGTGTGTTCCTCTTTTGTTACCTAGTGTCCTTCTTTATTGCTTTTAATATTTTTCAGGGAATTTTAAAAAAGTAAACTTTTTGGAATACCTGCTATTTACTAGCTGTCAAACTGCAGCCATTCCCTACAATAACCTCTGAGGAAATTTAGGACAAGAAAACACAGGAGACTGGCTCCAGGTAGGTGAGATGCATATGAAAGGAAGGATTTCAGTGAGCCCAATCTCTTGCATCTTCCCATACACAGAGAAGCACTATATCCCTTAACTTGAGATGTCTGGTTTTCCTTTGACAGTGACAGCGTCAGTTTCTGAGTCCTGTCTGACTCTTTGCGACCCCATGGATGGTAGCCTGACAGGCTCCTCTGTCCATGGGGTTGTCCAGACAAGAATACTGCAGTGGGTAGCTAGTCCCTTCTCCAGAGGATCTTCCCAATTCAGGGACTGAACCTGGGTCTCCTGCATTGCAGGTAGATTCTTTACCATCTGAGCCACCAGATTATAATATAACTCTATGTTGCTCAAATTTTTCAACCTTTGGTGATTGGAGCCTTTCAGCTGGCCCTGTGTCCCTTTAACAAACCACCATCAATGTAGGCTTTTGTTTGTTTGTTTGTTTTAACACTTATTGCTTTCTGCCATTACAAGATGCCCTGGACTTATAGATATTTTCTGCTATCGCCACAGAATTAGTCTTTTCGAAGAATCCTGGCTCCTTTTATTGGAGAATCTTAGAAACCAAAATCTGGACACTATACAAAGTGTCATTCCTTCCAGGTCCTTCTAGACCAAGAAATTTGCCATAAATGTGTATACTATCAGTTCAGTTCAGTTCAGTCGCTCAGTCGTGTCCGACTCTTTGCGACCCCATGAATCACAGCACACCAGGCCTCCCTGTCCATCACCAGCTCCCGGAGTTTACTCAAACTCACATCCATTGAGTCCGTGATGCCATCCAGCCATCTCATACTCTGTTGTCCCCTTCTCCTCCTGCCCCTAATTCCTCCCACCATCAGAGTCTTTTCCAGTGAGTCAACTCTTCACATGAGGCGGCCAAAGTACTGGAGTTTCAGCTTTAGCATCATTCCTTCCAAAGAACACCCAGGACTGATCTCCTTCAGAATGGACTGGTTGTATCTCCTTGCAGTCCAAGGGACTCACAAAAGTCTTCTCCAACACCACAGTTCAAAAGCATCAATTCTTCAGCGCTCTGCTTTCTTCACAGTTCAACTCTCACATCCATACATGACCACTGGAAAAGCCATTGCCTTGACTAGATGGACAATACACACATAAGTAAATATTACTATATGCAGCCGTCTGTATATTAAGCTAAATGTGAGTTAAGCTAAACATGTGTTCCTACTGATATCACCAACTTTGATCCATTATCACATAGGTCATTCTAGCCTATTTAAAAAATAACAGTTTTTCTTTAACCAGGTTTTTTTTTTTTAATATTTATTTATTTGGCTGTGCTGGGTCTTAGCTACAGCATGAGAACTCTTAGTTGTGGCATTCAAACTCTTAGTTGTCTCATTTTTGATCTAGTTCCCTGATCAGGGATCAAACCCAGGCCCCTTGCATTGGGAACATGAAGTCGTAGCCACTGGACCACCAGGGAAGTCTCCTTTCTAACCTTTCATTTTAGGTTGTCTTTAACCTTCTCCTCCAACAGTGAGAAAGCCACCTTTGACCAACTGTCGTTCATTCATTTAATTGTTTGAGCCTGGTATACATGCATAACAGTGGTAGAAATATTAACCCATACCCCTGTGTGAAACTACTTCACCAACTAGGCTGCAGTGCTTCTGTGCAGTTTCTTTTACCTCTAGTCTTATGAAATACACTCATTTTCAGTTACTTAAATGAGTACTTCTTCGCCTGCCCCTTTCAGGGAAGTTTTTTAGTATTTTTGTAATGTAGTTGATTGTTTTGGAGAAGGCAATGGCACCCCACTCCAGTACTCTTGCCTGGAAAATCCCGTGGATGGAGGAGCCTGGTGGGCTGCAGTCCATGGGGTCGCTAAGAATCTGACACGACTGAGCGACTTCCCTTTCACTTTTCACTTTCATGCATTGGAGAAGGAAATGGCAACCCACTCCAGTGTTCTTGCCCGGAGAATCCTGGGGACAGGGGAGCTTGGTGGGCTTCCGTCTATGGGATCGAACAGGGTTGGACACGACTGAAGTGACTTAGCAGCAGTAGCAGTTGATTGTTTTGTTATATTCTGTACTCTTTCCTTCCTATCAATGTTTCAGAAATCAACTTCATTGAGCTATGATCTCTGTACAATAAATATATCAGTTTAAAATGAAATTCAATGAACTCTGACAAACACACACACTCAGGACACCACTGCCACAATTAAGACAGGATATACCTATTACCCTCAAAAGCCACCCTTGCCTTTGCCATATGCCCTTTCTTCACATCTGGCCCTAGACCCCTATATATGCTTTTTGGTCTCTATATGTCAGATTACAGTTTAAAAAAATCATTTTGAGATTCCTGCATGGTTTTGTGTAATCAATATTTATTTATCCTTTTTTGCCTGTTGAGGAATATTTGGTTAGATTCAAGTTTTTAGCTATTGTGAATGAACACATCTGTTACGAACATTTATACATAAGCATTTCTATGAAAATATTTGCTTTCTCTTGGGTGAGTAACTTGAAATGGAATGTCTGGGCCATATGGTAGGTGTGGGTTTAAGAAAAGTCCAAACTCTTCCAAATTGGCCAGACCATGTTTATTCCCACTGGTGGTGTATGAGGGTTGTCACATTTTCTTCTCTCACTCTGACTTGCATACCTCCTATAAGGACCCCTGTGATTACATTGGACCCACTGGGATAATCCTGAATATTCTCCCCATCTTGAGATCTCAGTTATGTCTGAAAAATCCCTTTTGCTGTTGAAGATAGCATTCATATATGGACTAGGATGTGAACATCTTTCAGGGGCCATTTCAGAACAGTCTCAAAGAATTTGTGGCCATATTTTATCACTCACGTCATAATTTCTAAGAGCAGTTTCTAATTTCACAGGGACTGGTACTGCTAGAACTCAGCATGCAAGTGTGAAGCATAGTCAGAGATGAGCTTTGAAAGGTTAATTGGGTGATTCAATCATGTAGAGAATTTTCTGCCAGTGTGATATTCTGGGCTTTTACTTAAAGTAAGTCAGGAGGAAATTGGAGGATTTTTAGAAGGCTAAAAAAATTCATCTGACAGAGTGTAACAAACTCACTCTGGCTATTGTGTCAAGAGTAGACTATAGAAGGACAAGGTTGGATGAGTTAGGAATTTTTTTTTTTTCAATCCAAGCAAGTATGAAGGGAGCTTAGGTCAGGGTGGAAGCTGTGGTGATGGTAAGTAAAGTTGCTCAGTCATGTCCGACTCTTTGCAACCCCATGGACTGTAGCCTACCAGGCTCCTCAGTCCATGGGATTTTCCAAGCAAGAGTACTGGAGTGGGTTACCATTTCCTTCTCCAGGGGATCTTCCCGACCCAGGGATTGAACCTGGGTCTCCAGCATTGCAGACAGACGTCTTACCATCTGAGCCACCAGGGAAGTGGTAGCTAATGTTGGGATATGATTTGAAGGTAAGCTCAAAGATCTGTTCCTGAACTGGATATGGTATGTGAAGCAGCAGTGCACAGGCTCTTGGCATTCAGGCTGTGGTAGTTGTGTCACTCAAGCTCAGTAGTTGTGGCTCATGGGCTTAGGTGCCTCATGGGCATGTGGAATCTTCCCAGAGCAGGGATCAAACCTGTGTTCCCTGCACTGGCATGCAGATTCTTAACCATTGGACCACCAGGGAAGTCCTCCAAGTTGTTTTTGGCTAGGATTAGAAGGATGCAGTTATTATTTATGAGATAGGGAAAGCTGCTGGTAGTTTAGAGGAGAAAGATTAGATTTCAGTTTTGTCCATGGTAAGTTCAGATGCTTATTCTATAATTTTATAGTAAGTTTGAGGAAGTAGTTGGGTATAGTGAAGAGTTTGGGGAAGAAGTCTGGGCTGAGGATATAAATTTTGGCGTTGGCAGCATATAGGTCATGCATACCTCTGCTCAACCACTCAGTTGTGTCCTACTCTCTGCAGCCCTGTGGACTGTAGCCCAACAGGCTCCTCTGTCCATGGGATTTTCCCAGCAAGAATACTGGAGTGAATTGTCATTTCCTCTTCCAGGGATCTTCCTCATCCAGGGATCAAACTCAGATGCATCTCCTGCATTGGCAGATGGATTCTTTTACCACTGAGTCACCTGGGAGGCCCCTTACAGGTCATGAGAGTAGATGAAATCATCAAAACAATGAGTATACAGAGAGGACAACCAACACGGAAAGTTCAGGGAGATTAGAAGGACCCAGAAAAAAAAAAAAAGGCTCAGAATTCATGACTATTGAAGTAGAAGGAAATCAGGAGAGTGTATTGCCTTGGAAACCAAGAGAAGAAAGTGAAGGGGTTGGAAGTGATGAACTCTGTCAAATAAGGTGCAGATTGAGAATTGATTACTGAATGTAGAAATGTGAAGGTCAGCCATGAACTTGATAACAGCAATTTTGATAGAGTTACATGGAGTGCAATAATATGATGAGAATAGTTAAAAGAGAAAAAGGAAAAAGAAGCATTGGAGATAGCAGTCACTTTTAAGGTGTTAAGCTCTAAAAGAAGGTGATAAATAGAATGGTACCCAAAGGGTGAATGGAAGAGAAAGTAGTGATTTTTAAGATAGGAGAACAAATAGAAGTTTGGAGTAGATCCAGAGAAGGATTCATATAGAAGGGAATATCACAGCAAAGAAAGAAGGAATGACTGCTGGAAAGTTCCTTGAGAGGGCCAAAGGGATGGTCTTAGGTTGGTCTTAGCTAGGAGCTAGGGCTCCAAAATCGCTGCAGATGGTGATTGCAGCCATGAAATTAAAAGACACTTACTCCTTGGGAGGAAAGTGACCAACCTAGATAGCATATTAAAAAGGAGAGACATTACTTTGCCAACAAAGGTCTGTCTAGTCAAGGCTATGGTTTTTCCAGTGGTCATGTATGGATGTGAGAGTTGGACTATAAAGAAAGCTGAGCTCTGAAGAATTGATGATTTTGAACTGTGATGTTGGAGAAGACTCTTGAGAGTCCATTGGACTGCAAGGAGATCCAACCAGTCCATCCTAAAGGAGATCAATCCTGGGTGTTCATTGGAAGGACAGCTGTTGAAGCTGAAACTCCAATATTTTGGCCACCTCATATGAAGAGCTAACTCATTTGAAAAGACCCTGATGCTGGGAAAGATTGAGGGCAGGAGGAGAAGGGGATGACAGAGGATGAGATGGTTGGATGGCATCACCGACTCAATGGACATGGGTTTGGGTGGACTCTGGGAGTTGGTGATGGACAGGGAGGCCTGGCATGCTGCGGTTCATGGGGTCACAAAGAGTTGGATATGATTGAGCAACTTAACTGAACTGAGGTCCCACCTAATTCCACAGGATTGGTTCCAGAGAGGAGCAGATAGAACTTCCACCATCCATCTATCCATTTTGATCTCGTCAGCTCAGAAAAGCCAGTTATGGATTAAGAAAAGCCATGACATTAAGGTAGCAATTTTTTGCTTGTGGGAAATCCAGCCTCTTATTTTAGAAAATCTCTCTAGAACCTAAAGAAATGAAGTGACTTGTTTATATTTAACCCATGATTTTGTGGCTTCATCATTTCCATTTTATTTGTTAATTTTTAATGAGTTCTGTAAAACAGTTTATATAAATGCTGATTTGAGAAACAATAATTAGCATAATTTAAAAGGCTAGTTTCTTAAGTAGGAACTTTATTAGGGAAATAAAGCTTCATTTTGTCCTCAGTCTGTCACTGAGAGAATTAAATTCTATCCCCTTCCTCAAATCTGTGAGTTGCATTTCACTAAGAACAATTTAAAAAGCTCTTTTTAGTAAAGATATCTAGTGCATACTCAGTCACTCAGGTGTGTCTGACTCTTTGAGACCCTTTGGACTGTAGCCCGCTGGGCTCCTCTGTGGAATTCTCCCCACAATATACTGGAGTGGATTGCCATTTCCTTCTCCAGGGGCTCTTCCTGACTCAGGGGTCAAATCTGCATCTCCCATTGACAGGCAGATTGTTTACCACTGAGCCACCTGGAAAGCCCAAAACTATTTATAAAAAACTCAAATAAATACTAGAAAGCTGTAAAGATGGTGTTACTGTAAAAGCCCCAATTCTTCCAAATTTCCATTAATAACAAACAATTCTCAGAGACTGGTCGAGTTCAGCTAGGAACAACATACAGTTTCAACACTTTTTATCTCCCGTAGGATAATCTCTGGAATTAAATGCAGTGGCAGGACAAACATTTCTTGTAGTTACTTAAGCAAGAACTTTGAGGGCTGGCTAGTCCCTCCACAGACATGAAGGTCCATAGCAGAACTATGCACAATAACCAGTAGGTGGAAACAACCAAATGCAAATGTCATCAAGGGTGAATGGATAAACCAAACATGTTACATCCACACAGCAGAATATTATTCAGCCATAAAAAGGAATTACTAGATTTTAAAGGATTTGCACTATAACTGAGATGAACTCTGAAAGCTTTATGATAAGTAAAAGAACCCAGACATCAAAGATTTTCATTGGTTACTTCAATTTATATGAAATATCCAGAATAGGTAAATCCATAGAGACAGGAATCAGGCTGGTGGTTGCTCAAGAGCTGGGGTGAGGAGAGAATTCAGTGATTGCTAATATGTACAGAGTTTTTTTGTGGGGTGATGAAAATGTTTTGAAACTAGGTAGAGGTGGTGGTCGCATTGTGAAAGTATTAAATGCTACTCAATTGTGGACTTTAAAGTGATGAATTTTGTCATGTGACTTTCACCTCAATTAAAAAACTTAATATGGGAAAAAAACCTTCAGTGGCTCCTCATTGTATTTATTTTTTTAAGCTTCTTAAAATTTTTATTTGTTTATGACAAACTGAGACAGCACATTAAAAAGCAGAGGCACCACTTTACCAACAAAAGTCCATATAATCAAAGCTATGATTTTTCCAGTAGTCATGTATGGATGTGAGAGTTGGACCATAAAGAAGGCTGAACTCTGAAGAATTGATGCTTTTGGATAATAGTGTTGGAGAAGACTCTTGAGATTCCCTTGAACTGCAAGGAGATACAACCAGTCAATCCTAAAGAAAATCAGTCTTGAATATTCATTGGAAGGAATGATGCTGAAGCTGAAGCTTCAATAATTTGGCCACATGATCTGAGGAGACAACTCATTGGAAAAGACCCTGATGCTGGGAAAGATTGAAGGCAGGAGGAGAAGAGGGTGGCCGAGGATTAGATGGTTGGGTGGCATCATCGACACAATGGATATGAGTTTGAGCAAACTCTGGGAAATAGTGAAGGACAAGGAAGCCTGGTATGCTGCAGTCCATGGGGTTACAAAGAGTCGGGCTTAGCAACTAAGCAACAAAACATTTTTATATTTGGCTATGCTGGGTCTTGGTTGCTGCGTGGGCTATTCTCTAGCTGTGGTGAGCTGGCTTCTCATTGCAGTGGCTTCTCTTGTTGTGGAACATGGGCTCTAGGAACTAAGGCACGTGGGCTTCAGTAGTTGCAGCTCCCGGACTCTAGAGCATAAGTTCAACAGTTGTGGCACACGGGCTTAGTTGTTCCAAGGCATATGGGATCTTCCTGGATCAGAGATGGAACCTGTGTCTCCTGTATTGGAAGGCTAATTCTTAACCACTGGACCAGGGAAGTCCCTAAATAGGCACTTTAAAATGAGAATGAGGGAGTGGGAAGTGATGGGGGGAGGAGGCTTGAGCAGTCAAGCAACTGAAGTTACAAAACATGGTTAAGAGGGTTGGCCAGCATGGATTTGATTAGGGAGTGTCAGGCTGCTACTTTCTCTTAGAGACTGGAAAGCAGAGCCCCACACCTTTTTGAGAACTACATTTCAAAGGAAGGGCTTTCAGGTCCTTGAGACTGTCCTGGGTTATAGGAGATGTATGTACATCTCAAAGGGACAGTGGAAGGATATACAGTTGTCAGCTTTTAAAATAAATCCTTTAAGAAAGGCAGGAAGTCAGTACATTGTTTTGGCAGCCTTGAGCTTTTCTGACCTGATGCTAGATCAGCATGAGGGATCTTAGTTCCCTGACCAGGGATTGAACCCATGCTCCTTGCATTGGCGGCACAGAGTTTTAACCACTGGACCACCAGGGAGGTCTACCCTACATAGTTATTTTTGATCCATATAATATTATATTCTTATTTTTGGTTAACATATCTCTTTCCCCTATTGGAGCTTCTAGAGGGTAGAAATGTTGCTTCATTTTTTATTTTGATTCTCGATCTTCATTCAGTTTCTGGCATATATTAGGTAAACAGCTAATGTGAGATGAAGGCTTCCCAGGTGGCGCAGTGTAAAGAATCTGTTTACAATGCAGGAGATGCAGGTGACTTGGGTTCTGTCCATGGTTTGGGATAGGAAATGATAACCCACTCCAGTATTCTTGCCTGGAAAATCCCACAGACAGAGGAGCCTGGTGGGCTACAGTCCACAGGGTTGAAATGAGTGGACATGATTGAGTAAATGAGCACGCACGCATACATTGTTAGATGAATGAATTAAAAAATGAAAAGTAGATAGATGGATAAAGTCACACTGTTCATTTGTGGGGCTAGAAGCTAGATTTCTTATGCAAAGCCCAGATTCCTTGACATAAACAAGCCTAACTGATGGCTCCCCACAAGGCAAGACCCAGGAACACTTATAACATACAAGGAAGGTATGTTGGAGTTTTTAAAAAAACAAACACAAGTAAAAGATAACACGTAGACTACCTAGTTAAAAACATCTTTGCCATAGTCAGTATTAGTTTTTCTTAGACAACTCCAATGTAAATTTTTGTGCACCTATATACTAATGCATGCTTTTGAATTTTAATTTTTGTGTATATTTAACATACACCTTTCTATTTACCTCTTTCAACTGGAAATTAAAACTTTAATTAAAAAAGCTAGCCACATGTTGTATTTTCTGTACTTAGAAATACAGTCAAACTGAAAAGCTTCTGCACAGCAAAGGAAACCATTAACAAAATGAAAATGTAAATCACAGAAAGGGAGAAAATATTTGCAAATCATATATATGAGAAACGATTAATATCCAAAATACATAAAAAACTTATACAACTCAAAAATTATAATGGATAGCATCATTAAAGCTAGGTCAAAAATATATTCTCAAAAAATAATAAGCAAAGATTCTTTATTATTAATAAGATGTCTTTAGTTGAGCTTTTGTTCAGGTGAAACCGTAAGTAGCTAAATAAGTTTGATGAATGGAAACACTTGGTTCTGGCATGGTGTGTGGTGTGAGAAAGTTTCTATATGTCAAATGTGTATTAAAAGTAATAACATTTCAGAAAAAAGCAAAAATCCCCAAACAATCTGATTAAAAAATGGTCAGAGGGACAGAATTAAACATTTTGCCAAACAGAACTACAAATGGCTAACATGTACATGAAAATGTATGCAACACCACTCATCACCAGGGAAACGCAAATCAAAACCATCCTGAGATAGCGCCTCTGCAGTCTCTTCTTCTCCTCACTGTGCTTTCCTGGCTTTCTCTTCTTCTCTGGTTTGATTCACAGGATTACTGTGTGCCCATGCTTAGTTGCTCAGTTATGTCTGGCTCTTTGTAACCCCAAGGACTGTAGCCTGACAGGCTCCTCTGTCCATGGAATTCTCCAGGCAAGAATCCTGGAATGGGTAACCATTCCCTTCTTCAGGGTATCTTCTGATCCAGGAACTGAACTTGGGTCTCCTGCATTGCAGGCAGATTCTTTACCACCTGAGCCACCAGGGAAGCTCATTTCCAAGCAAAGACATGAATAAAGTAAGAAATGAGCTGTTCAAAGACCTGGGGCTAGGCCTTGTGGATAGAGGAAACAAAGAACCTAAAGGAGGGAGTAAGATGGAGCTCACAGTGGCAATACCAAGGCCAAAATGCAAAAGAGAGAGAGGCAGGATGATAGGAAAGGAAAGTGAGGAGGCTGCAGGGGCCAGGTAATTTACAGTTTTGTGGTTTTAACTAAGCTGTAAGGTAACTGTCTGACTCACAGGGAGAATCTGGGATTTTTGTCATAAGCGTGAAAGCCATTGGGAAGTAACTAGAGAGTCTTGAATAGGGAAGAGGTGTCTGATTAAGGTTTTGGAAAAAAAAGAAGCATCCTGGATAGACCAAAGTAGGGCAAGAGTGGACAAAGAAAGATAAATCAGAAGATGATTGTAGAATTCTGGAACAGAGATGATAGTGGTTGGAGTGAGAATCTTGGCCATTGGGTAAGAGAAAGGGTTGTCAAATATGGAATGTATTTTGAAGGAACAGTCTTAAAGATTTGCTGACCTCCATTTGAACAAGGGACAAATACCACACATCTGCAATAATTAAACTGGTGTGTCCCTTGCATACAGAAATTAGTCAGATCAGTGGAAGGAGTATACCGTCCCCAAAGAGAGCCATTTGGGAGAGAGTTTTGCAAATCATAATGAGGAACTAATCAGTGAGAAGAGCGTGGATTATTTAAAAATGGTGCTGAGAAAACTGACTTAGAATTTGCAAAACAAAATGAGACCTCCCATTGTCTTGTGGATGCCAGCACATATCCTAGATAGATTAAATAATTCAGTCAACATAAAAACATGAAGTCATAAGGAATTAATGTCAGAAACACATCTGGGTTCTTGATTAGGAAGGAGGAACTTATTCAGCATGAAAGCAAAGGCAGAAACCACCGGGAAGGATTGATAGAAATGGGAAGCTCTTGTGTGTCACAAAAAACTAAGAGCCAAGTGACAGCCAAAACCTAGTCACAGCATGTGATGAAGGGTTACCATCAATGATACACAGAAGAATGCTTTTCACTGTAAGGAAAAGACAAACATTCAGTGTAAAAAATGGGCAAAAGAGACTTTCTGCTGTAAAAATGTAAAATTGGCTTAAGTTCAAACTGACTTAAACTGTAAGGTAACTGACTGACTCACTCAACTGAAAGTCTAGAGGGAGGGTGAACTTTAGGGTTGGTTGATCTAAGACCCAATACCAGAGAATTTAGATTTTGTCTCCCTGCTTATTTTCTACCCTAGCAACATGTCAGTTTCCATGTAAGGCTAGTTTCCAGGGGTTCAGGAGGACTGCTGATTATGATCATAGATACATGTCTCATTCCTATTCATGTGGCTCTTCCTTCTCTCTCAATGCACTTTTAAATTATGTAACATTTTGTATATATGTTAATAAATAACATGTATAATGTATATGCAGGCCATGCAGGGTTATTAAATAGAAAAACCCAAGGTAAGAACTGCAAATTTACCAATATCTTGAAATCTTACATTATCAGTATGTCCTTCACAAAGCCCTTGTCTTCTTCTTCTTTTTTTTAATCTATATTTTTAAAATTTGTATTGGTCTTAGTTATGGCAGACAGGATCTTTAGTTGAGGCATGTGGGCTCTAGTTCCCTGACCAGAGATCAAACCTGGGCCCCCTGCACTGAGAATGCAGCAACTCAGCCACTGGACCACCAGGGAAGTTTCCATGTCTTCTTTTTTCTGAGGAATATACTGCCTTGATATTTATTTTATCATTTCCTGGCTATTTACTTATTTTAACTACATATTTATTTTAACTACTACATGAATTCATATATTCATACACTAAATAAGATATAACTCAGATGTGTTTGTTCTTGAGTGTTATAAAAATTATATTGTACACAGCTGTATCTTCTTCACTTGCCCTCATTTATAAACTCTATGCTGTGATTATGTGAGACCTTATTTATCTAGTCTCTATTGATGGACATTGGGTTGTTTCTCTTTGTTTTATTGCAACTAAGAACAATACCATGATCATTCTTGCACATGTCTCTCTTTGTATGTGTGCAAGAGTATCTCAGTATTTAAACAGGATGGAGGTTTGGGTAATAGGTTATGCAAATTAAACTTTACAAGGCAATGCCCAGTTGTTCTACAAATTGATGATACCTACTTACAGCGTCATACAAGAGCGTAAGTAACTATTGCTCAGTCATACGCATTATCATCAGACTTAACTTTTTGGATTTCTAATGACCTATGCTCTAAAAGGAGTACGTGAAGGCTGTAAGTTGTCACCCTGCTTATTTAACTTCTATGCAGAGTACATCATGAGAAACGCTGGGCTGGAAGAAGCACAAGCTGGAATCAAAATTGCCAGGAGAAATATCAATAACCACAGATATGCAGATGACACCACCCTTATGGCAGAAAGTGAAGAGGAGCTAAAAAGCCTCTTGATGAAAGTGAAAGAGGAGAGTGAAAAAGTTGGCTTAAAGCTCAACATTCAGAAAACAAAGATCATGGCATCCGGTCCCATCACTTCATGGGAAATAGATGGGGAAACAGTGTCAGACTTTATTTTTGGGGGCTCCAAAATCACTGCAGATGGTGACTGCAGCCATGAAATTAAAAGACCCTTACTCCTTGGAAGAAAAGTTATGACCAACCTAGACAGCATATTCAAAAGCAGAGACATTACTTTGCCGACTAAGGTCCGTCTAGTCAAGGCTATGGTTTTTCCAGTAGTCATGTATGGATGTGAGAGTTGGACTGTGAAGAAGGCTGAGCGCCGAAGAATTGATGCGTTTGAACCGTGGTGTTGGAGAAGACTCTTGAGAGTCCCTTGGACTACAAGGAGATCCAACCAGTCCATTCTGAAGGAGATCAGCCCTGGGATTTCTTTGGAAGGAATGATGCTAAAGCTGAAGCTCCAGTACTTTGGCCACCTCATGAGAAGAGTTGACTCATTGGAAAGACTCTGATGCTGGGAGGGATTGGGGGCAGGAGGAGAAGGGGATGACGGAGGATGAGATGGCTGGATGGCATCACGGACTCGATGGACGTGAGTCTGAGTGAACTCCGGGAGATGGTGATGGACAAGGAGGCCTGGCGTGCTGCGATTCATGGGTCGCAAAGAGTCAGACACGACTGGGCGACTGAACTGAACTGAACTTGTCTAGAAGCAGATTGTGACTCCATCCTTTTAGTTCAATAGACACTAAAACGAAAACCGGAAGAATATTAATGAAATGTTAGTAGCTTCTATTCTTAGCTTTCTTAGTGGCTCAGATGGTAGAGAATCTGCCTGCAATGCAGGAGACCCAGGTTCAATCCCTGGGTCAGAAAGATCCCCTGGAGAAGGAAATGGCAACCCACTCCACTATTCTTGCCTGGAGAATTCCATGGACAGAGGAGCCTGGCAGGCTACAGTCCGTGGAGTCACAGAGTTGAACACAACTGAGTGACTAACACTTTCAACTTTTCTGAATGATGTTTACTCTAGAGTTTTGTCAACTTTCTTTAATTTTACCTTATATACTTTCCAAGTTTTCTAAGGAAATATAACATGTCACATCCTCTTAGAGATCAGCTACTTTCATGAAACTCATTCCTTCTTTGGGAACAAACTTATCAGCATAACACGTGTACCACAGGAGGTTAAAACCTTAGGAATCAGAAAAGGGTTCAAATTCTGCCTCCATTCCTTACACACTGGGACTCCTTGGGCACATTTCCTTATTTAAATGAAAGATATTATAAGCATTAAATCAGATATGTATATTAAATGCTTTACATACTGACTGCTGTACATTGAGATAAATCTTAGGACCTGAAAAGGGCAATTTCTATGACTTTGAAGTGGTGATATGCTGGCAAGTGGTGTTCAACAGGGCAGTGTATGAAAAATAATTTATTAAAAATTATAATCAAAGTGCTAAAGCTTGAAAGTTACTGACTTAAGTATACATGTAATTAAATTAATTAACTTAAATGTATGTAAAGTAACTTTAAGATAACCCCTATAGTCACATCACTTTTCCACATTTGATTTCAGAATATCTTCTTAAGTGAAAGACAGAAACATGGAATGATGCTAAAAATTCCAGGTAAATACATTATCCATGCTGCATTTCATGTAGCCCTTACTTGTGTAGTATTATTTGTTAAATGATTATAGTTGATTACATTGCTATGACTTGTGATTGTATAATTATTTCATTTTTTCTTGTATTTTTTTGTTTTACTCCCATGAGTAAATTTTAGTAAGAAAGAAAGCAAATATTAAATAAGAAGCTGTGAATGGGAGAAGAATGTGATAAATATCTTTGTTAGGAACACAAAAAACCTAGACTGATCGAAAAAGAAATTGAAAATAATGATCAGATGGTATGGATTAACATTTCTACATTAATAATATATTTATATATTTAAATTGATTTCACTGTGTCCATGAAAGGCAAAGTAGGTGAACTTTATTTACTTTATTTCTGAACAAATTGTCTGGTTTTCTTCAAAGACCAGAAACTGCCATTAGAGTGTCTAAAATATATTTTGAGAAAATAGTATCAAAAAATGCTTTTAAATTTTTTATTTTTCAGTTAAAGTATAGTTTATCTACATTATTATTTTAGTTTCAGGTATAAAACACAGTAACTCACTATTTTTATATATTATACTCCATTTAAGTTATTATAAAATATTGGCTACATTTTGTGTGCTGTGCAATATATTCTTGTTATTTATTTTATACACAACAGTTTATACCTCTTAATCCCATACCCTATTCTTGCCCCTGTCCACCTTGCTCTCCCCACTGGCAACCACTAGTTTGTTCTCTGTATCTGTGAATCTGTTTCTGTTCTGTTATACTCATTTGTTTGATATCTATTAAGCCAAACTGTTATAATGTGTCATTTATGGCCACTGTTTCTTTATGGATTTTTTTGTCTGGATGATCTGTCCATTGATGTAAGTGAGGTGTTAGTATTATTGTCAATTTCTCTCTTTATATCTATTAATTTTGCTTTATACATTAATAGGTGCTATATTATAGTGTGTATATATTACTGAGTGTTATATCTTCTTTTATGAATTCCTTTATCATTTTATAATGCCCTTCTTTGATTTTTGTTATAGACTTTACTTTAAAGTTTACTTTGTCTGATATGAGTATTGCTACCCTCATTTCTTTTTGTTTTCATTTGCATGAAATATCTTTTACCATCCTCTCACTTTTGTTCTGTGTTATCTTTACCTCTGAAGTGAGTGTCTTGTAGATGGGCCTTATCATTATTATTTTTAACCCAATTGGCCACCCTCTGTCTTTTGATTGGGGCATTTAGACCACTGATGTTTAAAATGATTACTGATAGGTATGTACTTACTGCCATTTGGTACTTGTTTTCTGGTTGTTTTTGTAATTCCCCTCTGTTCTTTCTCCTTCGTTTAGTTCCTTCTTCGGATGTGCACACTTTCCTTGGCAATGGGCACCCAGTGGGGGCTGGGGTGCATGCCGGGGTGGTCACAAGAAATTGGCCAGAGCCCCATACCGTTTTCAACCGGTTTCCTTAGCCTCATTCCTGGGAGTAAACAAGTGTGTGTGAGTGTGCGCGCGCGCGCGTGTGTGTGTGTGTTCTTCACAAGTAGAGTGTTGGTTTCTTGCAGCTCTCCTTGAAGTCCCACTGGATTTCAAACCAGCTATGAAGACTTGTCTTCTGGGTGCTGGACCCCAGGGCTAACATGCCCAATTTGGGTAATGAGTCCCTCCCTTGCCAGGGAGGACTCCTGAGTCAGTGACAGCCCCACCTCTTCTGTGTCCCCTGCTGGGACCATGGGTCCTGAGCCAGTTGCTTCTCCTCCCTTTCTACTGTACTTCCAGTGTATCTTTCCTCACAGGTTTGGTTATAGAAGAGCCTTTCTGCCAGTCTTCAGTTAGTTTTCAGAAAGAATTGCTCCACATGAGATGTATTTTCCGATGTATTCCTAGGGGTAGGTGAGCTCAGCATCTTCCCACTCCATTATCTTGATATCCTTCCTATGAGAAGTGCTCCTTTGAACTGGGTTTTTCCCAGCCTGTTCTAGTTGAGATATGGATTTGCATAATCCACAGGGCTCTCTTTTGTAATGTTCAGATCTTTATCCAACATCTCTTCCTTTTAATTTCTGCTCACAAATTTTTCTTTCTTATTTCTTTCCCTGGACTTTGTTCTTTCATAAAGCAAGACTTGTTTTATTATGGAACTCAATTATAAGTATTCAGTTATTGAGAAAGCAAGCTATTTTGAAAAAAAAAAAAAAGAGAGAAAGAAAGAATCCACAAACCTTTTTTTTTTTTTTGCAGAAGGAAATGAAAGATAGGAAAAGAGATAGTCTTACAGGAACTCTACAGGGGTTCTGAAACAGGCTACCACTACAGAAAATACCATTTTTTGGTGGATCTGCCAAATAATTACTAACTGATGTGTTAGGCACTTAATTTTGGTTGCTTTTATGGGAAAGATTGCAGAAACTAAAATAGTGCACATTAAGAACTGTACATCTCATACTTTTATAGCAAATATAATTTAATAGTTTAAGATAGCTGTTGTCTATTAGCAGAAACTTATTATTAGAATAGTTCTGAAGCCTCCAGCAAATTTGCATTCTGTGTTTCCAGCAGGGAGCCCAACCATCCCCACATTAATTAGTAATCAGAGATGGAAACAAGGAACTGATGAACAACAGGAAATTATCAGCATCTTATATTATTGGCAGAAGATTCCACTGCATCAGTCATTGAATTTCCATCATCTCATTTGAACTGGATGCCGTTGATGTAACATCTGTCATAGATGAATCAAATTATATGTGGTGACTAAAAAAGATGTACAGCTTGAGAGTTGTGAGTTAATTTTATTCAGAACAAAATGAGGACTGCAGCCTGAGAGGCAGCACCTCAGATAGCTTTGAAAGACTGCTCCAAAGCGGCAATGGGGGAGAGTCAATATATAAGGTTTTGGTGAAGGGTGAGTTCAATACCATGAAGCACTCATTTTACAAAAGGTTTTTGTTAGTCATGAGGATCTGATGTCACCATGAAGGGATTTAGTGCTTCTCTAGATATGAGGAGCTCATGATCTGAGCCACAGTCAGCTCCCTGTCTTGTTTTTTCTGACTGTATAGAGCTTCTCATTCTTTGGCTAAAACAATATTTCAATCAGATATCAGTGTTAACCACCTGGTGATGTCCATGTGTCCATGTGTAGAGTCTTCTCTTGTGTTGTTGTAAGAGGGTGTTTGCTATGACCAGTGCATTCTCTCGGCAGAACTCTATTAGCCTTTGCCCTGCTTCATTCTGTACTCCAAGGTCAAATCTGCCTGTTACTCCAGGTGTTTCTTGACTTCCTACTTTTGCATTCCAGTCCCCTATAATGGAAAGGACATCTTTTTTGGCTGTTAGTTCTAGAAGGTATTGTAGGTATTCATAGAACAATTGAACTTCAGCTTCTTCAGCATTACTGGTCGGGGCATAGACTTGGATTACCATGATATTGAATGATTTGCCTTGGAAACGAACACAGATCATTCTGTCATTTTTGAGATTGCATCAGAGTACTGCATTTTGGACTCTTTTGTTGACCATGATGGCTACTCCATTTCTTCTAAGGGATTCTTGCCCACAATAGTAGATATAATGATCATCTGAGTTAAATTCACCCATTCGAGTCCATTTTAGTTCACTGATTCCTAAAATGTCGACGTTCACTCTTGCCATCTCCTGTTTGATCACTTCCAATTTGCCTTGATTCATGGACCTTACATTCCAGGTTCCTATGCAATATTGCTTTTTACAGCATCGGACCTTGCTTTCATCACCAATCACACCCACAACAGGGTGTCGGGAGTTGACTGTGGCTCAGATCATGAACTCCTTATTGCCAAATTCAGACTTACGGTTGAAGAAAGTAGGGAAACCACTAGACCATTCAGGTATGACCTAAATCAAAACACTTATGATTATATGGTGAAAGTGAAAAATAGATTTAAGGGACTAGATCTGATAGAGTGCCTGATGAACTATGGACGGAGGTTCGTGACATTGTACAGGAGACAGGGAGCAAGACGATTCCCAAGAAAAAGAAATGCAGAAAGGCAAAATGGCTGTCTGAGGAGGCCTTACAAACAGCTGTGAAAAGAAGAGAAGCAAAAAGCAAAGGAGAAAAGGAAAGATATACCCATTTGAATACAGAGTTCCAAAGAATGGCAAGGAGAGATAAGAAAGCCTTCTTCAGTGATCAATACAAAGAAATAGAGGAAAATAATAGAATGGGAAAGACTAGAGATCTCTTAAAGAAAACTAGAGACCAAGGGAACATTTTTTGAAAATATGGGCTCTATAAAGGACAGAAATGGTATGGACCTAACACAGGCAGAAGATATTAAGAAGAGATGAGCAAGAATACACAGAAGAACTGTACAAAAAAAGATCTTCACAACCCAGATAATCATGATGGTGTGATCACTCACCTAGAGCCAGACATCCTGGAATGTGAAGTCAAGTGGGCCTTAGGAAGCATCACTACGAACAAAGCTAGTGGAGGTGATGGAATTCCAGCTGAGCTATTTCAAATCCTGAAAGATGATGCTGTGAAAATGCTGCACTCAATATGCCAGCAAATTTGGAAAACTCAGCAGTGACCACAGGACTGGAAAAGGTCAGTTTTCATCCCAATCCCTAAGAAAGGCAATGCCAAAGAATGCTCAAACTACCACACAATTGCACTCATCTCACATGCTAGTAAAGTAAAATTCTCCAAGCCAGGGTTCAACAACACATGAACCATGAACTTCCAGATGTTCAAGCTGGTTTTAGAAAAGGCAGAGGAACCAGAGATCAAATTGCCAATATCCGCTGGATTGTGGAAAAAGCAAGAGAGTTCCAGAAAAACATCTATTTCTGCTTTATTGACTATGCCAAAGCCTTTGACTGTGTGGATCACAATAAACTGTAGAAAATTCTGAAAGAGATGGGAATACCAGATCACCTGACCTGCCTCTTGAGAAATCTGTATGCAGGTCAGGAAGAAACAGTTAGAACTGGACATGGAACAACAGACTGTTTCTAAATAGGAAAAGGAGTACATCGAGGCTGTATATTGTCACCCTGCTTATTTAACTTATATGCAGCATACATCATGAGAAACACTGGGCTGGATGAAACAAGCTGGAATCAAGATTGCCAGGAGAAATAGCAAAACCTTAGATATGCAGATGACACCACCCTTATGGCAGAAAGTGAAGAAGAACTAAAGGTCTTCTTGATGAAAGTGAAAGAGGAGAGTGAAAAGGTTGACTTACAGCTCAACATTCAGAAAACAAAGATCATGGCATCTGGTCCCATCCCTTCATGGCAAATAGATGGAGAAACAGTGGTAACAGTGTCAGACTTTATTTTGGGGGGTTCCAAAAGCACTGCAGATGGTGATTGCAGCCATGAAATTAAAAGATGCTTACTCCTTGGAAGAAAAGTTATGACCAACCTAGACAGCATATTAAAAAGCAGAGACTTAATTCACCAACAAAGGTCCATCTCGTCAAGGCTCTGGTCTTTCCAGTGGTCATGTATGGATGTGAGTGTTTGACTATAAAGAAAGCTGAGCACTGAAGAATTGATGCTTTTGAACTGTGATGTTGGAGAAGACTCTTGGGAGTCCTTTGGACTGCGAAAAGTTCCAACCAGTCCACCCTATAGGAAATAAGTCGAAGCTGAAACTCTAATGTATTGGCCACCTCCTGATGTGAAGAACTGAAAAGATGCTGATGTTGGGAAAGATTGAAGGTGAGAGGAGAAGGGGACCACAGAGGATGAGATGGTTGGATGGCATCACCGACTCAATGGAAATCAGTTTGAGTAAACTCTAGGAGTTGGTGATGGACACGGAGGCCTAGCTTGCTGCAGTCCATGGGGTCGCAAATGAGCAGTCCATGGGTCAGGAATGAGCAACTGAATTGAACTGAACCAGAATGAACTGAGATATGAGGAGATGCAAGGATTGAGATCATAAAATCTGTTCCTAAAAAAGTCCAACTATCTAAAGACCTGTCCCACCAGATTCCCTGGAGCACAGAGTGCCTCACTCCACCCTGAACTCCCTCAGGGGTTGTTGAAGGTCAACAGCTAAAGCAGCATGGGGTTCAATCTCTGTAGAGGCAGATGGTAAATGCTCTTGCCAATGTTATTGGCAATGCTCTTGATAAGGGCCAATTTGCAGTTGACAAGACATATACATATGGAACAAGTAAAATGATGTTTCTCTCATGGAGGTCGTGTTCTCCTGGCATTTTTTGGTCCATTGGTCCTCAGCATGGCAGCTGCTGATGGCTGATATCCAGAGTATGAAGGACAAGTGATAAGCATAAGGGGTATGAAGGACAAGTGATTAGCATAAGAGGAGAGACTCTTTTTAGTCCTGCTTATTAACTGTCTGGTATGGACTGAATGTTCATTTCCCCCCCATGTTCATATGTTGAAGTCTAATCCTCAGTGTCATAGTAGTTGGAGGAGGGTTACATTATGAGAGTGGATCCCTGATGAATGGAATTAGTGCTTTTATAAAAGAGACCCGGGAGAGCTCCCTTCTACCTTCCACAATGAGAGAATAGAATAAGAAGATGGCTGTCCTAACCCAGGAAGAGGGCCCTCACTAGATACAAAATGTTCCCATTTTTTCTTTTTCTTTTCCTTTTTAAAATTTATTTAAATTTGAAAGTATGATAACACATTTACAGTAGACTTGTAAAATACAGAACAAAATTACATATCATTCCACTATGTGTATGTATGTGTTAGTTGCTCAGTCGTGTCCAACTCTTTGAGACCCCATGGACTCTAGCCCACCAGGTTCCTCTGTCCATGGAATTTCCCAGGCAAGAATACTGGAGTAGGTTGCCGTGCCCTCCTCCAGGGGATCTTCCTGACCCAGTGATCAAATCTGGGTCTCCTGCATTCTTTACTCACTGAGCCAGGGAAGCCCACTTCTACATTAGGCTGAACTAAATTAAACCTAAGTCTCTTCTTTCCCTCAGCTAGAGTTTTCCTTGTAAAATAATCCACTGTGTTTTGTTGGAGATAGAAGACCTGGTTTTGAGACTTCCTCTGCCTCCTGACAGTTGTATGATTGTGAGTGGGTTAACATTTAGAAATTCCTTCTTTAAATCTTCTAATGATGAGTCTGATCTGTTCATTCTCTCATTCAACAAGCATGAATTGAATCTTAACTATGTGCCAGATATGCTCTACATTAGTTTTTGAACTGTTTGGCAATTAATAGTCCTTCCTATAATATATTCTTCTTTTGGCCCTATTATTTTGAAAGTTTTGATCTGTGAAATGGGCTTTGTATTGTATATTAAGTATTTTTTTCTACTTAAAAATATGTTTCATTTATACAAAATATTTAAGACATATAAAATAGAGAATCACACCTGCTAATGAGCTGGAGACAGGATTCCAGCCCCCCAAACAAAACCTTAACTGTTGGAGTTAACTTTTAGAGTCATATTGCCAATAGACATGTTGTTTCCATTAAGTTATAGATTCAAATAATTATGGTTTTCCCTGGGTATGTGCTCAGGAGTGGGATTGCTGGGTCATATGGTAGTTCTATTTTTAATTTTTAAAGGAACCTCTGTACTGTTCTCCATAGTTGCTGTATCAATTTACATTTCCACTAACAGCGTGCGAGGATTTCCTTTTTCCACACCCTCTGACATTTATTATTTGTAAACTTTTTGATGATGGCCATTCTGACCAACAGCGTGTGAGGTGGTACCTCATTGTAGTTTTGATTTGCATTTGTCAAGTTATTAGTGGTATTAATATTTCTAGAATGTTCATTTTTATGGGTCTCACCCATTATGTTCTCATGAATCATTAAAAATGTTTCCAAGATATCTATTATTACCTTTGAAAGTTGCTTAGGAATCCGGGAATGCCAAGGTAGGTTGGGGGAACTAGTCCCTCTTATAAACTGCTATGGCCTGATCATTCCAAAATCACGTTTATCTGTGCTTTTGGCTTGGAGTTTGTTAGCAGATGCTTAGCAAAGCAGGAGATTGTTTCACAACCACTTTGCTAGATGCTTGTGGGAAATGATTTATCCAACCAGGAAATAAATACCCTTGAAATCTTCTCTTCTCAATGAACCGTGCCCTCATTTGATCATGGGCCAAAGAATTTGAGGGACCACTGGTTAAACCTCTGGGCTGAGATGGGAAAACTTGCAATTGAAAACAATATAGAAGGTCAGGGAAAACAATGTTCTTGAACTTGCTTGGGCTTTTAGATTCAACTCAACTGAGAGTTCATTCTCCTCCACTCACCCCACTCTACCACTGAGCCCCCAGAGCTGATGGTTTTTATTCCTGTCTCATCAGTGACCCTCTGGGATCAAATAACATTTGGCTGATGATTTTAAAATATTCATAATAGGCATACAGTGAATGAGGAACACCTCAGGGCACCAAAAGACAAACTCTGGATATTTCTCCATTTAGCATTCAATTAAATATAACAACATTTTTGGAATATCTTTTACGGGCCAGGAGTTATGCAATACAATAACTTATCTGTTGTTTCTCTATTGCCCTTAAGAAGCTTCCAGTGAAATGGAGAAGTTATACACATACAAAACTAACAGTCATGAAGTGACTGTAAATTCAACAATATTGGATCATTATGTTTTCTGCTGGAGATAATCACTGCTCAGCCTCTGACATAGATGCTCAAAGCCAGTCACATTTAGAAGAGGAACAGTTGATATCAATGGGGTTATTTTGGAGACTAAAGACTGATGTTTAAATTGGGCCTGGAAACAGGATGGGATTAGAGGAGAAAAGTTTAAGAGCATTTTAGCAAGGGAAGTAGAAAGAGAGAGGACAAAATATCCTTTGTAGAATTATTTTTCCTGGTTGGGATAATTTCTTGAATACCTTGATCTTCATTGTTGAAATGTCATCCTGATTTCTCAAAAAATAAAAAAAATAAATTAAAGATAGAATGACTATATGAGGAATTCTGCTCCTGAGTATATATCCAAAGAAAATGAAAGCAATAATTTGAAAAGATATATACACCCTAACGTTCACAGAGGCTTGCCAGGTGGCAGAGTGGTAAAGACTCCGCTTGCCAATGCAGGAGTCACGAGTTCAGTCCTAAGATCAGAAAGATGCACTGGAGAAGGAAATGGCAACCCACTCCAGTATGCTTGCCTGGACAATTCTATGGACAGAGGATCCTGACAGGCTATAGTGCCTGGGGTCATGAAGAGTCGGACAAAATTGAGCATACACATACACAATGTTCATAGAAGTGCTGTTTATGATAGTCACAATATGGAAGCAACTTGAGCAACGTCAGCAGATGAATGGATAAAGAAGATGTGGAATGTACATGTGCATGTGTGTGTGTGTGTGTGTGTATACACGCAGTAGAATATTACTTAGCCATAAAAGGAATGAAAATTTGACATTTGCAGCAATATGGATGGACTAGGAGGTTTTTATGCTTAGTGAAATAAATCAGAAAAATACTGTATGTTAGTATTTATATGCAGAACCTAAAATATAAAACAAAGTTAACAAGACAGAAATAGACTTGCAGATACAGAGAAGGAACTAGTGGTTACCAGTGGGTAGAGTAGTTGGGGGGAAGGAGCAAGGTGGGGAAGGGGATTAAGAGGTACAAACTACTAGGTTGTAAGATAAGATACAAGATACAGCACAGGGAATATAGCCAATATTTTTATAATAACTTTGTATAGGGTATAATCTATAAAATATCAAATCACTGTATTGTACACCTGAAATAACATCATACTGTAAGTCAACTACACTTAACAAATGGATAAAGTCCATTGCATCTTCTCCATTGTGCAATTTAATTGTACATTCAAAGAGAATGAGTCCTCAAGGCTTTATTTTTAGCCACAGAGCAATTTCAGAAGCTTTAAGACTCTATTATTGTTGGAAATGCCTGTCACATTTAATTTTATTAGAATTGCTAAGATAGCACTGTTTGAAAATCACAGTGAACTTGGGTAGAGTATGGTTGATAATAATAGAAACTAATGTTTATTAATCCAATATTTTTCAGGCATTACACTAAAATTTTACACAGCTCATATCATTAATCTCATAAAATCTATGAAGTAAGTAATAGCTTCATGATTTCACACAAGATGAATTAATGGTAAAAAGAATAAGTTGCAAAAGTCAAACCATTACTGTGTGGCAAAACCAGAGCTAGCATTTATCAATACTTTTATACACATTTCTCTACCTACATATTTTCCTGGTATTTAGTTAATATCAAACTGAAAAGTGACAGCCATATATTAATATATAAGAATTGTGATGCTGGAGAAGACTCTTGAGAGTCCCTTGGAGAGAGAGGAGATCAAACTAGTCAATCCTAAAGGAAATCAACCCTGAATATTCATTGGAAGGACTGATGCTGAAGTTGAAACTCCAATACTTTGGCCACTTGATGTGATGAGCTGTCTTATTGAAAAGACCCTGATCCTGGGAAAGATTGAAGGCAGGAGGAGAAGAGGGCAACAGAGGATGAGATGGTTAGATAGCATGACTGACTCAATGGACATGAGTTTGAGGAAACTCCAGGAGATAGTAAGGGACAGGGGAGCCTGTTGTGCTGCAGTCCATGGGGTCACAAAGAGTTGGACACGACTGAGCAACTAAACAACAAAGGCAATCTTCTAAATGCTAACTGTGTCATCTGGGGAAGTTTTTCCCTCCTCCTATAATAAAGCCCTACTTGCCTAGTGAATGCACTTGGAAAAAGGGCAAATTGAATTTTGTAATTAACTAAGGATTATAAGGGAAACTTTTCCTTGAAACCTCACAGTGATTGATTGAGACTGAATCAAGTCTGATCACTGAGAAGCTGGCAGTTTCTCCATTCTGTACAACAAATATTAATTGAGGAGATACACCAATCTGCTTCAGTCATTCTGAATATTAGAATTGACTGTACTTCTAACAATGTGACAAGTGTAGGCTTGAGATCTCCAACAGGATAATCAAGAAATCTGAATTTTGATGAGACCAGATGCTGGAATGGCCCTTTCTGTCATTTTTGAAACGGGATCCAACTTCTCAGGAATTTCATTTTCTCCTTCTACACCATGTCTTCTCTTCTTAAAAAGTCACAGAAGTTAAAACAAGATCTTCCTAACAAAATATTGAAGACCAATTTTTAAAAAATTAATTAATTAATTTTAATTGGAGACCAGTTTCTTTACAGTATTGTAGTGGTTTTTGCCATACAGAGACATTAAGCAGCCATGGGTGTACATGTGTCTCCCATGCTGAACCCCTCTCCCACATCCCTCCCCATCCCATCCCTCAGCCGTGTGCCAGTGCACCGCCTTTGATTGCCCTGTTTCTTGCATCAAACTTGGACTGGTGATCTATTTCATATATGGTAGTATACATGTTTCAATGTTATTCTCTCAAATCATCCCACCCTTGCCATGAAGGCTGATTTTTAAAATCTAAGAACAGCTGAAAACACAGTTGTCTTATCTTTACTTTCTTTACTTTCCTTAAAGATTTTTAATGGTTCTTTATTCCCCAGACCAGAGAATTAAAGCTCAGATCCTCAGTATGACAATCAAGGCTATCAACCTGAATAAACCCACCAGGCAATAGTCAAGCAGAAAACATTTATCTGGCATAAAAGAATTGCAATTAAGAGGACACAGATTTGGGTAGCAACCCAAACAATGTCTTACTAGGGAGTAAAAGTCAGGGACTTTTAAAAACATAGGGAGGTTCAAGTTACAAAGAATTTTAATTGGAGTTGGAGGCAGAAGTTAGTCTGGGCTAATTATGATTGATTGTGGAAGCTATCAGTAGGGAGAGGTAAAAAAAAAACAACAAAAGTCTGTTGCTTTGACAAATTGCAGATGCTGTTGCAGAGCCCTTGGGATATTTGTGGTTTGGCCCAGTTCAAAGGACGTATGTTGAGTCCACTCTTTAATATCCACCCGGCTCCATTTTAAAAGTACTTGACATAAGTGACTCCATTTTATTTCACATTTCACAAGGCCCTTCAGATATGGTCTCAATCTATATTTTTAGTTTTACAATTCTGCAACATCATCCCACCCACCAGAGGTAAAGTTATATGAAGGGTTTAAGCACTAGAATTGAATTTTGCTTTCTTCACTTATAGATGTAATCTTGAACATGTAATCTTAGGCAAGTTTCTAAGGCTAAGTTCTCCCATCTCTAAAACAAGTATGATAATAGCTAAATCTCCCCTGTACTTTTTATTCTATTATCCTTCCTTACTATGTACTAACCACACTGGGCTTTCTGCCTTTGATACTATACGATATGAAGAAATACATATATACTTTATTATACTACATATAATATATTTATATCTTATATTGTAATATATATTTTCTTGGAGAACCCCATGAATGGAGGAGCCTGATGGTCTACATTCCACAGGGTCTCACAGAGTCAGACATGACTGAAGTGACTTAGCGCTTCTTCAGGCACTCTGTCCATCAGATCCAATCCCTTGAATCTATTTCTCACTTTCACTGTATAATCATAAGGGATTTGATTTAGGTCATACCTGAATGGTCTAGTGGTTTTCCCTACTTTCTTCAATTTAAGTCTGAATTTGACAATAAGGGGTTCATGATCTGAGCCACAGTCAGCTCCCGGTCTTGTTTTTGCTGATTGTATAGAGTTTCTCCATCTTTGGCTGCAAAGAATATAATCAATCCGATTTTGGTGTTGACCATCTGGTGATGTCCATGTGTAGTCTTCTCTTGTGTTGTTGGAAGAGGGTGTTTGCTATGATCAGTGCATTCTCTTGGCAAAACTCTGTTAGCCTTTGCCCTGATTCATTTTGTACTCCAAGGCCAAACTTGCCTGTTACTCCAGGTATCTCCTGACTTCCTACTTTTGCATTCCAGTCCCCTATAATGAAAAGGACATCTTTTTTGGGTGTTGGTTCTAGAAAATCTTATAGGTCTTCATAGAACCGTTCAGCTTCTTCAGCATTACTGGTTGGGGCATAGACTTGGATAACTGTGCTATTGAATGGTTTGCCTTAGAAACAAACAGAGATCATTCTGTAGTTTGCGAAACTGCACCCAAGAACTGCATTTCAGATTCTTTTGCTGACTATCTTGGCTACTCCATTTTTTCTAAGGGATTCTTGCCCACAGTAGTAGATATAATGGTCATCTGAGTTAAATTCACCCATTCAGGTCCATTTTAGTTAACTGATTCCTAAAATGTCGATGTTCACTCTTGCCATCTTCTGTTTGACCATTTCCAATTTACCTCAATTTGTGGACCTAACATTCCAGGTTCCTAGGCAATATTGTTCTTTACAGCATTGGACTTTACTTCCATCCATCAGAACATGTGAATAGAGGATTGCCACCTTCAGCTCTGGAGAGTGGAAAGGGGCAGGAGATGTTGAGTTTCATCACCAATGATTCAATTAATCATTCATCTGTAAGGAAGCCTCTATAAAAAATTCCTGAAGCAGGAGGTTCAGAGACACTCCAGGTTAGTGAGAATGGGGAGGTACTGGGAGGGTGATTTATTTGAAGAAGTCATGGAAACTCTACCCCTCTCCCCACTTCTTATAGCTCTTCCATCTGGTAGTTCCTGAGTTGTATCCTTTTATAATAAGCCAGAAATGTCATAAGTAAATTGTTTTCCTGAGTCGTGTATGCCAGTGGTCTCCAACCTTTTTTTGCACCAGGGACTGGTTTCATGGAAGACAATTTTTTCACTGACCAGGGAGGGGGGAGATGGTTTCAGGATGATTCAAGTGTGTTAGTTTTATTGTGCACTTTATTTCTATTATTATTACATCAGCCCCACTTCCAATCATGAGACATTAGATCCCAGAGATTGGGGACCCCTGCTGTAAGTCATTCTAGCAAATTATTGACCCTGAGGAGAGGGCTGTAGAAACCTTCGGTTTATAGCTGGTGACAACTTGAAACCAAGATTGACATTTGAAGTGGAGTGTGGGGCAGTCTTGTGGGATTGAGCCCTCAACCTGTGGAACCTGATATATATAGAGTAAGAATTGAGTTGAACTGGAACACACCCAGATTGATTATATTCTTTAAAGCCAAAGATGGAGAAGCTCTATACAGTCAGCAAAAACAAGACCAGGAGCTGACTGTGGCTCAGATCATGAACCCCTTATTGTCAAATTCAGACTTAAATGAAAGAAAGTAAGGAAAACCATTAGACCATTCAGGTATGACCTAAATCAAATCCCTTATGGTTATACAGTGAAAGTGAGAAATAGATTCAAGGGATTGGATCTGATGGACAGAGAGCCTGAAGAACCTCATAGATAGAGGTTCTTGACATTGTCAGGAGGCGGTGATCAAGACCATCTGCCCAAAAAAGAAATGCAGAAAGGCAAAATGGCTGTCTAAGGAGGCATTACAAATAGCTGAGAAAAGAAGAGACACCAAAGGCAAGGAAAGAGAGGAAAGATATAAGCAACTGAATGCAGAGTTCCAAAGAATAGCAAGGAGAGATAAGAAAGCCTCTTTCAGTGATCAGTGCAAAGAAATAGAGGAAAACAATAGAGTGAGAAAGACTAGAGATCTCATCAAGAAAATTAGAGATACCAAGGGAACATTTCATGCAAAGATGGGCTCAATAAAGAACAGAAATGGTATGGACCTAACAGAAGCAGAAGATATTAAGAAGAGGTGGCAAGAATACACAGAAGAACTATACTTAAAAGCTCTTCCTGGCTCTGATAACCATGATGGTGTGATCACTCACCTAGAGACAGACCCCCTGGAATGTGAAGTGGGCCTTAAGAAGTATCACTATGAACAAAGCTAGTGGAGGTGATGGAATTCCAGGGGAGCTATTTCAAATCCTAAAAGATGATGCTGTGAAAGTGCTGCACTCAATATGCCAGCAAATTTGGAAAACTCAGCAGTGGCCACAGGACTGGAAAAGGTCAGTTTTCATTCCAATACCTAAGAAAGGCAATGCCAAAGAATGCTTAAACTACCTCACTATCGCACTCATCTCACATGCTAGCAAAGTAATGCTCAAAATGCTCCAAGCCAGGCTTCAGCAATATGTGAACTGTGAACTTCCAGATGTTCAAGCTGGTTTTAGAAAAGGCAGAGGATCCAAAAATCAAATTTTCAACATCCATTGGATCATTGAGAAAGCAAGTGAATTCCAGAAAAATATCTATTTCTGCTTTATTGACTATCCCAAAGTCTTTGACTGTGTGGATCACAATAAACTGTGGAAAATTCTTCAAGAGATGGGAATACCAGACCACCTGACCTGCCTCCTGAGAAACCTGTATGTAGGTCAGGAAGCAACAGTTAGAACTGGACATGGAACAACAGACTGGTTCCAAATAGGGAAAGGAGTATGTCAAGGCTGTATATTGTCACCCTGCTTATTTAACTTATATGCAGAGTACATCATGTGAAATGCCAGACTGGATGAAGCACAAGCTGGAATCAAGATTGCCAGGAGAAATATCAAAACCTCAGATATGCGGATGACCCCACCCTTATGGCAGAAAGTGAAGAAGAACTGAAGAGCCTCTTGATGAAAGCGAAAAAGGAGAGTGAAAAAGCTGGCTTAAAACTCAACATTCAGAAAATGAAGATCATGGCATCCAGTCCCACCACTTCATGGCAAACAGATGGGAAAACAATGGAAACAGTGAGAGACTTTATGTTTTGGGACCCCAAAATCACTGCAGATGATGACTGTAGCCATGAAATTAAAAGACGCTTGCTCCTTGGAAGAAAACCTAGACAGCATGTTAAAAAGCAGAGACATTACTTTGCCAATAAAGGTCCATCTAGTCAAAGCTATGGTTTTTCCAGTAGTCATGTATAGATGTGAGAGTTGGACCATAAAGAAGGCTGAGTGCTGAAGAATTGATGCTTTTGAACTGTGGTGTTGGAGAAGATTCTTGAGAGTTCCTTGGACTGCAAGGAGCTAAACCAGTCAATGCTAAAGGAAATCAACCCTGAATATTCATTGGAAGAACTGATTCTGAAGCTGAAACTCCAATATTTTGGCCACTTGATGGGAAGAACTGACTCACTGGGAAAGACCCTGATGCTGGGAAAAATTGAAGGCTGGAGGAGAAGGGGACAGCAGAGGATAAGATGACTGAGTTGTCACCGATTCAATGGGCCTGAGTTTGAGAAAGCTCCAGGAGTTGGTGATGGACAGGAAAGCCTGTCGTGCTTCAGTCTATGGAATCTCAAAGAGTTGGACACGACTGAGCAAGTGAACTGAGCTGAACTAAACTGAGAACACATCCAAATAGTATCACTGAATGGCTTGGTGTAGAAAAATCCATTTCTCTGGTGTCAGAAATATAGTGAGTATGCTAGGGATAGTAGAGTACAGAGGAGAAATAGTTTTTCTTTTAAAAACTAATAATGACTAAAATCCTGTTGTAGTGTTTCATGCACTTTGTCATGGGGACCTTGACCCCAGTGACCATGGAGACCTGACATTTGGAGAGAGAGGGACCCATAGAAAATTTGCTTGGGTGGGTCTGACTCTTAATTATTATGGGAAGTGGTTGGCTGCTTTTCCCTAAGGGTTGAATTATTTAGAAAGAAGAGAAATCATCTAATTCTTGAACAAAAGGAAGGCAAAGGGGAATCAAGGAAGGGAAGCAGCGTCTGATGGTGTAAAGAGCAATATTGAATAGGAACCTGGAATGTTAGGTCCATGCATCAAGGCAAATTGGAAGTGATCAAACAGATGGCAAGAGTGAACTTTGACATTTTAGTATTCAGTGAAATAAATGTACTGGAATGGGTGAATTTAACTCAGATGACCATTATATCTACTATTGTGAGCAAGAATCCCTTAGAAGAAATGGAGTAGCCATTGTAGTCAACAGAAGAGTCTGAAATTCAGTACTTGGATGCAGTCTCAAAAATGACAGAATCATCCCTGTCCGTTTCCAAGGCAAACCATTCCAAGTCTATGTCCCGACCAGTAATGCTGAAGAAGCTGAAGTTGAACAGTTCTATGAAGACCTACAAGACCTTCTAGAACCAACAACCAGAAAAGATGTCCTTTTCATTATAGGGGACTGGAATCCAAAAGTAGTCAAGAAACACCTGGAGTAACAGGCAGATTTGGCCTTGGAGTACAGAATGAAGCAGGGCAAAGGCTAATAGAGTTCTGCCAAGAGAACACACTGGTCATAGCAAACACCCTCTTCCAACATCACAAGAGAAGACTACACATGGACATCACCAGGTGGTCAACACTGAAATCAGATTGATTATATTCTTTCAGCCAAAGAATGAGAAGCTCTATACAGTTAGCAAAAACAAGACCGGGAGCTGACTGTGGCTTAGATCATGAACTCCTTACTGCCAAATTCAGACTTAAATTGAAGAAAGTAGGGAAAACCACTAGACCATTCAGGTAGGACCTAAATCAAATCCCTTATGGTTATACAGTGACAGTGAGAAATAGATTTAAGAGACTAGATCTGATAGAGGGCCTGGTGAACTATGAATGGAGGTTCATGACATTGTACAGGAAAGAGGGAGCAAGATGAAGAAATGCAAGAAAAAGAAAAATGCAAAAAAATCAAAATGGCTGTCTGAGGAGGCCTTTAAAATAGCTGTGAAAAGAAGAGAAGTGAAAAGCAAAGGAGAAAAGGAAAGATATACCCATTTGAATACAGAGTTCCAAAGAATAGCAAGGAGAGATAAGAAAGCTTCCTCAGTGATCAGTGCAAAGAAATAGAGGAAAACAGTAGAATGGGTTAGATTAGAGATCTCTTTAAGAAAATTAGAGATACAAAGGGAACATTGCATGCAAAGATGGGCTCAATAAAGGACAGAAATGGTATGGACCTAGCAGAAGCAGAAGATATTAAGAAGAGGTGGCAGGGTAAACAGAAAAATTATACAAAAAAGATCTTCATTACCCAGATAATCATGATGGTATGATCACTCACCTAGAGCCAGACATCCTGGAATGTGAAGTCAAGTGGGCCTTAGGAAGCATCACTACAAACAAAGTTAGTGGAGGTGATGGAATTCCAGTTGAGCTGTTTCAAATCCTGAAAGATGGTGCTGTGAAAATGCTGCACTCAATATGCCAGCAAATTTGGAAAATTCAGCAGTGACCACAGGACTGGAAAAGTTCAGTTTTTATTCCAATCCCTGAGAAAGGCAATGCCAAAGAATGCTCAAACTACCACACAATTGCACTCATCTCACACGCTACTAAAGTAATGCTCAAAATTTCCCACGCCAGGCTTCAACAATACATGAACCATGAAACTGCAGATGTTCAAGCTGGTTTTAGAAAAGGCAGAGGAACCAGAGATCAAATTGCCAATATCCGCTGGATCATGGAAAAAGCAAGAGAGTTCCAGAAAAACCTCTATTTCTGCTTTATTGACTATGCTAAAGCCTTTGACTGTGTGCATCACAGTACACTGTGGAAAATTCTTCAAGAGATGGGAATACCAGACCACCTGACCTGCCTCTTGAGAAATCTGTCTGCAGGTCAGGAAGCAACAGTTAGAACTGGACATGGAAAAACAGAGTGGTTCCAAATAGGAAAAGGAGTACATCAAGGCTATATATTCTTACCCTGATTATTTAACTTATCTGCAGAGTACATCATGAGAAACGCTGGGCTGGAAGAAGCACAAGCTGGAATCAAGATTGCTGGGAGAAATATCAATAACCTTAGATATATAGATGACTCCACCCTTATGGCAGAAAGTGAAGGTCTAAAGAGCCTTTTGATGAAAGTGAAAGAGGAGAGTGAAAATATTGGCTTTAAGCTCAACATTCAGAAAACAAAGATCATGATATCCAGTCCCATCAGTTCATAGCAAATAGATGGGGAAACAGTGGAAACAGTGTCAGACTTTATTTTTTTGAGCTCCAAAATCACTGCAGCTGGTGACTGCAGCCATGAAATAAAAAGATGCTTACTCCTTGGAAGAAAAGTTATAACCAACCTAGACAGCATATTAAAAAGCAGAGACAAGACTTTGCCAACAAAGGTCCGTTTAGTCAAATATGGTTTTTCCAGTAGTCATGTATGCCTGCCTCTTGAGAAATCTGTATGCAAGTCAGGAAGCAACAGTTAGAACTGGACATGGAACAACAGACTGGTTCCAAATAGGAAAAGGAGTACGTCAAGGCTGTATATTGTCACCCTGCTTATTTAACTTATATGCAGAGTACATCATGAGAAACGCTGGCCTGTAAGAAACACAAGCTGGAATCAAGATTGCTGGGAGAAATATCAATAACCTCAGATATGCAGATGACACCACCCTTATGGCAGAAAGTGAAGAGGAGCTAAAAAGCCTCTTGATGAAAGTGAAAGAGGAGAGTGAAAAAGTTGGCTTAAAGCTCAACATTCAGAAAACAAAGATCATGGCATCTGGTCCCATCACTTCATGGGAAATAGATGGGGAAACAGTGGAAACAGTGTCAGACTTTATTTTGGGGGGCTCCAAAATCACTGCAGATGGTGACTGCAGCCAGGAAATTAAAAGACGCTTACTCCTTGGAAGAAAAGTTATGAGCAACCTAGATAGCATATTCAAAAGCAGAGACATTACTTTGCCGACTAAGTTCCGTCTAGTCAAGGCTATGGTTTTTCCTGTGGTCATGTATGGACGTGAGAGTTGGACTGTGAAGAAGGCTGAGCCCCGAAGAATTGATGCTTTTGAATTGTGGTGTTGGAGAAGACTCTTGAGAGTCCCTTGGACTGCAAGGAGATCCAATGAGTCCATCTTGAAGGGGATCAACCCTGGGATTTCTTTGGAAGGAATGATGCTAAAGCTGAAGCTCCAGTACTTTGGCCACCTCATGCAAAGAGTTGACTCATTGGAAAAGACTCTGATGGTGGGAGGGATTGGGGGCAGGAGGAGAAGGGGACAACAGAGGATGAGATGGCTGGATGGCATCACTGACTCGATGGACATGAGTCTGAGTGAACTCCAGGAGTTGGTGATGGACAGGGAGGCCTGGCGTGCTGCGATTCATGGGGTCACAAAGAGTCAGACACGACTGAGCAACTGAAATGAACTGAACTGTATGGATGTGACAGTTGGACTATAAAGAAAGCTGAGTGCTGAAGAACTGATGCTTTTGAACTGTGGTGCTGGAGAAGACTCTTGGGATTCCCTTGGACTGCAAGGAGATCCAACCAGTCCATCCTAAAGGAGATCAGTCTTGGGTGTTCATTGGAAGGACTGATGCTGAAGCTGAAACTCCAATACTTTAGCCACCTGATGCAAAGAGCTGACTTATTTGAAAAGACCCTGATGCTGGAAAAGACTGAAGCCAGGAGGAGAAGGGGACGACAGAGGATGAGATGGTTGGATGGCAACACCGACTCAATGGACATACATTTGAGTAAACTCTGGGAGTTGGTGATGGACAGGGAGGCCTGGTGTGCTACAGTCCATGGGGTTGCAAAGAGTCAGACACTACTGAGCAACTGAACTGAACTGAACTGATAGGGGAATCATAGACTGTAGGAGCTGGTTCTGACACTGGAAGGACTTCCAGACTGAACATAAGAAAGTGAAGATTTTTGTAAATAAGTTCAATTGTATCATTTTTTTTAGGTTCTGCATATAAGCAATATCATGCAATATTTCTCTGACTTATTTCCCTCAGTGTGGCAGTCTTCAGATCCATCCATGTTGCTGCAGATGGCATTATTTCATTCTTTTTTATGGCTAATATTCCACTCTCTCTCTCTATATATATATATATTCCACTCTCTCTCTATATATATATATAAGGAATATATATATATATTCCTCTCTCTCTCTCTCTCTCTCTCTCTCTCTCTCTAAGCCAAGTTGTTACCTGTGTTTCTTCTTTATCCATCCTCTATTGATGGACTTTTGGGTAGCTTCCATGTCTTGACTATTGTAAACAGTTCTGCCATGAACATTGGAGTGCTTGTATCCTTTCAGGCCACTTTGTTCTCCAGTTATATGCTCAGGAGTGGAACTGAAGGACCATATGGTAGCAGTATTTTAGTTTTTTAAGGAACCTCCATACCATTCTCCAGAGTGACTGTACCAATTTACATTCCCACAAACAGTGCAATTGAACTCATTTGCAAAACAGAAATAGACTCACAGACTCACATACTTAGAGAACAAACTAATGGTTATCAGGGGGAAGGATTGGGGGAAGGGAGAGTTAGGGAGTTTGAGATTGACGTGTACACTCTATATTTAAGATGGGTGACAATAAGGACCCACTGTAGATTTCAGGGAACTCTGCTCAAAGTTACGTGGCAGCCTGGATGGGAGAGGAGTTTGGGGGAGAATGGATACATGTATATGTATGGCTGAGTAGCTGTGCTGTGCACCTGAAACTACCACAACAGTGTTAATCATCTATACTCCAATACAAAATAAAAAGTTAAAAAAAGAAAAGTGAACAAAATCATTTTAGTGCAAGAGCTGAAATGGGAACAACCGTAGCTACATACCACACAGCCAGTGCTTGGGATGGGATTTTTCGATGTGTGTTTTTTCCTACACCTCCAAGCAGTTCACTCAGTTCTTCACAGACCCTGACAAGGTGTCCCACAGATTAACTCGGTTCTGACACTAATCTGGAGTTAGATGCTACAGGTGAAGGGCTCAGTCCCACAAGATCGCTCCACTTAGACAACAATCAGAAGTCCAGGTTGTTACCTGTGTTTCTGACCAAGCAGCTATAAATCAGAGGTTCCCAAGACCCCATCTTGAGTTTGAATAATTTGCTAGAGAGGCTCGGCAAACTCAGGGAGCCAGTTTACTCACTAGATTACTGACTTGTTACAAAAGATATTGAAGGATATGAATGAATAGCCAGATAAAGAGATACATGATGTGAGATTCTGGATGCAGGAGCTTCTGCCCCCATGGAGTCTAGGTCTGACATGTGAATGCATTCTAGTTCACCAAGCTGCAAACTCTGAACCCTTTAGGATTTTTTATGGAGGCTCTGTTCTACAGATATAATTGATTGTCTCTGATCATTGGTAATTGATTCACTCTCCATTGGAAGTCAGGAGTGGAACTGAAAGTTCCAGTCCTCTGATCACATGTTTGAGTCTCCTTGGCAACCATCCTTCCAACTTGAGGGGATTTCCAAACGCCATCTCATTAACAGAAACTCAGCTGTGATTGAAATGGGCTTGTTATGAATAATAAGACACTCATTTCACCTTTAAGACTCTGAAGCAATTTCAAGACAAAACAAACAAATATGATAACAAAAGATGCTTTCATTGCTCCTACTGCTTAGGAAATTCCAAGGGTTTGGGGAACTGTGAGTCAGGAACCATGGCTGAAGAGGGAAAAATATATTTATTATAAATCACAGGCTACTGTGCGACTATTATCATTTTCTTTGTGTTCTATGACCTTAAAAAGTTGGCAAGCATTCATTTAAATATGATTTGTAAATCTGGCAGTTCAAGTTATGAGACGACCTAATTTCTCTTAAATATTCCAATGCTATTTATAGGCTTAATAAAATACTCTGATACCTTCAAGTTAAACTAATTATTCAGTGTGGTAGGCTGAATAACAGTCTCCCAAAGATGCCCCACATTCTAATCCCTGGTATTAGGGAACATCTGATTTTACATGGCAAAGAGACTTTTTAAACTTTTTATTTTATATTGGCTTATAGATGATTAACAATGTTGTAATAGTTTCAGGTGCACAGCAGAGAGATTCAGACATGCATATACATGTATCCATTCTCCCTCAAACTCCCCTCCCATCCAGGCTGCCACATGACATTGAGCAGATTCCCTGTGCTACACAGTAGGTCCTTGTTGGTTATCTATTTTAAATACAGTATTGTGTACATGTCCATCCCAAACTCCCAATCTGTCCTTTCCCCCCATTCTTCTCCACTGATAACCATAAATTCTGTAAATCTGTGAGCCTGTTTCTGTTTTGTAAATAAGTTCATTTATACCATTTCCTTTTATTAGTAGATTTATTAAAAGATTCTGCATGTAAGCAATATTTCTTGGCAAAGAGATTTTGAAGATGCAATAAAGGTTACGGACCTTTTTAATTTATTTTTAAAGCTTTTTGTAAAATTTCATTGCTTGTAAGTTTTTTGTTGCACTGCATGGCATATGAGATCTTAGTTTCCTGACAAGCTTGTGCTTGCGCTCAGTCATTCAGATGTGTCCGACTCTGTGATCTCATGGACTGTCCATGGAATTCCCAAGGGAGAATACTGGAGCGAGTTGCCATTTCTTCCTCCAGGGAATCATCTTCCTGACCCTGGGATGGGACCTGTGTTTCTTGCGTCTCCTGCATTGGCAGGCAGTTTCTGTACCACGAGCCAGTGGGGAAGGCCCAGGATCACCTTACAATGGGAAAGTTATCTTTGATATCTGGGTGGGCCCAATCAAATCCCTGGACCCCTTGTAGACAGAGAAATCTCCAGTTCGACCTGGAGCGATGCAGCAGAGGTGTGTGGAGTTTTGACATAACTTCAAATCCACTTGTTTATGACAAAGTTGTTAAGAATGAATTTCCTTTTGATAATGAAATTATATTTTGATATAAAAGTGATATTGGGAGTCAGGATGTCATCATCCACACCTGTGTTTGTCACTAAGCACTCAGTTCCTCAGGGTCCCTGCTGGGAGATTATTGATAAGAACATATGAAGAAGCAGCTGTGGTGAGGGGACACAGACCTTAAATATTGAGTTTGCGAGGACTCTCGGAGAGTGTTCCATCTGGGCAAGGCTACCCTTTGCTGATCTAAATAGCTCTCTGGAGATCCTGGGCATTAGCTCCTGACATAGCAATGGTTAGCAGCATGCAGTGACTGGAAAAGAATACTATGCCTGTCAACCCAGCCCTGTTATTACCTAGAAACATGCTCTGGCAACAAGGGACTTTTACCTTTGTAGACTTAGTGGGCTGAGCCATCTTTTCCTAGTACCAAATCATACTAGAGTACACCTCAACCAAATAGGACCTTTATTCCTTTCATCTCCCCTTGCCTGGCACGACAGGATGATTAATAAGACATTGATTTGGAGTATGTTATTTCTTTCTTGGCTTATTAAGAGACATTATCCCGTATGCTATTGGCTTGCTTTTGTGAAATTAGCCCACCGCAGCACGTAGCTGAATGCTGGCAACAACCTGACTGAGCCTAAAGCAGGTTGTTCCTCAGTGTCTCCACTGCTGACACTTTTATTTCAGCAGAGTGAGACCAGGGTGGGTCTTCTGACCTATATGACTGTGAGATAACGAATTTCTGTTCTTTAAGTGTGTAATTTGTTGAGACAGCAGTGGAAGGCTAACATACTCAAAACTTAAAAAAAAATTAAATCCAAAGGTTAAAACGACACCAAATTCACATCTATATTATAAGATACTTTAAAATTGAACATATTAATTCCATGAATTTGACTCATTTCATTATCTCAGTGATTGATTCTAAATCTTTTAGGACGCTTGTGTACTAAGCACTGAGAGTCTTTGCCATTTTGAACTGACAACAACCATCTTCCCAAGTCAATCTGGAGCAAACTTCTCAGTTGGATGAAGTTGTAAGGACCAGAGATTTTGATCTATTCATGAGATTTGAAGTTATAAACCCTTAGAACATTTTCCCCACAGCCCAACGGCCTAATCTGAACTCCTTTCATTAGCCTTGGGGCATCTTGGGATGCCAAGTTCATGTCCTGTAAATAGGATTGATTTCACAATTGGTGTCCTCAAAATTCAAGATAAGCTCTTGCCTAATGAACCTTTGTTTCTGGATCAGAGATGGTGAAATACAATGACCAGTCCAATTACTGCACTACTTAATTTCATTCAATCAGTCTCTCTATTGCTCCATCCTGAGTTCTTTACCAGTTATCTCTCATGCAGGACCATAGGACTTGTATTTAAATAATGTCTAATTGGATTTTGGTGTCTGTCAAGGCTGCAACACTGTGCGGTTAAAGTTGTGTTAGTGACATAAATCATCACACTTCTACATTGGTACTGCTCCCTAGTCTTCAACAATCATTATGATTTGTGAGTTTTTAAAAAATAAATTATTTGGCTGCACCAGGTCTTGGTTATTCCATGTGCAATCTAGTTCCCCGACCAGGGTTTGAACCCAGACCTCCTGCATTGAGATTGTGGAGCCTTAGCCATTGGACCACCAGGGAAGTCTCAGTTTATGACTTTTAAAAATAGTCATTCAACACCTGATGCACAGAAGAAAATTTGACATTTCACAAGAAAATTTTGATAGTGTAAGAATATACTTGTCTTATTCTCTTAATATAAGAAGTATTTTACATTTTGAAAGATAAAATTTAAATATAAATTCACCTGGAACATCTAAGTTTTTGTTTTAAAAGGAGGTAAACTTGGAGATCTTTCTAAAAAAGAAACTTATTGTGTTGGTCAAAATTTCATTTGGGTTTTTCGGCAATATCTTATGAAAAAATCCAAATGAACCTTTTGGCCAACCCAATACACTCAATAAGAATTAATCTGGCCCTTGTTGAAATACTACTGCTCAGTGCCATAGCAAATACAGTAGAATTAGAAGAAAACATCACAGCACACAAATAGTTTAAGACATATATATATATATATATATATAAAACATGTACAAAACAACCAGAGCATATGTAAATTTTTTAGAAATGATTTTAGAAACTATATCTAGATGTGAAAGGAAAACCAAAGAAGTAAGAATCTGTGCCAAAGACAATTAGTTAAGGGAAAGTAGGACATCTTGGAGATGTATGAAGGATTTAATGCATATAAAATGACACAAGAAAAGAGGAAGGACATACTAAATTTTTCTAGAAATACACACACACATTTAGTAATGATATTTTGTATTTCAGAATCTCCTATTATTTTTACCAACCGTAGGTCTTGAAAAATGTGTCATGCTGTTCAGAACAGTTATGATTCATCCAGCTCTCACATCTTCAATCTTCTTGTCAAAATGTCAATACTCAGAATAAATTATGAGTATATGCTAATGTGGTTAACAAATACACGAGGTACACAGGTGCACACAGTGAAAACAAAAATAGGTCTGCAAGAGAAAGGCAAGAGGAATAAAAAGGAGCAACTTGATAAACATTACCTGAAATTCTTCAGTTTTGCTTAAGATTTCCTGCCAGGAACCTAATATTTGGGAGAATGAACCTTTAGAGAAGCAAAAAAAGTGCTTAAACCCACATAATAGTAAAAGGGTACCTCAGAGGACGGTAGCAATCTCATCTTCCAAGAAATCAGGTAACAATTATTAGCAGTGCCAAATCAATCCAGATGTGCTTTCAAAAATGGCTTAAAATGACTAATCTGAATACAAAATGTTAGGTAAATTGGCCATTGGTCAATTTGGTCATGAGACATTTTATGTTTAATGGACGTGTTACCACTCCAGACAGGTAGATGAGCATGAGTGAGCCTCAAGAGAAAGGCAACACTCTCAGGGCCCTGGCTATAAACTAAGGTATTTGACTATGGGGTTCTGAGAAGTGAGAGGAAAACATGCACAGGTGTGTGTGTGTTTTGGAACCGATTGACAAAGTGTGTGTTAGTTGCTCAGTGTGTCTTACTCTTTGTGACCCCATGGACTGTAGCCCACCAGGCTCCTCTGTCCATGGGATTCTCCAGGCAAGAACACTGGAGCGCGTAGCCATTCCCTTCTCCAGGGAGTCTTCCCAACCCAAAGGACTTGTCCAAAAGGATGACAATGGAAACAGAATTGGCTTGGTCTTTCTTGATTCAAAGTCACAAATAAACCATAATGGAAAAGAATATTAAAAAAAATGTCTATATGTCTATCACTGAGTCACTTTGCTGTACAGTGGAAATTAGCATTGTAAATTAGCTCTACTTCAATAAAAAAAAAAACAAAAAGATAAAGCCCTAGTAATGCTGTGGAAAGTGTCCTGAAGGACTTCAAGGGCATGATATGAAGTATCCTGTTTGGAGGTTGTTATAAATTACGCTCATATGAAGAAGCACCTGCCATGTGGGGATTGCTGCGCTGTCTGTACGCAGTGATACAAGCTCAGCACTTTTCAAAACAAGGGTCTCCTGCGTTGCAGGCAGATTCTTTACCGTCTGAGCCGCCAGGGAAGCCCTTGTCATCAGTGAGTCTCAAATCAAATAAGCATTTTCTTTTTCTTGACACTTAAAATCTACTTTAAAAAAGCTACAAATAACACATGCTAAGTAAGGAAAAATGAAAAACAGAATAAATACCATGTTATGACACCTCCAGAGGTGCCTGCTTTAGTTTTCATCCTTACAGTTTTCTTATTGGCTTTCTCACTTCAAAATTCTGAAAATATTTACCTAAATGTTTTAAATAATCTTTCATGTTTATTTAACTTTTCATAATTGACTCTTCAGTTCCTTGGAATTTGTTGCAGTGAGTTGTAAAATAAAGATCTGTATTTTCAAAAGAGGTAACTCATAATAAAGGTCTATTTATTTAGCAGCTCATCTTTATGCTACTAATCTGAAATTCATCTTTATCATGGACTAAATTCTTCTATTTCCAGGTTTTCTTTCTGTTTTTCTTGTTTTCTTTCTGTTTTCTGGTTTTCTTTGCTATTTCTTTGATTTATTTGTTTATTCTGATGCCAGAAACTCATTATGCTTTAATTATCATTGATTTAAAACATGTTCCCACATCTCCTAGTGCAAGTTCTCTTTCATTGTTCTTTTTTTCCTCCCTGATGTTTTCTAGGTTATTCTTTCTCATTTCTATTTCTAAATTAACTTTAAAATCCCTTTGGGAACTTAATTAGAATTGCATCAAATGTATAAACTAATTTAGACAGTATTCTTATACTTTAAGTGCTGAAGCCTCCAATGCAGGGAAATGGTCCTTCTCTCTTTCTGCCTCCCCTCTTTTATTTTCTTTACCTGAAGCATATTCCTTGTTCAGTCTGCTCTTAGTTATTTCAGATTTATTACTGCTGTTGTAAATGACTTCTTTGTATTTTCCAACAGGTAGACATTATATTGGAAAAAGTTTTTGTGAGTGTAGTTTGTAAATGCAAGCTATTCAAATTTTATTTTTCTTTTTTAGATTTCCAAAAGATTTTTTTGAAGTTCTGATTTAACAGTATTGTCATTTACAGCTAATTCAGTCGTGTGCAACTCTTTGCAACCCCATGGACTGCAGCACACCAGGCTTCCCTGTCTATCACCAACTCCTGGAGCTTGTTCAAACTCAAGTCCATCAAGTCGGTGACGCCATCCAACCATCTCATCCTCTGTCGTCCCCTTCTCCTCCTGCCTTCAATCTTTCCCAGCATTAGGGTTTTTTCTAAGGATTCCATTCTTCACATCAGGTGGCCAAAGTATTGGAGCTTCAACTTCAGCATCAGTCCTCCTAATGAATATTCAGAATTGATTTCCTTCAAGTTTGACTAGCTTGATCTCCTTGTAATCCAAGGGACTCTCAAGAGTCTTCTCCAACATCACAGTTCAAAAACGTCAGTTCTTTGGTGCTCAGCCTTCTTTATGATCCAGTTCTCACATCCATGACTACTGGGAAAACTGTAGCTTTGGCTAGACAGAACTTTGTTGGCAAAGTAAAGTCTCTGCTTTTTAATATACTGTCTATGTTGGTCATAGCTTTTCTTCCAAGGAAGAAGCGTCTTTTAATTTCATGGCTGCAATCACCATCTGCAGTGGTTCTGGAACCTAAGAAAATAAAGTCTGTCACCTTCTATTGAAGAGTTTTTCCTCTTATGTATTCGTCTCCTCACTATAAAGTGTAGAATTTCCGGAACAATGATCAATAATGGAGCTTGTAATGCTATTGTTGGGTCCTCCACGGTGACTCAATGGTAAAGAATCCAGCTACCAGTGCAGGAGACACAGGAGGCGTGAGTTTGATCTCTGGGTCGGGAAGATCCCCCGGAGAAGAAAATGGCAACCCACTCCAGTATTCTTGCCTGGAGAATCCCACGGACAGAGGAGCCTGGCGGGCTATAGTGCATGGGGTCGCACAGAGTCAGACATGACTGAATTGACTTTGCACTCACAAGTAGTCATGTACCTACCACCTTAATCAAGATACAGAACACTTATATGATACATGCATTTTTATAATAAGCATTTTTGAGACTTCCTTAGTGGTCCAGTGGTTGAAAGTTTATCTTCCAATGCAGGGGGTAGGGATTCAAACACCTGGTTGAGGAACTAAGATCCTGCATGCCTCGTGGCTAAAGCAAAACAAAGCAAAACAGATCTTTTGACCCAGGGATGGACTCCATGTTTCCTGTGTCTCTGTCTCCCACATTGCCAAGTGAGCTCTTTACCACTGCACCACCTGGAAAGCCATGTATGTATCTGGCTGACTCATGCTGTTGTAGAGTAGAAACTAACACAAGATTGTAAAGCAACTATACTCCATTAAAAACTAATTTTTTTAAAAAGATGACTAATCTCTTGTATGTTTAGCTTTCTTCCTTAGAGTCTCTTACCTTGTTCCTCTCAAATGTCCTTAGGTCACCAAACGGTCTTCCCTCGTAAACCAGGAAATGAGTTAATAGCTTGAGTATACCTTATCTGTATACCTAGACAGCATATTAAAAAGCAGAGACTTTGCCAACAAAGGTCCGTCTAGTCAAGGCGATGGTTTTTCCAGTAGTCATGTATGGATGTGAGAATTGGAATATAAAGAAAGCTGAGTGCTGAAGAATTGATACTTTTTAATTGTGGTATTGGAGAAGACTCTTGAGAGTCCCTTGGACTGCAAATAGATCCAACCAGTCCATCCTGGTTGGATCAGGAAATCAGTCTTAAATATTCATTGGAAGGACTGATGTTGAAGCTGAAACTCCAATACTTTGGCCACCTGATGCAAAGAGCTGACTCATTGGAAAAGACCCTGATGCTGGGAAAGATCGAAGGCAGGAGGAAAAGGGGACGACAGAGGATGAGATGGTTGGATGGCATCACCGACTTGATGGACATGAGTTTGAGTGGACTCCGGGAGTTTGGGATGGACAGGGAGGCATGGCACGCTGAAGTTAATGGGGTCGCAAAGAGTCAGACACGACTGAGTGACTGAACTGAACTGATACCATATCTATGCTCCCAAACAGAAGAATCGTTCTCATTAAAATACAATTCCTTTGCTTGGTACCTATTACCAGATCATTTAGGATTCCAAATGTAAGCTTCAGTCTAAGGTGCAACTTTACTCAGAGTTTATAGGCAGCATACTGATGACTGACAGTCACTCGATATGTATACACACATTTTCCTGTTCTGACCTAGTTTTCCTGCTCTTCCTACTTCAGAAAACTCTGAGGACTCAACTAGTGAACCTTGTTGAGAACATATAAGTAGCTGCACTTGTACAAAAGTTGTCTCTGTCTGATACACCTGGAAAAGTAACAGGGAAGTTCTCCTCACATCCTAGACTCTGTAAGAGCAGTGGTTAACAGCAAGTGGAATGGTGTTAGGCAAGTTGCTTAACCCCTCTTTTACTTCAGTTTCCACATCTGTAATATGCAATGATATAAATAGTATCTATATCATTGGCTTGTTGAATGGAGTAAAGAGATAATATGTGAGAAAGTGAAAAATGGTGCTGGCAGCTGGTGGCCAGGCTGTGATGTTCCCAACGGAACATAAACTCACTCACAGAAGATAAGCAATGCTCAGACAAAGCCACCCGAGGTCTATGGTTGAAACAAGCCAAGACAAAGTCATGCAACCATGCATGAACATCCCACTCTTCAGACATGTACAGTGACTACTTCTCTGCGTCTTTTTTATCATTATTTTTCTTTGTTTGTTTGTTTGTTCATTTGCCTATGCTGGGTCCTTGTTGCTGCATGGGCTTTTCTCTAGTTGCAGCAAGGGGGAGCTTCTGTCTTGTTGCAGCATGCGGGCTTCTCACGGCAGTGGCTTCTCCTGTTTGGAGCACAGGTCCCAGGGCACTTGGACTTCAGTAGCTGTGGCACGTGGGCTCAGTATTTGCGACTACCAGGCTTAAGAGCACAGGCTCAATAGCTGTAGTGCACAGGCTTAGTTGCTCCTCAGCTTATGGGATCTTCCTGGACCAGGGATCAAACCCATGTCTCCTGCACGGGCAGGTGGATTCTTTACCATTGGACCACCAGGGAAGCTGTCTGTTTCCTAAAGTAAAAATCTTCCCTGCTATTTGAGCTGAAAATGTGCTCAAAAAATACTTTTTCTTGCTTTGACTCAGAGCTTCCTAAAGCGCTATGAAATGTGTCTTCCTGCTACTTCTTCATCAGTGATTACTATCTCTAATCCTCTTTGCTCCAAGATAACAACCATCAATACACCCCATCACCAGACTGTTCCCACTTGTAGATAAAATCCATTCCAGAACTGGCTCCCTCACTACCTTCAGTCCCCCTGAAGATGAGCCAGAACAGATCCAAATCTACAAGAAGCTCCCACTTGCTCCCTCTTACTGAGGTGTCCCCCAGTTCTTCTGCAGTGTATTTTCTCTTGCTGGAGCAAGCTGAACAAATGTAACTTTCCTCCAATAAGTGAATTTGTGCGTGTTGTATAGTGCCCTTTTGTCTACTCAGAGTCTGCTTTATTTCTTATAACACATTTAATTTGGCAGACTCCTGTTGTCAGACATCCAGACCCTCTATCTCATTAAGTTTCACAATTCCCAATAAAGCTACTTGGAGAATTTCCATAGTAAGCCAAAGAGACTTCTGGTTCTAAACAGTGCCTGGCTAACAGCCTTCATGTGGTATTTTCCAACTCCTCATTGACAGCCCACAAAGTCATAGAAAAGCCAGCTACCAACTGAGACTGGCAACTCAACTCCATAATCTCAGAAGTGACACTAATTATAAAGCATATGGAGCAGGACTGAGAATAACCCATCATGCTTTAACTCACAGGACACCCAGAACTGGCTCACAAATTAGATGACCTCTGAAACACAGAGATGAAGATGGTCTGTAGCCCTGGCTCACAGACCCATGCTCAGACCAACTGAAATATAGAGAAAATGTTCTTTACCCCATGTGTGCTTCTCTGGCAGTTACCAAGAGTTTTGTTTCTCATCTCTGCCTGTCCCCAATCTACCATCTTTCTACATTCAGGTAAAGATGGAAAATCCCAGAAGCCATTGGAGAGGACTAGGGGAAGATGTGAGGAAATAGTAAGTGAGGCAAGAGACTGGGGATGATGCAACCACCACAGGTGAGGAGTGAGAAGGAGCTTAGTAGCAGTGCATTCTGGGAGTTGTACTTTCTGTGTATTACATCAACTTGATGCAAAGAGCTGACTCATTGGAAAAGACCCTAGTGCTGGGAAAGGGTGAAGGCGAAAGGAGAAGACGGTGGCATAGGATGAGATGGTTAGATAGAGTCACTGACTCTATGGACGTGAATCTGAGCAAACTCTGGGAGACAGTAAAGGACAGAGGAGCCTGATGTGCTGCAGTCCACAGGGTGGGAAAGAGTTGAACAAGACAGCTACTGAGCAACGATAACAATATTACATCAGCAGTAAGTAAGAAAATCCATCAGGACACAGGCAGAAAGTGCTGGAACTTTATTTCTATTTTGTTTAAAAATTTAAGAAGAAATTAAGCTAGTCAATAACAATCCATTAATGTTGGTCCATTAATTGTAACAAATGTACCATACAAGTGTATGATGTTAAGAACAGAGGAAACCATGTGTGGCATATGAGAATTCCCTATTTTATCTTCTCAACTTTTCTTTAAATCTAAACTATCTAAAACTATCATAAAGGTGAAATTTATTAAGACATTTGAAAATAAAGATTTATTAATATTTACTGTGTAATGACATGCATTGCCCTAATTTGTGCTATATGTCAGATGGTTCTTGTCACCTCCATAAATAAGAGAAAAGCAGGAGTTTTATAGCACAGGGGATTCATGGAGGTATATTAACTAGGTCATTCTTTTCCAGCATTTGACAACATTGTGGTTTACACATGCCTAATTAAGTGGATATGTTGTTGATGACATCAGGTTTTATGTAAGCCAATCTTCCCAAGATGATGGGTTTAAAATATTCCTGCAAAAAAAAAATGTGAATTACTTGTAGTAGTAGTAATGTTAGCACAAGTGAGTAACAAAATGGCAGAACGGACTCTGCTCTCATTCCTGGTTTGGCTCTTTTTTACTTAAAGTCACATGACTAAAAACAGTGACCCTCAGGAAGACCATTTAAAATACTATCAATGATAAACTTTGTTCATTATCACCTATATCATTTCTAGTGATGAATTTTGTTCTATTCAGGCAAGAATACTGGAGTGGGTTGTCATGCCCTCCTCCAGGGCATCTTCCCAACCCAGGGATTGAACCCAGGTCTCCCACACTGCAGGCATTTTCTTTATTGTCTGAGCCACCAAGGAAGCCCATTATGCCTTTAGTATTAGCTAGTAAATATGAAACTATCATCATTATCAAGACATTTATGGATAAAAAATTTTTGTTAATCACAGATATGAAGACAAGCCTTTGCAACTTTTTCAGTGATGTTTAAAGTCATATAATATTCAATCTGAGACATCACAGAGCTACACTAAGCATGCTTCTATATATTTAGCATCCTCTTCTGAGGTTTTTTGATGTTAATAAAAGCAAAAATCATATGATGTTTTTTCTGAAATATTAAAATAGCTAAAATATTAATTGAAAAATAAGTGAGAAAGTAAAATACACCTATTTCACTGAAGACACTGGTGTAAACAACGTGAAGGAATATTACCAAAGATTTGAAGAAATGAGTATGAAAACAAATCACACATTTTAGGAGGTTATATTGTCATTAATCATAGAATGTTCTATATTCTGTTTTAGTAATGAAAGACATGAAATATTTCTTTCATTAGGAATATTTGAAAGATGATATATTTTCAGGATTAAGTAACTCTTTAACAAATATAATGTTTCATGGGGAAATTATACAAGTGTTATCACTGATGGAGTGACTATTGGAACCTTGGTCAAGAAACAGTTCCAAGTGAAGTATACAAAGATGGCCTCTCTCTGGTGAATTAATTCACTATGTTGTTGATAGGCACGCTCTTGTGGCAAAGAAGTTATGTTGTAAGTAAATACACAAGAGGCTATAGTTCTTCAATGTCATATATATATATATATATATATAAAACAGAATGCCTTTTTTTTTTTAAGAAAAAAAATTTTAGTGGTACTACCACACGATCCAGCAATTCCACTTCTGGGCATATATCTGAAAGAAAATGTTAAACTAAGTTAACTGTCAGTTACAAAAAGACAAATACTGTCTGAGTCTACTTATTTGAGGTACCCAGAGTAGCAATATTTACAGAAACAGAAGGGAGAATGGTGGTTATAATGGCGCAAGGAGTGAGGAGGTTCTGTTTCACGGGAACGATCTTTCAGTTTGGGAAGATGAAAAAGCTCTGAAGATTTTAGTGACTTGAAGTGTGATGTTGAACATCTTCCTAACCATACAGTTGTTGCTGATCATAAAAAGTAAAGTACATCAAAGAGTTGCTGCACGCGGAAGAGGCCCAGTTGTTTTTCTGCTCCGAATACACTTGTGCTGATCTTATCTGAGTTCTGATTTGGTAGATCTTTCTGAAGGAATAAAGTCTGTCCCAAAGGCAAAGTTGACATTTGGAAAATATGGAGCTGTAACTAGAATCTCTTTAAAAGAAGCTAGTGGTACAGTGGGCTTTCCAGGTGTCACTAGTGGTAAAGAACCCACCTGCCAATGCAGGAGACATAATGAGATGTGGGTTTGATCCCTAGGTTGGAAAGATCCCCTGGAGGAGGACACAGCTACCCACTCTACTATTCTTGCATAGGAAATCTCATGGATAGAGGAACCTGGTGGGCTACAGTCCATGGGGTGGCAAAGGGTTGGACATAGCAACTAAGCACAGCACATAGCACAATGGTACAGAGAGTACATTTTGAAAGATATATCCAATGCTTATCTCTGGGTGGTAGGATTTCTTTTCTCCTTCTGCGTGTTGATATATATATAGATATATATATATATATTAGAAAAAAAAGCTATGTGTCTTCTAATATCACAAAATCAAGTTATTTTTAATTTAACTTAATTTAATTGAAAACACTTTTGGCCATATCGTGTGGCATAGAGTTCATAGTTCCTGACCAAGGATTAAACCCAAGCCCCCTGCAGTGGAAGCACAGAGTCTTAACTACCGGACTGCCAGAGAAGTCCCTCAAGTTATTTCTTAAAACATGCTTGGCACATAGTTGGCACTCAATAAGTGGGAGATCTTTCAAATGTAAAGAGAAAAAGGCAAACTGAAGCTCTCCTCTGCCCACTGGAATAAATAAAACCATGTATGAAATGTCCAAGAGAGATAAAATGTTTTCCCTTGAATTTGTTCTGCATGAACTAGAGTCTCTAAGTGGCTGGATTCCCTGTGGTGAGCCTGGGCTCCTGATTGAATGAGACAGCAAATGTAAAGCAATTCCTTAGACATCAGTTCAGGGCTTGGCTGCCCCTTTGCTTTTGGAGCGTCAGTGGATGAGCCACCTGCTAGGAGCTAGAACCATATGGAGCAAATTTTCTCACAAAAACACATTGTCTTCAAGGTTGGCTGTGGACTTCCCAGACAGCCTGCTGCTGCTGCTGCTGCTGCTAAGTCGCTTCAGTCGTGTCCGACTCTGTGCGATCCCATAGGCGGCAGCCCACCAGGCTCCCCCCATCCCTGGGATTCTCCAGGCAAGAACACTGTAGTGGGTTGCCATTGCCTTCTCCAATGCAGGAAAGAGAAAAGTGAAAGTGAAGTCGCTCAGTCGTGCCCGACTCTTAGCGACCCCATGGACTGCAGCCCACCAGGCTCCTCCATCCATGGGATTTTCCAGGCAAGAGTACTGGAGTGGGGTGCCATTGCCTTCTCCACCCAGACAGCTTATTGGTCCTAAAATGTTGAGTCGTTTGAAAATATTTGGCTAACACAGTGTACTGCCAGCCTCTTCCCATCAGAGGAAGGACAGTGGGGAGAGAACACCCTGCCTCAGTGATCCCACATCCCTGGGCTTACAGTCCTGAGGCCACTTGTCCTCCAAGATCAAGAACCCTGACAAGAGCTTCTCAGTTTCAAAGGGGACATCAACTATCACTTGTCTCCTTGTTTTGGTCAGTTCAGTTGAAATGTAGCAAATATTGGGGTTTTTTGTTGAGGTGTCAGATTTCTTTCTTACTTTTCCACCTGAAAGCTTTGATGAAAACTTTCTTCAGAAGGAAAGAAGCTTGGTGCTGTGGGTTTGAATCCATCCTCTGTTACTTACTAAACACCCTCAGCATCAATGTCTCCATGTATAAAACAGGTCATAAGCCTGGATCTGAAACATATGAATGGAAAGCAAGAAAACATATAAAGCTCAGAGGCCAGTCTCTGATCAGTGCATGTTTTATGTCTGACTCTTCGTGACCCCATGGACTGTAGCCCACCAGGCTCCTCTGTCCATGGGATTTTCCAGGCAAGAACACTGGAGTGGGTTGCCATTTCCTCCTCTAGGGGATGTTCTCTACCCAGGGATCGAACCCATATCTCCTGTGCCGCCTGCACTGGCACTTAATACAGGCTAACTATTGCTGCTGTTTTGTTAGTATTTGTGTTCATCATCATTATCTCTGGTCTTTCTGACCTTTCTCTCTTGGGAAGATATATGTGATCTGAGTCCCAGATCTACATTTGGGAACTGTTCACTGTTCGCTGTTAATTCCCAGTAGTAATTAAAGTTATTGGTGATGCTTAAGTTTACGCATCATCTTCACTGGTCTATGGGATGCCCAGATAATTGGTTAAACATTAATTATGGGTGTGTCTATGAGGATGTCTTTGGAGGAGATGAGCATTATTTTTTTAAAAGATTTTCTTTGATGTGGACTGTTTTTAAAGCCTTTATCGAATTTGTTACAATATTGCTTCTGTTTCATGCTTTGGTATTTTGGCCCCAAAGCACCTGGGATCTTCATTTCCCAACCAGGTTTGAACCCACATCCCTTGCTTTGAAAGGCGGAGACTTCACCACTGGACTGCCAGGAAAGTCCAAAGATGAGCAGTAGGAAGGACAGACTGAGAAGAACAGATGGCCCTCCCTAAGGTGGGTGGGCACCATCCAATCTGTTGAGAATCTAAATAAAACAAAAAGGTGGAGAGAGGAGGGAGTCACTATCTGCCTGACTGAGCTGGAACGTCCATCTCCTCTGGCCTTGGATCTGAACTTACATCACAGGCTCTTCCTGGTTCCTAGACCTCCAGACAGACCAGAACTATACAACTACCCAGGCTTCGTGTATCTATCCAGCTTGCAGATGGCAGATCATGGGGCTTCTCAGCCTCCATAACGTGTAAGTGAATTCCTTATAACAATTTATAATGTATACAATTTTACATACATATCTATACCTATATCTATCTATATCTATATCCCTCCTATTGCTTCTGTTTTCCTAGAGAGCTGAATACACTGACATTAAAGCTCAGAGGCACCGCCTCAATGATTAGACAGTACAGGTGGGCTGTTGTTTAGTCTCTAAGTTATGTCGGACTCTTTGTGACCCCAAGGACTGGACTGTAGCCCGCCAGGCTCCTCTGTCCATGGGATCCTCCAGACAAGAATAGGTTGAACAAGAGTGGGTTGCCATTTCCTCTTCCGGGGGATCTTCCCCGCCCAGGGATTGAACCTGCGTCTCTTGGGCCATCTACATAGGCAGGCACATTCTTTACCACTGAGCCACATGGAAGCATACTACACTTGACCTTAGCAAAAAGGCTGAAAAGTGACACCCTAGACTTGGGTCATTTTCTGAAGTATTTCTGTGTCTTGCTACAAATACCCCAAAGGAGAGTGGGGCAAAGAAATAGCTGTGACCTGGGCTTGCTGGCTACAGGAGGCCAGGGTTTCAGACTGGAGAGGTATGATACAGCTTGGTGTGTCTTTAGAAAGGGAAGCAAGGGCCATGTGAGCTTCAGTGAAGACAGCCACAGTCTTCTTAGAGCCCAGGTGATGGCACAGTCCTAGCTCCCAGCACACTCTACTCCATGTGGGGCCATTTCCCTCCCCCTCAGCCTCCAGCTGTCATTCCCAAACTTACGCCTTACTGTGCTGTCTGCTTCCAATCAGGAATGACCTTTTGGGGGCAAAATTATTTTGTGTTCTCTTAGTTAGATCATCAAAATATTTTAGTTGACATAACATTCTCTGAGGCATTATTCTTTTAAAGGGTTGAAAGATTATTTTCTTAAAATAATGGATTTTTTTTTTTAGTACAAAATGCATGCACATTGTAGAATACTCGGACAACAGAAATGAAGAAGGAAAAGAAAACTATCCATAGCTCTAGGAGCCAGAGAAAAGCCTGGCTTTTTCTGCTGGTACTGCACACATCATAAGACCATTTAAATGCTCAAAAGCATGACGATTTTCTGACTGGATCTTTTCCTCATTCAGTATCATCTTCCTTCTCCAGTCTACTTCCCCCAGCTTTATCCTGATGGTGCTTTCAGATGTGTCCCTTTTTGTTCATCCTGCTTCTCTAACATCATCATTGTCAAATGTTGCTGGGTTTTTGGGGTTTGTTTAAAGTATGAAGGTTTATAGTATACATAAAGGTTCAATGTGTCACCCAGGTGGCACAGTGGTAAAGAATCTGCCTGCCAATGCAGGAGATGCAAGAGATACAGGTTTGATCCCTGGATGGGGAAGATCACCTGGAAGAAAGAATGGCAACCCTCTCCAGTATTCTTGCCTAGAGAATCCCATGGACAGTGGAGCCTGGTGGGCTACAGTCCACAGGGTCACAAAGAGCTGGACACAACTGAGTGCACACATACAACGCTTCGGTGTTCAGGGTAGAAGTCAGGGGTTCAAGGATTCGAAAGTAAATTAAAAATGTTCAGTTGCAAAGAACAGAAACCCATTCCCAGAAGCCCAGGTGAAGCAAAACCATCTTACAGGGCAGCATCCAAGACTCAGTTGTTGGAAGGACAACTGGTATGGGAGAGGAGGCTCTTCTCTGAACTCTCATTTGGGCACCTCCTGGCTTTGCAGGTCAGCTCCTCTCTGTGCACCAGTGCTTTCTAGCCACTTACACAATCAGTTGTTGACTTCAAGGCTGTTCTCACCCAGGAGAAGGACTCATGATCCACCACCCAGCTCCTTCCTCCTCTCTGTCTTGTCTCCTGTTTATTTGGCCAGTGGCTCAGGCACCTGTGACAGGGGTGGAGATGGGAGCGGCTGTACTCCTCCACTCTAAGGTATCCACAATGAGTGTGGGAGAGAGAGGGAGCAGATAAAATCAGCGCTTCCAAGAGAACCACTTTCCTCCAAACATCACCAGTTTGGTATAGATGATCTTATTTGCATGCTCAGTTGCTCAATCATGTCCAACTCTTTGCAGCCCCAAGGACTTTAGCCCACCAGGCTCCTCTGTTCATGGGATTCTCCAGGCAAGAATCCTGGAGTGGGTTGCCAATTCCTACTCCAGAGGATCTTTCCGACCTAGAAATCGAACTCCTGTTTATTGGTCTCCTACGTTGGCAGGTGGATTCTTTTCCACTAGTGCCACCTGGGAAGCCCTACAGGTAATCTTATTTACAAAGCAGAGACACAGGTGTAGAGAACAAATGTGTAGACACTGAGCGGGGAGAAGGATGGGGTGGGAAGATTTGGGAAGATTGGGATTGACATGTGTGCACCATTGATACTATGTACAAAATAGATAACTACTGAGAACCTAGTATATAGCACAGGGAATTCTACTCAGTGTTCTCTGGTGACCTAAAAGGGAAAAAAAACCCAAAAGAGGATATATATGGATACATAATACAGATACACTTTGCTGTACAATAGAAACTAGCAAAACATTAATGACAACTTTGTTCTGTGTTTTCCAAGTCTTCTGTAAATATGTTATCATACTTTCATAATTTAAAAAATACAAAACTTTGTGCAGTAACTTTACCCCAATAAAGATTAAAAAATAAAAAATTACTTGGTCTGCTCAGCAAAAAACAAACAACAAAACAAAATAAATATCATCGGTTTTGTACAGTGTCTCTGACTCTCTCGGGGCAGCTAACATCTGGCTCCCCCTTGAACACCTTTATTGCCCCAGCATTTATCACGCATTTTAATTTTATCTTTGCATTCTGTTCTTCCCATTAGAGGTGGTGAACTCCCTCAAGGCATAAAATATTCTATTTGTCTTTGCACCACCACTCATTTTCCAGGATCTAGCACTTGATGGCCTCCAAATAAATGTTTGTGGAAGTGATGCTGAAAGAGTAGGAATGAAGAAGGAAATAAGAGAAGGAATACAAGCTGTCAGGACTTCCTTGGTGGTCCAGTGGTTAAAAATCCATCTGCCAACACAGGAGATGTGGGTTCGATCCCCAGAGAAGCCTGCACACCGCAACCAGGAGCCCACGTGCTGCAGTAAAGACAGTGCTGTCAAGAGGGAAAGAGCAAATACAAGTTGTAAGGGATTTCAAAATAGATGGGGAACTTTCTCAGGTAAACAGGAACTCTCCTTGTTAGGTGAAGAGTGGTTGGTATTGTCTGAAGGAATAAATGATTGGGATTAAAAGGAAGAACAGCTCTTTTGTTGCCTGGCTTTGCTGTGATTCTTTCCAAAGGCTTTGAGCCTGACAGAATGTGAGGGTTTTGAGTCCTACATGCTATTTTCCAAAAGGCATGACCCTGAACTTGAAGGCCATTGTGATGGCTCCAAGGCTGCCTGGGAAACTTGGTTGGGTTGAGCATCTGATTAGAGTGAATTGCCTTTTTCATTTGTGGTTAGGTGCCGTGGATACTTGGCAAGCTGGAGAGCAAAGAAAACTAAACATGTCCCCAGTGAGCGAGCAGGAAAGCTTGAGAACTTAGCAGAATTTCCACCCCTGCAGGTTCTATAGATACAGGCTTTAAAATTTGGATGTTATTTTTTGAAACGACCACAGAGACTTGGCAGAGAGTCCAAGAATGATAATTGGAGGACTGGGTCATGTAAAATGCTAGTGGGAGTTAGAGGAGGGACCTTGTTCACTTTTATGGACCATGTGGTATTAGTCAGGGATCCCCAGATAACAAGATACCTGTACCTCCTTTTGACTCTACTAGGCATTCTCTGTGACATTTCATATCAGACACCTAAAGAAACAACACTATGCTGTAATAGTAAGAGTAAAATGAGGTGAAGACATTGCCTAAGAGATTTGTATCATCCTTTCCTGTCTGGTTTTAAAATTATCATACTCTAGGTAATGTCCCTGGTGGTCCAGTGGTTAAGAATCTGCCTTTCAATGCAGTGGACATGGGTTTGATCCCTGATCAGGGAAACAAGATCCCACATGACAAGAGCCCAGAGCCACAGCTAGAGAGAAAACTGAGTCCTGTAAGTAAGACCCAACTTGGCCAGAAATACATACATACATACACACATAAATAGTAAAACAATAAAATCTCAGTTGTTAGTAATTTCTCTTTTTTTTACTTTATATATATATATAAAGTAAAATTTTTACTTTATATATATATATAGTTTATTGCTAGCAACTATACTAAATGAGACACTAGAGCATGAACACACTGCATTTCAAAGACTTAGTATGATTTTTAAAATCTCATTAATAATTTTTATATTAATTAAAGGTTGAAACAACAACATTTTGGATTTTAGTGTAAGTGAGACATTATAATTTTACCTGTTTCCCTTCACCTTTTTTTTCCCCAACTTTCTGTTGTATATTAGAGTAGAATTGATTAACAATGTGATAGTTTCAGGTGGACAACAAAGGAACTCAGCCGTACATAAATATGTATCCATTCTCCCCCAAACTCCTATCCCATCCTGACTGCCACGTGACATTGATTGACCAGAGTTCCATGTGCACTAACATAGGTCCTAGTTGGTTGTGCTCTGTGCCTAGTCGCTCAGTCGGGTCCGACTGTTTGTGACCCCATGGACTATGGCCCGCCAGGCTCCTCTGTCCGTGGGGATTCTCCAGGCAAGAATACTGGAGGGAGTTGCCATGCCCTCCTCCAGGGGCTCTTCCCAACTCAGGAACTGAACCCAGGTCTCCCGCATTGCTGGCAGATTCTTTACCAGTGGAGCCACCAGGAAAGTTCTTGTTGGTTATCCATTTAAAATATAGCAATGTATACATGTTGATCCCAAACTCTCTAACTCTCCCTCCTCCCTACCCTTCCCTGCTGGTAGGCAGAAGTTCATTCTCTAAGTCTGTGAGTTTTTTTGGTTGTTTGTTTTATAAATAAGTTCATTTGTGTCTTTCCTTTCTAGATTCCGCATATAGGCAGTGTCATAGGACATTTCTCTTTCTCTGACTTCACTCAGGATGACAGTCTCTGGGTGCATCCATGTTGCTGCAAATAGTTGCCCTTTATTTTTGAAACCCATCCAGCCGTCTCAGTGCCATCTCCATCCTCTTAATTCTCTTAGGTTTTTCTCCATCCATCCCTACAATGTGTCTTGTCATCTTTGTTTTCTAATTGACTGGGCTAACATTCCCATTATGAAACTGGTGCCTAGACTAGCCTTGTTTAAATGTTTTTCAAGTTCCAAAATTATCTCCTCTGCCCCATTTTACCCTCATGAGACCCCCTGTCCCTCAGGTTACCTCATCTTAGTTAGGTATTAAGAGGTATTAATATTACTATAAATGAACTAATACCCCTGTAAGCATGCAAGACCAGCAGATGATTGATCTACACTCTCAACTAGTGTATGATCTTTGAAATGAGACCATGTAGGAACCTCTGTGAATCTCTGCTGCTGCTGCTAAGTCGCTTCAGTCGTATCCAACTCTGTGCGACCCCATAGATGGCAGCCCACCAGGCTCCCCCGTCCCTGGGATTCTCCAGGCAAGAACACTGGAGTGGGTTGCCATGTCCTTCTCCAATGCATGAAAGTGAAAATTGAAAGTGAAGTCGCTCAGTCGTGCCCGACTCTTAGCGACCCCATGGACTGCAGCCCACCAGGCTCCTCCATCCATGGGATTTTCCAGGCAAGAATACTGGAGTGGGGTGCCATTGCCTTCTCCTGTGAATCTCTAGTTGGCAGAAAAATCAGTAAAGATGGAGGGAATACATCAGGCCGCACCCTATGTTTCAGATTTTTGAAATAAAGGTCTTTTCTGTACTGCTTAAAATTATACCATGGGGACGATCATCATCCTTTCTCAATGTATGGTTTGGCATGAACATAAACTAATTTCAAATTAAAACTGCCATTCTCCTTTGGTTTCAACAATTACTTCCAAAATAGCTTGGGTCTCATCGCTTTGGGAACCATTATTTCTTTCTTTGATAACTGAAGTTCAACAGACTAACCTCTGCACATTCAAAGACTCAGTTCCCTAAACAAACTGACACTTTTCTCCAACAGTGCTCGCGTGGTCTGTTCTTTAAATAAGACGACATCTACCGGACAGCAATTTCCTTGCTAATTAACAAATTGATTTTCAGTTTAAGGACACTATTTATATACCTCTCTGTTCTACTTTCTATATCCTATTAGTTTGGGTATGATAAGTTGCTTTAGCCATGTCCAGCTCTTTGTGACCCCACGGACTATAGCCTGCCAGGCTCCTCTGTCCATGGGATTCTCCAGTCAAGAACACTGGAGTGGGTTGCCATGCCCTCCTCCAGGGGATCTTCCCAACCCAGGGATCAAACCCAAGTCTCTCATGTCTCCAGCTTTGGCAGGCGGGTTCTTTACCACTAGCGCCACCATTAGGTACTGTTTATTAATTTATTGTTTTCAACTCAATTCTACCCTCACAACTTTTTGAACATTAATACATCTCTCAATTAATTTCTCAAAATTCATAGATGAATTTTTTTTGCATGAAGAGATAATTGCCTTTCAAACATCTAAATGTGTTCTTTGTATTTCTTCACATGCAGTTTAAGTAACAAAGCTTTTGGAGAAAGGATCAAGTTGGCCAAAGAGTCAGAAAGAGCTTTTTGATATTTAAATCTTGCCAGATCTCTGTAATATGTTTGCTGAACTCCCAAAGGCTATACAGTTTTATTCACTAGCTCTTCAGAATCTAGAAACCCCAAAGAGTTGTTTTTATAGCCATATCCAACAAATTACACAATTATTATTCAGTTCTGCGTTTCCTGTCAAGGTGCATAGCAAATGTTTTACAGCTGATGTTTTAATTGGGTTGATCCACAGTCAGGAAGTGGCATGCCATTCAGAGACATTTTAAAGCTATGTATTTGTGATGGCTGTCATTAACTGCACTCACTCAGATGTGTTTTGAGGAGACATTTCAGCTGCAAAGATTGTAGGTTTCTAGTTTCCTTGAAGTTGGTGCTATCAGAGCCCTGATGGGAGGTTTTGATGGGGCGAAACGACATCTCCTCATCACTGATTTGATGTGAACACCTGGACCATGACTACACAATGTGGAAAGGGGTTATAATTGATTTGTCAAGCGCTGTGTAAGTCTAGCAAACTGTTGCATATATTTAGGCTCATTACCTCTCTGTGAATTAATTTTGATTATTAGCATTGCTCAGACATGGAATTTTCATCTTAACCCACAGAGAATTTAACACTTTGAATAACAAAGCAAGTTCTTTGGTGCTGTTCTCTACTATTGCAATGTTGCTAGGTGACAATACATGTCTTCCTAATTTCTCCGTGTATGTGGAGTAACATGGCAGACACAAAGAACAACTTCCAGAAACCTTAGAAGAGCATACTTCTCGAATCACATCATTTGAGATTCAGAAGAAAATCAACCAAGCAATTGTTGGTTTCCTAAAACAGGCCATTATGTGTTATGCTAAGCACTTTACATGTAGTATTCCATTTAATCAAATTTGCCAATCCCAAAAGAAATCTATCCTAAATATTCATTGGAAGGACTGATGCTGAAGCTGAAGCACCAATCCTTTGACCACCTGGTGCAAAGAGTCAACTCTTTGGAAAAGTCCCCGATGCTGGATAAGACTGATGGCAATAGGAGAAGGGGATGGCAGAGGATGAGATGGTTGGATGGCATCACTGAAATGGACATGAATTTGAGCAAACTCTGAGAGATGGTGAAGGACACGGGGGCCCAGTGTGCTGCAGTCCATGGGGTTGCAAGGAGTTGGATACGACTTAGCAGCTGAATAACTGTAGCAACAAATTCCATTTAATTGCTTCACTCTTATGAGGAAAGTAATAAAGTATATACTTTAGAGATTGGGGTATTAAAGCCCAGAGAAGTTAAATGACTTCCCAAAGAAACCGACAGTGGAGCCCAGGTCTGAACAGACGGTTCAGGTTGACAAACTGGGTTCCTAATCATTACACTATCTGGTCCAAGGATAAGGTAGAGAACCTAATGAGCTGGGGTAGAGTATAGGAAAAGACATTAGCTGTGATGAAAAGGTATAAGTTGTCTTTAAAAAGGCAACATGGAAAGAAACTGTGGTCCATCCAGGCAATGGAAGGTTATTCAAAGCCAAAGAGAAATGAGCCATGAAAAAGACATGGAAGAATATTCATTAAATGCACATAACTCAGTGAAAGAAGTCAGTGTGAAAAGATTGTATGCTGTATGATTCCAAATATATGATATCCTGGAAAAGGCAAAACTATGGAGACAAGAAAAAGGTCATTGGTTGCTAGGGACTTGGGGAGGGATGAATAACTGGATTATAGAGGATATTTAAGGCAGTGGAAGTAGTCCAAATAAGACAATAATGGTGGATATGCACATTTGTCAAAATGCAAAGAATGTGCATCAAGAATTAAGCTAAAATATAAACCTTAAGAGCTTCCTTCATGGCTCAGATAGTAAAGAATCTGCCTGAAGTGTGGGAGACCTGGGTTCAATCCCTGGGTCAGGAAGAAAACCCTAGCTGATAAAGATATGTCAGTGTAGATTCCTTGATTTTAACAAATGTACCATTTAGTATGAATGTTGATAGTTAGGGAGGCTGCGTAGGTGTGGACTATTTGAAAACTCTACTTTCTCACTAACTTTACTGTGAACTTAACACTGCTGTAAAAATGAAAGTTTAGTACAAGGCCTGGTATTCACTAGGATTCTATAAGAGTTTTTTAAAATAAATTTTGGTACATAACAGCAAAAAAAGGCAACAGGGTGAGGCAAAAATTCAAGAATAAGATGAACAAGAAGAGATATAAATCTAGAGATGTTTGTGTAGCATGGGGAATATATAGAATCTAAATATATATATTGAAAGTTACTACAATATTTTTGTAATAACATATAGTCAATATATTATGATAATATAGAATTATTACAATAATATTGAATAACTTTGTGTGGTGACCAGTGGTAACTAGACTCATTGTGGTAATTATAACATATAAAAATATTTAATCTCTATGTTATACACCGAAAGCTAATATAATATTGCAAGTCAATTAGACATCAGTTTTTTTTTAAAAGATGGGCTAGAGGGTATAATCTGGAAGAATTACATTATTATATAATATTTTAGGGGCTTCGCTGGTGGCTCAGAGGTTAAAGCATCTTCCTGGAATGTGGGAGACCCGGATTCGATCCCTGGGTGGGGAAGATCCCCTGGAGAAGGAAATGGCAACCCACTCCAGTATTCTTGCCTGGAGAATCCCATGGACAGAGGAGCCTGGTGGGCTACATAGGATCACAAAGAATAGGACACAACTTAGTAACTAAACAACAATAATAGGACAATAATAATGATAATTAGCATAGTGATGACAATGAATTATGTGGAGATATAAAACCAAACATGAATGAAATATTTTACAGTATTCTGTAGAATAATAGGATTGGGATGGCATGGAGAATTGAAACTAAAGTTTTCTAAAATCCTCATGTTCTTCAGAAAGGTAAAGATATTGATTAAAATAAAGTAGAAATGGAAAAAAAATAACCAGTAAAAGAATAGAAATAGAACATCTAACTTCCAAACCTGGTGGGGGAAAATAGCAAATTAATCAACTAGAAGGAAGAAAATGAGAAAAGGTATAGCTTACAAAAAATATGGTTAATGGAAAGCCAAAATATGATAGAAATAAATTTAAAAAATAAAACTATGCATATTAATCTATAAAAATATTGTACTTTAGTGCTTAGTTTTCATCTGCATTGGTGGACCAAGGTATAATCATGAGACAGTTGATGTCTAATAATTTCATCTTGGATAACATGTACAATATCACGTTAGCAAGTTAACCACAGACCAAGTACATCTTCAAGGATCTTTCCAATCTTTTATTTTCTTTGTTCCTTACAGTTCCTCACAATACAAGGTATCAGAGTGCTGTGTCTTAGATAGTTTGGGTTATGTGATTTAAATCAAGATTTGTTGACTCAGGGCTTTCTCCAATATCCACAGTTGCAGTTCTTTGATTTTCCTATTCCTCATACTTTCTATTCTTGTCACCATTAATGTGGGGTGATTTTATTCTGGCTCAGGTTTTTCAATGGAAAAGGCATAGAGAAATTAGGAGGCTAGGAAGAATGGTAATACTGAGAAGGTTTTGTTTTTGTTTTTTTAAAGCATATCACAAATACAGAATGAAAACTGAAGTTAGAAGACCTCATAGCACTCTGCCCATCCTCACTCGTTGCCTCTGATACCGGGTGTTTGGTAGCCACTTCCTTGGAGTGACAAAAAAATATATACAAGTATATTACTCCAGAATCTGGGTAATACGTTTTAAAGATAGCTGTTAAGTTTTCTACTCATTTCCAAACTCCCACCTCTGTTCTTTCAAAACTACCAGGACAGGAAATTCATTTGGTACAGAACTTCCAAGAACTCTTGCAGGGAACATAGAATTTTTCACTGGCTCTGTATCATCAGAGATAGGCAGCAATGAATTATCTATGGTTTATTCTTTTTTTAATTTAGTTTTTGGCTGTGCTGGGTCTTCATGGCTGAACGGGCTTCTCTAGTTGTGATGAGCGGGGGCTACTCTCTCATTGTGGTACATGGGTTTCTCATTGCAGTGGCTTCTCTTGTTGTGAAGCATGGGCTCTGGGCACATGGGCTTCAGTAGTTAAGGTGTGAGGGCTCAGTAGCTGCAGTTCCTGGGCTCCATAGCACAGGCTCAACAGTTATGGTGCACAGGTTTACTTGCACAGGTTTACTTGGCATGTGGGGTCTTCCTGGACCAGGGATCAAACCCGTGTCTCCTACATTGGCTGAAGGATTCTTTACCCCTGACCCACTAGGGAAACCCCTTGGTTTGTTCTTGATCATATCCATTTGAAGCATGAACCTCAAATATGGTTCATGGCTGGGATGAATACACGTCCTGCTTTGTTCAGGAGAACCCCAGTTTATATAACATTGTAGGGTCACTGTATTGATGGCATATTGGTGGAGAGTTCCCTTAAAGAACTTAAATTTTTTTTTTTTAAAGACGACTTGTCTCCTCCATTTTTAAAGGTAAATAGCTCTCAATTTCAACTCTGAATTGGCAGAGATTCAATTTTGATTGGGGAGGTATCATAATTTTAAAAACAGTTTTAGTGATTCTAATGAGTAGCCATAATTGAGAATGACCATACCAAGAAGTCCAGTGGTAAGTGACACTTAACAACATCAAGAAATTCTTCTAGTGCACATGTGCACAGATATAGTTGGAATTCTTTCAGTTTGGGACAAGGATGCCCAAGCCAATTACCTTAAAATAGATATGAAACAGGCTTGAGATGTAGCGATGCATTGGCCTCACATTTACTGAGCACATACCATGTGTCAGTCACTTTGCCAGGTATTAAGATAAAGAGGTGCATGAGGGGAAGGTGGGAACAGAACGGTGCAGTTGAGTCCTGTAGCTTTTCCCACAGGCTTATCTACATGATCCTGAGGGGATGGGCAGAGGCCTTCCAGGAAAGGGATGGACAGGCTTCACAGATGAGGAAAAATTAGACTGAATCCTGGATAATTAGTAGATGCTCTCCCGTTGTGCATGTGACAAGAGAGAGTCAGGGTAGAAGGCAGAGGAGAAAGAATTCTGGGCAGAAGTCACAATGTAAGCGAAGGCAGCGAGGCAGGACATAAGGTGGTTTGGGGACATTACAGGTTATCGAATATGCTATTTATTCACCATTATTGCTACAGGTTTGGTGATTCCTATATCTGTTTACATTAACTTAAAAAAATTTTTTAACCATTTTTAAAGTTTTTATTGAATTTATTACAATTTTGAATTTTATTGAATTTATTAAAAAAATCATTTTTAAAGTTTTTATTCAGTTTGTTACAATATTGCTTCTGCTTTACATTATGGTTTTTTAATCATGAGGCATGTGGAATCTTAGGTCCCCAACCAGGAATCAAACCCACACTCCCTGCATTGGAAGGCAAAGTCTTTACCACTGGACCCCTAGTGAAGTCCCCTACACTAACTTATTTTATTGATATACATAATGTTCTTTTCCTATCAGCAATGTCTGTTCACCTTTTGCATGCTTTTGGAACAACTTACTTGTATTTTTTTCTCTTTTCAAGACTTGTAGAACTAATAGAAAAATGAGGAAAATGTGACATCAAAAAGAAGAAAATTAAAACCACCTATAATTTCTCCACATGGAGATGACCACAGTCAGGGTTTTATCCTACCTCCTCCCTGTGTGTTAACAACACAAACTAGAGTATGATGTTTTATATATCCAAGCCTTGTTCACAACAGTATATCCTGAACAATTTTCTGGACTGTTAATATTCTTCTATAGCCTCAGTTCTCTTTGAAAGTGAAAGTGAAGTCATTCAGTCATGTCTGACTCTTCGCCACTTCACTAACTGTATGTAGCCTGCCAGACTCCTCCGTCCACGGGATTTTCCAGGCAAGAATACTGAAGTGGGTTGGCATTTTCTTCTGCAGGGATCTTCCCAACTGAGGGATCGAACCCAAGTCTCCCACATGGCAGGTGGATTCTTTACCAGCTGAGCTACAAGGGAAGCCCCCAGTTCTCTTGACTGCTTTATTATAATTAGCAATACATGTTCATTGTTGAAAAATGAGAGAATGTAGGTAATTATAAATGAAGCAATAAAACTTGCCTTTAAATTTCATGACCCAGAAATAATCAACATTTTTAGGTTCATCCTTCAATATATTTTAAACGCATCCTCTTTCCATGGGATTTCCCAGGCAAGAATACTGCAGTGGGTTGTTTGTCTACTTATCTCCCCTTTACTAGAATGTAAGCTCAGTGACAGCAACAATTTTGTCTATCTTACCATCTCTCTCATTAGCTCCAAAACAGTGTTCTTTAATAATAAGAACTCAACAATTATTTGCAGAATGTTGAAGTAAATATGCACTTTTGTACCACAAACCCAAAGCACTCTAGACTTAACTTTTAAAGAGGAAATGATAGCTGTTCCACAAAAAAAGAGGAAAAGGAAGAAAGAAAGAAAAAAAGCTAAAGAAATGAATATGCTTAAAAATTCTGGTTTGTGTTTTCAATTTTTTCACAAGAGACATAATTAAAGAGTTTCACTCTCCTCCTGGACTTCTGACAGCAAAATTAGCATGATGGAGAACGGTATACAATAGAAAGTAAATGTAGGCATTAAAATGTTGTTCATCTCTTGCAAATTGCACAATTCAGTTCTGATTCATGATGGAAAAAAAATCTTCTTTTCAAGAGTCTTAGAACTGACAGATGTCAGTTTAAATACTTCAGAAACACAAAGCCTTTCCATCAAGTGCACGGCTTTGCCTGTGTAGTATGTATTTACTGAACGCTTCTGAAATGCTGTCTACTACGTGAGGCACAGGGGTGAGAAGGATAAATAGGAAACAGTCCTCTCTCTCCATCTAAGGGTAGTAGAAATAAGCAAAGAGTTAACACAGCAAGGATTTCCCAGATGGCTTGGTGGTAAAGAATCCACCTGCAAATGCAGAAGACACAGGAGGTGCAGTTTCAATCTCTGGGTCAGGAAGGTCCCCTGGAGGAGGAAATGGCAACCCACTCCAGTATTCTTGCCTGGATAATCCCGTGGATGGAGGAGCCTGGCAGGCTACAGTCCATGGAGTCCCAAAGAGTCAGAAACAGCTGAGCATGCAACACATTAATACAGCACAGTGTAATAAACGGTAAAACGCTGTCTGTTATTAAAGCACAGGAGGTGGTACTTGTGATTTCATGAAAAATTTGACTATGAAATAATGAAGTAGAGGAAACTTTAATGGTCTTCAAATATATGCTTGAAGTAATGAAGGATGATGTTTAAATTGGAAGCATGCAATAATTGAATTTAGACATGGCAGATCTGACAGATTGTCAATCATGAAGCATTTACTGAGGATCTCCTCTGTTCCTGGAGCTATCCTAGGTGCTGTGATTGAAGAAACTGTTAGCTGACCATCATGCTGGGTCTGTTTTTGTTGTTTAGTTGCTAAATTGTGTCCAACTCTTTGTGACTCCATAGACTGAAGCCTGCCAGGCTCCTCTGTCCATGGGATTCTCCAGGCAAGAATACTGGATTGGGTTGCCATTTCCTTCTTCAGGAGATGTTCCCAACTCAAGGATCGAACCTGCATCTCCTGCACCGCCAGGCAGATTCTTTACCACTGAGGTACTGGGAAGCCCTGCTGGGTCTGTGATGCTCCACCACCTCCCCGCCACCTGCCACCCCCGCAAAAAAAAAAAAAAAAGGCACAAATTCCTGTTTTCTGCCTTCGTGGAGCTCAAACGTCAATAATCCAGAACAAGAGCTTTGGCACTTATGAAAACAACTGGATTTCTCTACTTTACCCCACTAGCATGCTGACTTTCTGGCCAAACCTTTGAAGGAGATCGACACAGGAAGAGAGAGTCTGTCGGATAACTCAGAGACCATCCCTAGACTCTGGGAGCTTGCACCAAATCCTTTGGGAGAATCTGTGTCCTGGTTCATTCCTGATATCACAGAATCTCCCCTTTTCAGAAGCTCTTCATCACTCTCTATTTTGTAGGCAGCTCTTGGATAGGAGCCAAGTTCTACCAAGATGGGTGGGATGATTTGATTTATGACAGCAGAGAAATAGGCTTTCAGGGAGTTTTTGAGTCAGAACCATTTTCTGACTCCAAAATAAATTGTGACAGGAAGTGCGATCCATGCCAAGCACCCTGTGTCGTGTCAAGTTAAAGCTTCAAATTTAAAGAGAATGGTAGTAGTGTTTGCTGGCTAAGCAATCTGTTGCTTCCTTGCACAGGAAGCCGTGATATTGAATTCTCCAAAATCTTGACCCTCTTCCTCTTTCTCGTTTCTTGCTCACATCTTGGTTTTGGACTTTTCTGGTGATACAGTGGATGAGAATCTGCCTGCCAATGCAGGGGACATGGGTTTGACCCCTGGTCCCAGAGGATTCCATATGCCCCGGAGCAGCTGAATCCCATATGCTGCAACTACTGAAGGCTGCAAGCCTGTGCTCCGCAACAAGAAAAGCCACCGCAATGAGAAACCTGTGCACCGCAACTAGAGAGTAGCCCCGACTCGCCACAACTAGGGAAAGCCTGAGTGTAGCAGCAAAGACCCAATGCAACCAAAAATAAATAAATTTATTAATAATTTTTTAAAAGATAATTGAAATGAGTGATGTTTTAAAAATAAGCAAATCTTGGTTTTTCTTGGGTTTCCCCTTGCTGTCTGGGTTTGGGGTCAAGAGATTTCTGGGAGATGATGCAGTCAGAATTAGATGCTACAGTTGCTGAACTGGCATAGCCTTTCTGAGTAGTATTTGAGACCACAATGGGGTGGTCACTGCAACTGTTTCTAGCTGTGTCCTTTGGTGGTAGGGGGCACTGAGAGCAAGGCCAGAAGCACCTCTGGTAGGGATGACAGGATCTTCCTGACCCAATCTCCTGCATTGTAGGCAGATTATTTACCATTTGAGCTACAGGGCAGTCCTGGTAGGGATGAAGAAACCAAATTGCTGCTTGGGAGACCTCAGGTGCCACAAGTCCTCACAGAAGCACCCAGCAGAAACGACATTCCCTCCCTGCCTTGGCATTTCTTGAAAGACTTGACTGTAGCTCATCCAGTCACCAAGAGAGGTTCAAGTTCAAGTTCACAGTTCCAGAGCTGAAAAGCAGTGTTTCATATACGCTTGTGTGTGTGTGTGTGTGTGTTCAGTTTCTCAGTTGTATCTGACTCCTTTGTAATCCCATGGACTGTAGACCACCAGGCTCCTCTGTCCATGGGATTTTACCAACAAGTATACTGGAATGAGTTGCCATTCCCTTCTCCAGGCGATTTTCCTGACCCAGGAATCGAACCCTTGTCTCCTGCATTGGCAGGCGGATTCTTTACCAGCGAGCCACCTGGGAAGCCCTTCATACATGCTCACAGCAAACATTAAGAACGCCTTACCCAGACAAGCAGAAACTATCAATGGATTCAGAGAATGGTTTAAAAATAGTGCTTAACCTTATTAAGAAGAGACCGGAGATATTTGGACCATGTCTCCAAAGCTTTTAAATCAACATTATGGAAAGCAACTCCCACAAATCTTTCCAAAGACAGATATATGGGTTGGCATTTTGACATAAAGGGGCGTTTGAGAATGCACTTATGTCTAACGAGTCCCAGATTATTAATTACTTTTTTGGTTGGAGTGAATTATTATGCCTTTTAAATTTTATTTTCCAGCTGTGCTGGGTCTTCATTGCTGCACACAGGCTTTCTCCAGTTGCAGTGATCAGGCACTCTCTCTAGTTTCGGTGCACAGACTTCTCACTGTGGTGGCTTCTTTTGTTGCGGAGCATAGCTCTAGAGAACAAGGGCTTCAGCGGTTGCAGCATGTGAGCTCGGTAGTTGAGGTTTGCAGGGTCTGGTGTACTGGCTCAGTAGTTGCGGTGCGCATGAGCTTAGCTGCTCTGTGGCATGTGGGATCTTCCTGGACCAGGGATTGTACCAGGGTCCCTTGCATAGCAAGGGTGATTCTTAACCACTGCACCACCAGGGAAGTCTATGATTTGTAAAACAGAGAAATGAAGACAACTGCAATGGAAACAAATAGTAAAGAACCACCTTCTCCCCTTTAACGTACATGCCACCTTCATCATCACCATCACCACCCTGACAATAGGTAGCTGGTGTTATCATGAATCCAGCATTGGGAAGTCTATTTACAAGTATGATATCATTAAGTAGTATAGAAAAACTTAAAAGGCTATGTTATTATCATTTCCTCTTTCAGATGAAAAAAATTTAAGATTCGAATGTTAATAACTGACCCAGCTACTAAATCATACCGCCAACCCTAACAGCCTTTGTAATTTAGAAGACCTTGTTTCATGACACTGAACTGCCTCTCCTTAATGAAAAGTAGTAGCTCTGAGAAGAGGAACCTTCCACTTTGCTTCCAACTAATGTTTCCCAGGCTGGATTTGACCTCTGGCTCTGCTAGTGTATTTTCAGCTTTCTCCATTCCACTGATGGACTCATATGGATCATATGGTCTTTCTTAAAGGATAAACCATGCATGAAACATGTCACTGAAGAAATACCTGACAAAGATAGAATCTTTAATTTTTCCCTTAAAAAAGTTCTCTAGAAGAATGATAAATTACACTACTTCGTTTAATGCTAAATTTTCTCCCCTTTACTTAGTTGCTTCTGTGATCCATTCTTGTCTATTCTGGTCCTCTCTGTAAGGCCTAATAAGTTTACTTGAAACCTAGCAATTTTGTAGCTTTCTTTTTGCTTATTACTTAGGAGCAACTGGCAACTATTAATTCCCTACCTGTGAGCTGTGTGGGCCACACATTTTCCTAACAACCTCAGGAGCCAGGCAGGAATCCATCTTTACTTAGGTTCAGACATATTCTTTTGCAATTTGACATCAAATCATTAGAGGTGCAAATGAAAGAACAAAGGGCTTTGAGAGTGAATGAGGTGGAGGTGGGGAGGGGAGGTGGTTCCCTTGGGTGTCATTATCAGACTTTCCTAAATGGGTTCTCTGAACAGTGCAGCACAGAGGTTTTCAGTGGTATCTCTGTAAGTAGGTGACAGGGCTTCCCTGGTGGCTCAGTGTAAAGAATCCACCTGCCAATGCAAGGAAACATGGGTTCGATCCCTGATCTGGGAAGATCCCACATGCCATAGTCATGTACGGATGGGAAAGAAAGCTGAGGACCAAATAATTGATGCTTTTGAACTGTGGTGCTGGAGAAGACTCTTGAGAGTCCCTTGGACTGCAAGGAGATCAAAGCAGTCAATCCTAAAGGAAATCAACCCTGAATATTCATTGGAAGGACTGTTGCTGAAGCTGAAATTCCAATACGTTGGCCACCTGGTGCGAAGAGCCGACTCATTGGGAAAGACCCTGATGCTGGAAAAGACTGAGGGCAGGAAGAGAAGGGGGTGACAGAGGATGAGATGGTTATATAGCATCACTGACTCAATGAGCATGAATCTGAGCAAACTCTGGGAGATAGTTCGAGGACAAGGAGTCTGCTGTACTAAACTCCATGGGGTCACAAAGAGCCAGACCCAACTTAGCAACTATACAACAATAACAAGTAGGTTATATATCCAGAGTAGGTGCAGAACAGGGCAAAGGTTGGACACAGAGTGAAGCTGATGGGATAATCTGTGAGCACTAGTGAGGCATCCCCTAGTGAGAGATGTCAGGATAGGAGGTCTTGCCTTCCTGGGTGCAGGCTAAGAGTCAGTGTTGTTTGGATGCTCACGTTACAGTATACTCACTTGTACTCAAAGACTGGTGATGTCCAGAGCCACTTGGGTCAACCCCCTCAAAATGAGAGCGCTGCAGATTTTTCTATTGACTGGCCACTTTTTAGAAGAACTACATTTCCTTCCCTAAAGGTCTAAGAACTACAGAGAGTTAAGCTATAAACTGTTCTCCTGGATCCTTCATATTTTTTTTTCAATTTGGAATGTGTAATATCTGACAATTCATTTTTTCCTCTAAGGATATTATTAAATATTGATTTGTGTGTTCCTTCCTTTTTAGTATGTGTTTTCTGTTTCTAACCTAAAATTGCTGTGTTATTGTATATGTCTTGAGTAGGATTCATTTTTTGATCTTTTCAGCCTCTGACAATATTGAAACTCCTTTGGCATTTCTGAATCTTTATAAGAACAAGATGTCAAATTCTTGATTCCATTAAATCATTTAAGGAGTAGGAATGACTGTTTTTCTTTATATATAAAAAAAGAGTGAGTAAAAAGAATCAGAAATTACTCATATATAGCACTGTTTGCATCAAAAATTTACTGACCAGTATGTGTATATATATATATATATATGCATGCTCGCATGCTCAATCACGTCTGATTCTTTGTGACTCCATGGATTGTAGCCCACCAGACTCTTCTGTCCATGACAGGTGGATTCTTTAGCACTGAACCATCTGAGAACCCACATATATATATGTGGGCACATATATATATGGGGACAGGAAGAGAAGGGACTGGGTTCTCATATATATATATATATATATATATATACACACACACATAAGCATATATACACTTATACATGATAGATAGTATCACATATAATGTGTATATTATATTTTATTTCAGGAAGGAAGCCCCCATTTTTCAATATAAATATTATGATGTGAGATATAATTTATTATGTTATTTTAATATTTTACAATATTATTTACTATATATAGTATAACTAAATTATGTATTATATGTAACATTATATAATATATACATATAATATGATATAATATTATGTCAAATATAATATTACATATAATAAAGAAGGACAGGGAAGCCTGGTGTGCTGCAATCCATGGGGTCACAAAGAGTTGGACATGACTTAGCAACTAAACAGCAACAATATATATGTATGTATACATATATATGTATATATATAAAATGGGGATTTTCATCCTAAAAACTACTGGATGGGTATTCTAGATGAGTGATTTCCACTTTTCAATTCCTGGACAGTTGATATGAGCACCCAAGTGAAAATGACCAAGTGATTGACTAAGTCTAAGCAAACGGTATGATTTGTGGAAGAGATATACCTTTAAAAAATGTTTCCAGAGCCAAATAAATGAACACAACCAAAACCAACATTCAGAATCCTCCCCAAATACTACTTTATCAGGAGTTGACCACCTTCTCTCTCTTCTTCCCCAGAACTGCTCCCATCCTACAGCTTGCTCTCCCAATAACTGCCCTGGACAGCTACTCTTACCCTCTGTCCTCTGTCCGTTGCCAGTGATGGAATGAACCTTGCTCTAAGGCAGACCTTATGTGAAATCAACTTTTAAGAACAATCAGAAATGACCTTACAGGATAATGGTTTGCACGAAGAGTGTGCTTTTCAGGTAGATTTCAAGTGCATCCTCTTCTGTAAACATTCCTCTTCACTGCAACTAGAAGTGAGAGTCTTCTGTTTCACAGTCCAGTGGCAAGTGGCTTTTATTTTCCTTATGGTATTTAGGATTGGTGAGGTCTTGAAGATCAGAGAGTAAATCATCTCTGACTACCACTTCCTACGCCTCCCCTTTTCCATCCCAGCTAATAAAGAAATGGTTGTGAATGAATTAATGAAACAGAATGGAACAAAGTATCAAGTTGATCAGCTTTATTTATCAAGGGCTACCTGCATACCACTTTGGTGAAAAAATATTTTTCTGCTGGATCTCGTCATCAGTCACAATACAAGAAACTGGCCTTGTGATCTGATACTGTAATTTTTCCTCTCTGGAGAATATAAAACAATCATCGAACTTAACTCTCCCTCTCCTTCCCCCTCCTCCTTCTTCTCTCCTTCCTCCTTTCCCTTTCTCTTAGGAATCCCAGATAAAATACAGGGCAATAGATTACATTTTAATGTCAAGTTAAAATAACTTTGGGGTGTAAGCCTAATATTACATAAGACATACTTACACTAAACAGCATTTTATTGTTTGGGCTTTCCAGGTGGCACTAGTGGAAAGAACCTACCTGCCAACTCAGGAGACATAAAAGACACAAGTTCGATCTCTGGGCTGGGGAGATCCGCTGGAGAAGGGAATGGCAACTCACTCCGGTATTCTTGCCTGGAGAATCCCATGGAAAGAGGACCTTGGCGGGCTCCGGTCCATGGGGTCTCACACAGTCAGAAATGACTGAAGCAACTTAGCACGCATGCACACATTTATTGTTTATCTGAAAATCAGTTTAGCTAGGCATCTTTTGTTTTTATTTGCTAAATCTGGCAAACCTACCTCTTTCAATTTTTCTTAGTATCCACAAGCAGAGGAAAAAGGGAAATTATGTGGAAATCCTGCAGCCTTTGGCTCTATTATCAAAGTCCCAAGCCTACCATATTCTACAAATTTTGGGGGGAAAATGCATACATTTTAAATGAAATTGGGCATCAGTATCGGGGGTCACCTTTTCCTGAGACTGAGACTAGAGCTCATTGCCTCATCATTCATCCAGATTTTAAGAGGAGGAAATGTGGTCCAGCAGCAGAAGCCAGACAAGCATGATGTACTCTTAGGAGAGCTATGTGTCACTCCATTTAGAGATTGTCAGTAGGAGAAATTCAATAGGGGCACACTTTCCTCGCAGTTAGCTTTTTCCCAGGCACTCTGTGAGTTGGCATCAGCAAGAATTTGGAGGATTTAGAGTTATGGTACCACGGCCACCTTGAGGATGGAATTGAATTTTTTCTTTTTCCTTCCCCGTTGCAGTAACAGTCTTGTCTTCAACAGGAGAAAATCTCTCCACAGCACCAAGTTTTCTTATTTTAAAACAATGTGCATTTTAAAAAGATTTTTTTAATTAATTTATTTTTAATTGAAAGATAATTGCGTTACAATATTGATTTGATTTCTGTCATACATCAATATGAATTAACTATAGGTATACATTGGCGACCTGGAGAATCCTAGGGACGGGAGAGTCTGGTAGGCTGCCGTCTATGGGGTCGCACAGAGTCGGACACAACTGAAGCAACTTAGCAGCATACATCGGAGAAGGCGATGGAACCCCACTCCAGTACTCTTGCCTGGAAAATCCCATAGATGGAGGAGCCTGGTGGGCTGCAGTCCATGGGGTCTCGAAGAGTCAAACACGACTGAGCGACTTCACTTTCACTTTTCACTTTCATGCATTGGAGAAGGAAATGGCAACCCACTCCAGTGTTCTTGCCTGGAGAATCCCAGGGACAGCAGAGCCTGGTGGGCTGCCATCTATGGGCTCACACAGAATCAGACACGACTCAAGTGAGTTAGCAGCAGCAGCATACATTAAAAAAAAAAAAGATTGTTAAAAGATATACAGCTTTAGGATGCTGTCTAACTTTGATCAGCTAGGGAGCAACATTTTCTTTCTGTGAAGCAAAGAGAGCAGAAAGGAGCCGCAGAGTCCAAGGCTCCCAGTTTACCCCTGCTGCTCACTGGCTGTGTGATCCACAACAGACCACTCAGCATCTCTGATCCCTGAAATCCAGGGCGTATGAAATTCTTCAGATCTTTTCCTGGTTGCAGTCCTAGGAATCTGAAATGATCCGAAAACATAGCAGCCGGTCTCCATGAAATTCCTCCTTCCAAAATGCTAGATCCACAGCTTGTCCTATCTCACTCTGTGTCTCTCCCCTTCACGCTGTATAGTCAACAGTCAGGGAAAATTTGGTCTGTGGAAAGCCCTAAAAATAGCAACAGCCAAAAAGTCGACATGGAGCCCGCTCGGCTCCACTGGGCCCAGATCCTGCCAAATACTTGTCATCAAGTCACCAGTGTGACATGGGAAGGAACCAATGTTCAGGCGGCGGTGGCCCAGACTTGTGACTTGTGTCGTTAACCTCCCCAGAGGGCCTGAGCCAACAAGGAAGTTGCTCAGAGAGCCCCTAGAAAGTCAAGATACCTGCTAAAGCAAAAATGCCCACTGGGACAGTGGCCAGTGAACTACCTGGGTCCTGGCTGGGCTGAGAGCTGAATCCATGCCTGGCCATGCATTCTGCATCCTGACCCCAGAAACCCTTGGTTCCTATGGTAACCGAGAGGGCTCTTTGAAAGAACTCTGGGACTGGGCAGTTTTATCAGTTGTGTGCCTGGTACTCAGTCCTGAGTACCACCCCAGTTCTACAGGGAGGAGGGCTTCTGGTGCCCCCAGACTCCAAACTTCCAAAAACCACTGTAATATACTCTGCATTTTGGCCACTGACATCATTTACTAAATGTAGAATGGACTAAATCCTTACTAGGTGACTAACTCAAGACCAGAGTGGTTTCTGGTTATTGGTACCAAGCAACTGAAGTTCTATAATCATCATTCCCAGCTTTATCACTAGTTAGACAACCCCCTGGAAATAAAGGTGCCTATTTAGCTCTGTAGGCACTGTGGATGGTGACTGCAGCTATGAAATCAGATGATGTTTGCTTCTTGGCAGGAAATCTAGACAAACCTAGACAGTGTGTTGAAAAGCAGAGACATTACTCTACCGACAAAGATCCATAGTCAAGGCTATGGTCTTCCCAGTGGTCATGTATGGTTGTGAGAGCTGGACCATAAAGAAAGCAGAGTGCCAAAGAATTGATGCCTTCAAACTGTGGTGCTGGAGAAGACACCTGAGAGTCCCTTGGATAGCAAGGAGATCAAACCAGTCAATCTTAAGAGAAATCAACCCTGAATATTCATTGGAAGGACTGATGCTGAAGCTGAAACTCCAGTATTTTGGTCATCTGATGCCAACAGCTGGCTCATTGGAAAAGACCCTGATGCTGGGAAGATTGAGGGCAGAAGGGGAACAGGGCATCAGAGGATGGGATGGCTGGATGACATCACCAATGCAATGGACATGAACTTGGGCAACTCCAGGAGATGGTGAGGGACAGAGAGGCCTGGTATGCTGCAGCCCATGGGATTGCAAAGAGTCAGACATGACTGGGCAACTGAACAACAACATTTAGCTCTATATGTTGGTGGTTTGCACATTCTTCTGAATTCAGTTTGAATAGAGTTCTCATGGAATAATTATCCTTTGAAATACTGATTTTTATATATTACCCTAAATTCTTTGTATTGCATATCTTGAAGCTGATCTTACACATACAGCTGTTTCCTAGCACTGAAAAGCAGAATGTGAAATGCTCAGAAATGTGAGTTGTAATTTCCATTAGGAGATTAAAAAAAAATTCATGTCCTGGGAGATAAGCCATCTGCAATGTAAATCACAAGGTTGCCGCATTTGGAAAGCCACACTGTGTAATTTCAGGAAAAGGAGGAAAATAATGTAGGTCTTTTTCTCATGAAGCTTGCAGTTAACAGCAGACTTTCACTTAGTTATTTTAAGTCTACTAACATATATCAAGTACCTATGATCTGCTGGACTTCACATCAGGCCTTGGAGATTTACACATAAATAAAGCATTAAAATGCAGTGCCTTAAGTGAAAGAATTACTGTGAAAACAGTAGCAGTACTTAATCCAGGAGATGATTCTACTGAGAACTTAATCCTTTGAAGTAATTTTAAAACCTCTGTTTAAAAGAGAAAACTAAGGCAGAGAAATTCATGTGGACACTCCTTACAAAGAGCAGAGAATATACTAGAACGCATATGGAGACCAAATCCACACTCTCGGCAATGTCTCAGTACCAGATCTTTCCCAATTCCCACCAAAAAATTGTCTATGCCATCAACTTAATCTTTTTTTTAACAGTGAAAATAAATTTCTCCCAGCAAACGGACTATAACAGCAAAAACAAATTGCTTTTCAACAACATTTCTCTTCTGTTAGCTTTCTCATTTTAATAGGATACTCCAGATTGAAAAATCTCACTCATCAAGAAAATATGGTTGGAACATCTAATAGTATTAACTTTTCTGTATTTTAAATTGTGGTGCTGGGGAAAACTCCCAAGAATCCCTTGGACAGCAAGGAGATCAAACCAGTTAATCCTAAAGGAGGTCAACCCTAAATATTCATTGAAAGGACTGATGCTGAAGCTGAAGCTCCAATACTTTGGCCACCTGAAGCAAAGAGCTGACTCACTGGAAAAGACCCTGATGCTGGAAAAGACTGAAGGCAAAGGAGATGGGAAAAACAGAGGATGAGATTGTTAGATAGCATCACCAACTTAATGGATGTGAATCTGAGCAAACTCTGGGAGATAGTGAAGGACAGGGAAGCTGGCATGCTGCAGTCCATGGGGTGGCAAAGAATTGGACACAACATAGTGACTAAACAACAACAACCCAGTCCATTGACATATGTAAAATCCTCTAATTTTTCCTCACCTCTGGAAACACCAGGTTTGGATCTGGTCATGAGAAGGGTTAAACTCTGATCTCTGAGAAAACAGACCATTGACACAATGTAAAGAACAAGACCTCACATTGAGGTAATACCAATACATTGTGTCAGATATTAGAGTCTTCATGCAAAGATCCCTCACATTGAAAAACAGGCTGAGTAAGAGGACTTTTGTGAGTTGGCATAATCTAAAATTTCATGGGCAAGAATATGAGTGTGATAGGTGGGGGGGAAATTAGAGAAGTTCCTTCCATACATTGGTGAATCAGGGGATGATTGAGAAAGATGGTAAATAAAATTCCAGAAAGTGATGAGAGCCTGGAAGCTAAGATGTATCTTGATCTATAGCCCTGAGCAAAGAATAAGGTTTGTAAGAATTGGAAACCTGTGCTGTATGCAGGCTAGTGTTTTATACACATTGATGCTCTGAGATTCACAAGGGAATTAGCACACATAAATTACAAACAGTAGGCTGGATTTATGTGTGAAAGGTGATTTGAGTACTACTGTTGGAAACATCACAATTTGAGGGGGAAAGACTTCTAATTGGATGCAGAGCAACTGTGTCTAAACTAAAGAAAAACACTCTTAGTAACTCTAGAAACTATCAAATGTTTCCAATTTTTCCAATAGTGAAGGGAGACTTGGTGTCTAAAAGTTTTAACTGGCAAACGCTTGGATTACAAATGAGGTTATTAACCTCTGGCAACCACTGATTTTTTTACAGCTCTATAGTTTTGGTTTTCAAGAATTGCACGTGGTTGGAATCATACAGTACATAGTCCTTTCAGATCAGCTTCTTTCACTAAGAAATGTACATTCCTCCATGTCTTATTGGAAACGACAACCCACTCCAGTATCTTGCCTGGGAAATTGGGGTTGCAAAAAGTTGGGCATGACTGAGCACACACACAGGCAGCCAGGCATGTCTTTTATTGCTTAATAGCTTATTTCTGATGGCACCCCACTCCAGTACTCCTTCCTGGAAAATCCCATGGACAGAGGAGCTTGGTAGGCTGCGATCCATGGGGTTGTGAAGAGTCGTACATGACTGAGCGACTTCCCTTTCACTTTTCACTTTCATGCATTGGAGAAGGAAATGGCAACCCACTCCAGTGTTCTTGCCTGGAGAATCTCAGGGACAGGGGAACCTGGTGAGCTGCCGTCTATGGGATCACACAGAGTCGGACATGACTGAAGTGACTTAGCAGCAGCAGCAGCTGAATAACATTCCATTGTCTGGATGCACCACAGTTTGTTTATTCATATACCTACTGAAGGACATATTGGTTGTTTCCAAGTTTTGGCAATTATGAATAAAGCTGTTATAAACATTTGTGCACAGGTTTTTGTGTGGGCATAAGTTTTCAACTCATTTGAGCACATACCGAGGGGTGCAATTGCTGAATTGTGTGGTAAGAGTATGTTTAGTTTTGGAAGAAACTGTCAAGCTGTCTTCCAAAGGGCCTCTACTGTTTTTCATCCCGCCCAGCAATGAATGGGAGTGCCTGCATTTTCATACTCACTGCAGCGTTCAGTGTGGTCAGTGTTTTGGGTCTTCGCCGTTCTAAGTGTGTGTATCTTACTATTGTTTGAATTTCCCACTCCCTAGTGACTTGGCTACCTGATGTGAAGAGCCAACTCATTAGAAAAGACCCTGATGCTGGGAAAGATTGAAAGCAGGAGGAGAAGGGAATGACAAAGGATGAGATGTTTGGATGGCATCATCAACTCAAAAGACATCAGTCTGAGCAAGTTCCAGGAGATGCTGAAGGACAGGCAAGCCTGGGGTGCTGCAGTCCATGGCGTCACAGTCAGACATGACTGAGTGACTAGACAACAACCACAATGACATACGACGTTGAGCATCTTTTCAAATGCGTATTTGCCATCGGTATATATTATTTGGTGATGTGTCTCCTCAGATCTTTTGGGCGTTTTTAACTGGTCATTGGTTTTCTTATTTTGAGTTTTAAGAGTTTTTAATATATTTTGGATATGGGCCCTTTATCTGATAAATGTTTTGCAAATATTATCTCCAGTCTGTGGCTTGTCTTTTCATTCTCTTAAAAGTGTCTTCTGCAGAGCAGGAGATTTTAATTTTAATGAAGTTAATACTATTAATTTTTTCTTTCATAGATTGTCCTGATGGTGTTATAGTAAAGAGTCAAAGATGGCTCTTGTGTTTTGGCATAAAATGGCCCAATGTTGTTACTTTCTCTCATCAGGTTAGGATCACTAGCTCAAAGCTCACTGGCACCAGACTGAGATTCTTGCGAGTCCAGATGCTTTACCTGTAATTCAAACCAACATTCTTAGTTATTGAGAGTTTACCTACTTTGCATACTCTGTGAAACTGCATGGCACCCCACTCCAGTACTCTTGCCTGGAAAATCCCATGGATGGAGGACCTGGTGGGCTGCAGTCCATGGGGTTGCTAAAAGTCGGACACGGCTGAGCGACTTCACTTTCACTTTTCACTTCCATGCATTGGAGAAGGAAATGGCAACCCACTCCAGTGTTCTTGCCTGGAGAATCCCAGGGACAGGGCAGCCTGACGGGCTGCCATCTATGGGGTCGCACAGAGTTGGACACGACTGAAGCGACTTAGCAGCAGCAGCAGCAGCAAGGAGCAGTAACCCCACAAGAGACTGATCCAGACTTGCCTGTGAGTGTCCAGGAGTCTCCAGCAGAGGCATGGGTTGGTGGTGGCCTGCTGCAGGGTTGGGGACACTGAGTGTAGCGGTACCTGAATGGGACCTTTTGAGGGAAGTCGCCATTATCTTCATTACCTCCACCATAGTTTGGCCCCAGGTAAATAGCAGGGAAATTTGGAAAACTCAGCAGTGGCCACAGGACTGGAAAAGGTCAGTTTTCATTCCAATTCCAAAGAAAGGCAATGCCAAAGAATGCTCAAACTACCGCACGATTGCACTTATCTCACATGCTAGTAAAGTAATGCTCAAAATTCTCCAAGCCAGGCTTCAGAAATACGTGAACCATGAACTTCCTGATGTTCAAGCTGGTTTTAGAAAAGGCAGAGGAACCAGAGATCAAATTGCCAACATCTGCTGGATCATGGAAAAAGCAAGAGAGTTCTAGGAAAACATCTATTTCTGCTTTATTGACTATGCTAAAGCCTTTGACTGTGTGGATCACAATACACTGTGGACAATTCTGAAAGAGATGGGAATACCAGACCACCTGACCTGCCTCTTGAGAAATCTGTATGCAGGTCAGGAAGCAACAGTTAGAACTGGACATGGAACAACAGACTGGTTCCAAACAGGGAAAGGAGTATGTCAAGACTGTATATTGTCACCTTGCTTATTTAACTTCTATGCAGAGTACATTATGAGAAACGCTGGACTGGAAGAAACACAAGCTGGAATCAAGATTGCCTGGAGAAATATCAATAACCTCAGATATGCAGATGACCCCACCCTTATGGCAGAAAGTGAAGAGGAACTAAAAAGCCTCTTGATGAAAGTAAAAGTGGAGAGCAAAAAAGTTGGCTTAAAGCTCAATATTCAGAAAATGAAGATCATGGCATCCGGTCCCATCACTTCATGGGAAATAGATGGGGAAACAGTGGAAACAGTGTCAGACTTTATTTTTTGGGCTCCAAAATCACTGCAGATGGTGACTGCAGCCATGAAAGTAAAAGACGCTTACTCCTTGGAAGAAAAGTTATGACCAACCTAGATAGCATATTCAAAAGCGGAGACATTACTTTGCCGACTAAGATCCATCTAGTCAAGGCTCTGGTTTTTCCAGTGGTCATGTATGGATGTGAGAGTTGGACTGTGAAGAAGGCTGAGTGCCGAAGAATTGATGCTTTTGAACTGTGGTGTTGGAGAAGACTCTTGAGAGGCCCTGGGACTGCAAGGAGATCCAGCCAGTCCATTCTGAAGGAGATCAACCCTGGGATTTCTTTGGAAGGACTGATGCTGAAGCTGAAACTCCAGTACTTTGGCCACCTCATGCAAAGAGTTGACTCATTGGAAAGACTCTGATGCTGGGAGGGATTGGAGGCAGGGGGAGAAGGGGACGACAGAGGATGAGAAGGCTGGATGGCATCACTGACTCGATGGTCTTGAGTCTGAGTGACCTCTGGGAGTTGGTGATGGACAGGGAGGCCTGGCGTGCTGCGATTTATGGGGTCACAAAGAGTAGGACACAGCTGAGTGACTGAACTGAACTGAACTGAAATAGCAGGGAGGGAGCACAGCTCCACCCATCAACAGAAAATTGGATTAAAGATTTACTGAGCCTGTTGAGCATCTTTTCATGTGTTTGTTAGCCATCCGTATGTCTTCTTTGGAGAAATGTCTATTTAGTTCTTTGGCCCATTTTTTGATTGGGTCGTTTATTTTTCTGGAATTGAGCTGCAGGAGTTGCTTGTATATTTTTGAGATTAGTTGTTTGTCAGTTGCTTCATTTGCTATTATTTTCTCCCATTCAGAAGGCTGTCTTTTCACTTTGCTTATGTTTTCCTTTGTTGTGCAGAAGCTTTTAATTTTAATTAGATCCCATTTGTTTATTTTTGCTTTTATTTCCAGAATTCTGGGAGGTGGATCATAGAGGATCCTGCTGTGGTTTATGTCAGAGAGTGTTTTGCCTATGTTCTCCTCTAAGAGTTTTATAGTTTCTGGTCTTACATTTAGATCTTTAATCCATTTTGAGTTTATCTTTGTGTGCGGTGTTAGAAAGTGATCTAGTTTCATTCTTTTACAAGTGGTTGACCAGTTTTCCCAGCACCACTTGTTAAAGAGATTGTCTTTACTCCATTGTATATTCTTGCCTCCTTTGTCAAAGATAAGGTGTCCATATGTATGTGGATTTATCTCTGGGCTTTCTATTTTGTTCCATTGATCTATATGTCTGTCTTTGTGCCAATACCATACTGTCTTGATGACTGTGGCTTTGTAGTAGAGCCTGAAGTCAGGCAAATTGATTCCTCCAGTTCCATTCTTCTTTCTCAAGATTGCTTTGGCTATTCGTGGTTTTTTGTATTTCCATACAAATCTTGAAATTATTTGTTCTAGTTCTGTGAAAAATATCGCCGGTATCTTGATAGGGATTGCATTGAATTTGTAAATTGCTTTGGGTAATGTACTCATTTTCACTATATTGATTCTTCCGATCCATGAGCATGGTATATTTCTCCATCTATTAGTGTCCTCTTTGATTTCTTTCATCAGTGTTTTATAGTTTTCTGTACCACTTCACACCAGTCAGAATGTCTGCGATCCAAAAATCTGCAAGCAATAAATGCTGGAGAGGATGTGGAGAGAAGGGAACCCTCCTACACTGTTGGTGGGAATGCAAACTAGTACAGCCACTATGGAGAACAGTGTGGAGATTCCTTAAAAAATTGCAAATAGAAATGCCTTATGACCCAGCAATCCCACTGTTGGGCATACACACAGAGGAAACCAGAATTGAAAGAGACACATGTACCCCAATGTTCATTGCAGCACTGTTTATAATAGCCAGGACATGGAAACAACCTAGATGTCCATCAGTAGATGAATGGATAAGAAAGCTGTGGTACATATACACAATGGAGTATTACTCAGCCATTAAAAAGAATACATTTGAATCAGTTCTGATGAGATGGATGAAACTGGAGCCGATTATACAGAGTGAAGTGAGCCAGAAAGAAAAACACCAATACAGTATACTAACACATATATATGGAATTTAGGAAGATGGCAATGATGACCCTGTATGCAGGACAGCAAAAAAGACACAGATGTGTATAGCGGACTTTTGGACTCAGAGGGAGAGGGAGAGGGTGTGATGATTTGGGAGAATGGCATTGAAACATGTATAATATCATGTAAGAATTGAAATGCCAGTCTATGTCTGATGCAGGATATGACACGCTTGGGGCTGACGCGCGGGGATGACCCAGAGAGATGTTGTGGGGAGGGGGGTGGGAGGGGGGTTCATGTTTGGGAACGCATGTACACCTGTGGTGGATTCATGTCAATCTATGCCAAAACCAATACAGAATTGTAAAGTAAAAATTAAAAATAAATAAATACATTTAAAAAAAAAAGATTTACTGAGCCTGGCCCCACCCATCAGAACAAGACCCAGTTGCCCCTCAGTCAGTCTCTCCCATCAGGAAGCTTCCATAAGCCTCTTAGCCTTCTCCATCAGAGGGCAGGTGGACCGAAAGCCACAATCACAGGAAACTAACCAATCTGATCACATGGACCACAGCCTTGTCTAACTCAGTGAAACTGTGAGCCATGCCCTGTAGGGCCACACAAGATGGACGGGTCATGGTGGAGAGTTCTGACTAAACGTGGTCCACTGGAGAAGGGAATGGCAACCACTTCAGTATTCTTGCCTTAAGAACCCCATGAACAGTATGAAAAGGCAAAGAGATAGGACACTGAAAGGTGAACACCCCGGGTCGCTAGGTGCCCAATATACAACTGGAGATCAGTGGAGAAAAAAACTCCAAAAAGAATGAAGAGACGCATTATTAGAGAAATGCAAATCAAAACCACAATGAGGTACCACTTCACACCAGTCAGAATGTCTGCGATCCAAAAATTTGCAAGCAATAAATGCTGGAGAGGGTGTGGAGAGAAGGGAACCCTCCTACACTGTTGGTGGGAATGCAAACTAGTACAGCCACTATGGAGAACAGTGTGGAGATTCCTTTAAAAATTGCAAATAGAACTGCCTTATGACCCAGCAATCCCACTGCTGGGCATACACACTGAGGAAACCCGAATTGAAAGAGACACATGTACCCCAATGTTCATCGCAGCACTGTTTATAATAGCTAGGACATGGAAACAACCTAGATGTCCATCAGCAGATGAATGGATAAGAAAGCTGTGGTACATATACACAATGGAGTATTACTCAGCCATTAAAAAGAATACATTTGAATCAGTTCTGATGAGATGGATGAAACTGGAGCCAATTATACAGAGTGAAGTAAGCCAGAAAGAAAAACACCAATACAGGATACTAACACATATATATGGAATTTAGAAAGATGGCAATGATGACCCTGAATGCAGGACAGCAAAAAAGACACAGATGTGTATAGCGGACTTTTGGACTCAGTGGGAGAGGGAGAGGGTGAGATGATTTGGGAGAATGGCATTGAAACATGTATAATATCATGTAAGAATCAAATTGTCAGTCTATGTCCAATGCAGGATATGGCACGCTTGGGGCTGGTACGTGGGGATGACCCAGAGAGATGTTGTGGGGAGGGGAGTGGGAGGGGGGTTCATGTTTGGGAACGCATGTACACCCGTGGTGGATTCATGTCAATGTATGGCAAAACCAATACAGAATTGTAAAGTAAAATAAAAAATAAATTAAAAAAAAAAAGAATGAAGAGATGGAGCCAAAGCAAAAACACCCAGTTGTGGATGTGACTGGTGATGGAAGCAAAGTCCAATGCTGTAAAGAGCAACTTTGCATAGGAACTTGGAAAGTTAAGTCCATGGATCAAGGCAAATTGGAAGTGGTCAAACAGGAGATGGCAAGAGTGAACGTAGACATTTTAGGATTCAGTGAACTAAAACAGACTGGAATGGGTGAATTTAACTCAGATGATCATTATATCTACTACTGTAGCAAGAATCCCTTAGAAGAAATGGAGTAGCCATCATAATCAACAAAAGTCCAAAATGCAGTACTTGTGTGCAATCTCAAAAATGACAGAGTGATCTCTGTTCATTTCCAAGGCAAACCATTCAATATCATGGTAATCCAAGTCTATGCCCTGACCAGTAGTGCTGAAGAAGCTGAAGTTGAATGATTCTATGAAGACCAAGAACTAACAGCCAAAAAAGATGTCCTTTTCATTATAGCGGGCTGGAGTGCAAAAGTATGAAGTCAAGAAACACCTGGAATAACATGCAAGTTTGGCCTTGGAGTACAGAATGAAGCAGGGCAAAGGCTAATAAGAGTTCTGCCAAGAGAATGCACTGGTCATAGCAAACACGCTCTTCCAACAATACAAGAGAAGACTCTACACATGGACATCACCAGATGCTCAACACCGAAATCAGATTGATTATATTCTTTTAGCCAAAGATGGAGATGCTTTATACAGTCAGCCAAAACAAGACTGGGGGCTGAGCCTGATGCTGGGAATGATTGAAGGTAGGCAGAGAAGGGGACAACAGAAGATGAGATGGTTGGATAGCACCACCGACTCAATGGACATAAGTTTGAGTAAACTCCAGGAGTTGGTGATGGACAGAGAGGCCTGGCATGCTGCAGTCCATGGGGTCGCAAAGAGTCAGACGTGACTGAGTGACTGAACTGAACTGAACCTTAAATATTTATTTAGTTATTTGGCTGAACCAGATCTTAGTTGCGGCAGGCAGGATCATTAGTTGCAGCATGCGGGGTCCACTTCCCTGACTAGGGATAGAATTCAGGTCCTCTGCATTAGAAGTGTGGAGTTTGGGCAACTGGCTCACTAAGAAAGTGCCATCTGCTAACCTTAAAAAAGAAAACCCTTGTAGCCATAAAAGACCAGCCACTGCTACTTCACTTCGGAGCTCTCTGACCCGGAGACCCCTTACCTTGCTGCTGACCAACATTGCCCAGACTCATTTCCCTCTTTAGGACATCCCCTTCTTCCCCTCCCCTATTCCCTTTCTGGATGATGGCCTTGTGCCACTGAAAAGTCCCTTCTTGGGAAAGACTTCCTCTCTCCTGCAACCCTGGCCAATAAGTTGGTCATGTGTTGCTGCTTTTCATAGCCATGTCTCTTCCTTTATCAACCCCAAATCCTGAAATTGGCTTCACTGCCAATGCACAAGACGTAAGAGATGTGGGTTTAATCCCTGGCTCAGGAAGATCCCTTGGAGGAGAGTATGGCAGCCACTCCAGTATTCTTGCCTGGAGAATTCCATGGAGAGAGGAGAGTGATGGGCTACAATCCATAGGGTTGCAAAGAGTCAGACATGACTGATCAACTGGCACACACACTTCTTATCCTAAAACTCACTGCCAAACACAAAGTCACCTAGATTGTCTCCTACATTATCTTCTAGAAGTTTATAAGTTTGCATTTTACAGTTAAGTATATGATCTACTTTGAGTTAACCCTTGTAAAACTTGTAGGTAGGCTCTGGGTGTAGACTAATGTTTTGTATGTCGATGTCCAGTTGTTCTAGCACTATTTGTTAAAAAAGACCACCCTTTCTGCATGAAATTGTGTTTACATCCTTGTCAAATATCAGTTGACGGTGTGGATGCTTTTTCTGGGCTCTATCTTCTGTTCCATTTTCACAAATACCATACTGCCTTGGTTATTGTGGGGCTTCCCAGGTGGCTCAGTGTTAAAGAATCTGCCTGCCAATGTAGGAGACGAAAGAGACTCAGGTTCAATCCTGGGGTTGGAAAGATCCCCTGGAGAAGAAATGGCCACTCACTCCAGTATCTTGCCTTGGAAATCCCATGGACAGAGAAACCTGGCAGGAGTTGAAAGAGAGTTGGACACAGCTGAGCGCACATGAGCCTGAGCTTGGTTATGGTAGCTTTGTAGTAAGTCTTGAAGTCCAGCAGCATCAATGCTGTGGCTTTGCTCTTTAGTGTTTTGTTGGTTCTTCTGGGTCTCTTATCTCTCCGTACAAACTTTGCAATCAGTTTGTCAACATCCACAAAATAACTTTTGGGGATTGAAGTACACTTCCATCAGTATCTCTCATTACATTGTTTACCAACCAATCACTCTACTTAAATCTAAGAGTTTTCCAGTTAATTTTCAGGTTTTCCTCTTTCCTTTCTAATAGTAATATCTCTTTATTTCCCCCCGCCCCCCTCAATTTCTCTGTATTGGTTAGCTCTCCTGAAACAATATTAATTAACAATTGCATTTGTACTCATCCTTACTTTATTTCTCTATTTGATAATAATGTGTTGATTGTTTTACCTTTAAGTTTGACTTGACTGTTGCTTTTATACAGATTTTTAAAATCCTACTTTGTAGGTAAGTCTTTCAAAGCTTTTTCTTGACCTCGTCTAATTGATGTTGTCTTTTATCGAGTCCTGCTTCTGCATCCCTCAAAAAGAGTGATTTATTTACCTTGTCATGTTAATACAATCATATATGTCAACTTATTTCTCAATCGTGAACTCCCCTTGAATTCCTGATTTAAGCCTTTCTTGAATTTATCTGGGGAGTTCTTATTTTATTATATCCAGGACTTAACTTGCTGATGTTTTAATATTTTTACACTTGTATTCATAAGTAAAATTGGATATGATTTTATTTTTTAAAAGTAATCTTTGTTTTTCTCTATACTCTCCAGAAGTTTAAACAACATATGAATTATCTCTTTCTTGACAGTTTAAAAAAATGCTATCTATAAAACTGTCTGGGCTTGATGCTTTTGTAGAGTCATTCTCTGATAAAACTCTTCCAATTATTCTCTTGGGCTTGTATTCAGGATTTTAAAACATGGGTTGGTATTCAACTTTGGGCATTTGTATTTTCTGAGAAGATTACCCATTTCAATGTTATTTTCAAATGTTTAAATATGGAATTGTATATAGATTATGTCATAGCTAGGAAAATCACCTATGATCTTTTTATATCTCTTTCTATTGTTATGTTATCTTTCTCTTTTCTTCATTAGATTTCTCAAGAACCAGGTTTTTGCACTTGTTTTATGTAAACTAAATTTTATTATTTTTTCTTTTTATGCTCATCAATTCTTTGTTCCTGTTTAACTAGATTCTTATTTCATTTATTTTGGTATCTTAAGTTAAATGCTCAGTTTACTAACATTAATTAGTTTGTAGAAAAGCCCTGAAAGTTATAAAATGTCTTCTAATAAGACTCATCCATAGCACTTGATTTTTCATGTATAGCATTCTCATTGTTATCAATTTTTTTAAAACACATAAAGGAAGTGCATTCTTTGTAGACAAGTGAGAAGAGTAAAGTAAAAAGTAAATCACTCATACTGCCACTTGATATAATATCTGTTATTTAGGTTTGACAACAAAATTTGCTTAAATGTTTATATATCAAACCTGTAATGAACAAGGTTAAGAGGGCCAACTGGGAGAAAACGTCTGCAAGGAAGTTTAATATTCTTGTGAAATCAGCTTTTGTAAAGTTTTAAGAAAACGTGAAAAAAAAAAAAAGAAAACATGGAAGGGTATGCAAGGGTGTCTGATCAGGCCCCTCAAAAGAGATAAAGTTGTGTTGATCTAAAACACATTTTAAAAAATCAGTTTCCTCTAGTAAACAAAGAAGTGCAAATTAAAACCACAGAAAAAAATTCTTTTGCTTATAAATTAGAAAAATTTCCCCTTCAGTTTTATAATCTTCAAAGTTGACAGAGTGATGAGGAAAATTAATTCTCTCATCATCTTTTGGCAAAAACTGAAAAAGTTAAAAAAAAAAACCCTTAAAAATAGATATATCCTGAAAAAAAAGCCATAAATACCAGTATGCCAAAGATTTAGCTACAAAGATGTTTAGAGCAACTGGAAATCATATACAACCTGAATGCTAAACAAATGGGCATAGGCCGAATTAAATTATGGTAGATTAATTATGAATTAATTATGGTGAAGTAAATTAACTAATTTTATAGCCAGTAAAAATGAGGTTACAGATAATATTTATGGAAAGGGAAGGACTGTCATAAAATATTGCTACATAAAATGCAGGTTATAGTTATATTTATTGCATGATCTCATTTTGGAAATATGAAGATAAGTGACATACAATTTTATCATATATTGATATACATGGTATGTATCATATATACAAATTTATCATATATCAATATTTAAGTTTGTATATCCACAACCACAGGCTTTTCAGATGGCACCTGTGGTAAAGAACCTGCCTGCCAATATGTTAGAGACCTGGGTTTGATCCCTGGGTTGGGAAGATCCCCTGGAGGAGGGCACAGCCGCCCACTCCAGTATTCCTGCCTGGAGAATCCCATAGACAGAGGAGCCTGGCGGGCTACAGTCCAGAGTTGGACATGACTGAGTGACTTAGCTCCCATGCATGCATCCACAACCACAGCCAAAATACTGAAGCTTCACCACACAAAGATCCCTCATGCGACTCTTTCATGACAACACCCACCTCCCTCCTGCCACTCCTCAGATGCACCCTGAAAACTGCTTCTCTGTTCTATATTCCTAAAATTTTGTCATCTCAAAAATGTTGTATAAATGGAATCATACAGTATGTAACCTTTTGGATTGATTTCTTTTTTCCCCTCAGCATGATTCCTGGGAGATTTTCCTAGTTCCTGTGTATATCAATAGTTCATCCCTATTACTGCTGGGTAGTATTTCATGGTATGGATATACCATGCTTTGTTTAAAAATTTACCTGTTGGAGGACAACTGGGTGGATTCCAGTTTGGGGCCATGATGACGAAGGTGCTTGAATGTTTGTTGTACAGATTATTTGGATAGACATAATTTTTCATTTCTCTGGGATAAATGCCCAAGACTGTCATTGCTGGGTCATATGGTAATTGCATTTTTAGTTTTGCGAGAAACAGCCAAACTGTTTTTTCAGATTGGCTGTACCACTGTCTGTTCCCACCAGCAATGTGAATGATCTTGCTTCTCCATACTCTCAGAAGCATTTGGTATTGTTGCTATTTTTTATTTTAGCCATTCTGAGAGTATGCAGTGATAGCTCATTGCTGTCTTTTTTTCTTCTTCCAATTTTATTGCAATGTCGACACCAGAGCTATGTAAGTAAAAGGTATACTGCGTAATGATTTGACTTACACACATCATTCAGTGATTACCACACTAAGCTTAGTGGACATACATCATCTCAGATAGATATAAAATTAAAGAAATAGAATTTCTTTCCCTTGTGATGAGAGCTCTTATAATTTACTCTGTTAATGACTTTCATATACATCATATAGCACTGTTAGCTGTATTTATCATGTTGTGTGTTAACATCCCTATACTTATTTATTTTATAACTGGAACTTTGCACCTTTTGACCACCTTCATCCAATTACCCTTCCCACTGCCCCCCACCTCTGGTAACCACAAATCTGATCTCTGTTTCTACGAGTTTTTTGAAGTATATTTGTTCTACAACAGTAAGACTGTCCCTGTTACACAACATAGTGATTTGATACTTCTGTAAGTTTCAAAATCATTACCATGATGCTTACCATTCATTGTCTTAATTTCCATTTTGTGTTGTCTAGTAATGTTGGACATCATTTCATTCATTTATCCTCTTTAGCCTTCATGAGTTTTGCCCATTTTCTAACTGGATATTTTTTTGTTTGTTGATTTTTGAAATTCACAACTTAGCAACAGAACAACAACAAATGTGCAAATATTTTCTCCCAAGATGTAGCTAGTCTTTTCAGTCTCTTCACAAGGCATCTGCAAGGCAAATGTTTTAAATTTTGATGAAGTCTAATCTATCAATTTTCCTTTTATGGATCATGACTTTTGTGTCAAGTTTAAGAACATTTTGCTTAGTCTTAGATCCCAAGGATTTTCTTTTATTTCTGAGTTTCACAGTTTGTATTTACATTTTGTCCCTGATCCATTTGAGTGAATTTTTGTATAAGGTGCAAGATTTAGGTTGGGGTTCACGTTGTTTGCTTTTAGGAGTTCAATCGTGCCTGCATCATTTGTTGAAAAGGCTATCCTTTCTCCACTGAATTGCTTTGGATTGATGTCAAAAATTAGGTGAGCATGTTTATGTGGTCTAGGCTTTACCTGTGGCTCAGTGGTAAAGAATCTGCCTGCAATGCAGGAGACTGAGGCAGAAGATACAGGTTTGATTCCTGGGTCAGGAAGAACACCTGGAGAAAGGAAATGGCAATCCATTCCAGTATTCTTCCCTGCTGCTGCTGCTAAGTCGCTTCAGTCATGTCCAACTCTGTGCGACCCCATAGACGGCCCCCCACCAGGCTCCCCCGTCCCTGGGATTCTCCAGGCAAGAACACTGGAGTGGGTTGCCATTTCCTTCTCCAATGCATGAAAGTGAAAAGTGAAAGTGAAGTCGCTCAGTCGTGTCGGACTCCCAGCGACCCCATGGACGGCACCCCACCAGGCTCCTCCGTCCATGGGATTTTCCAGGCAAGAGTACTGGAGTGGGGTGCCATTGCCTTCTTCGAGTATTCTTCCCTGGAAAATCCCAGTCCATCGGGTTGCAAAAGAGTCAAACATGACTGGACAGCTAAACAACAGCAAACGTGGTCTGGATTCTGGATTTCCATTCTGCTCCACTGGTCTCTGTGTCCTTCTCTCTACAGACATCAGTGTCTTGATATTAAGAGTAATTAATATTAAGAGTATTATGAGTTAACTTTAATGTTGGGCAGAGCAATTCCTGTACTTTGTTCTTTTTTAAGATCGCTTTAGCTACTCTATGGCCTGCATCTTTCCATATAAATTTTAAAATATGCTTATCTATAGGCAACAAAAAAACCTTGCTGGAATTTTGATAGAATTTGCGTTAAACATGTACACAGTTTGGGAATAACTGACATCTTTACTATGTTCAGTCTTGAACCCAATATGCCTTTCCATTTTTTGAGCTCTTCTTTTGATTTCTTTCATTAGAATTTTGTGTATATATAGTAATATACTATATATATTATACCTGGGCTTCCCTTCCGCCTGCAATTTGGGAAACCTGGGTTTGATCCCTGGGTTGGGAAGATCCTCTGAAGAAGGAAATGGCCACCCACTCCAGTATTCTGGCCTGGAGAATTCCATGGATTGTGTCCATGGGGTTGCAAAGAGTCGGACATGACTAAGTAACTTTCACTTCACTTCATAGTATATCTGCATTCATGTTCAGTCATGTCTGACTCTTTGCAATCCTATGGACTGTAGCCCACCAGGCTCCTCTGTACATGGGATTTTCCAGGGAAGAATACTGGAGTTGATTGCTATTTCTTCATCCAAGCGGTCTTCCCAACCCAGGGATTGAACCTGCATCTCCTGTGTCTTCTTCATTATCAGGTGGATTCTTTACTGATGAGCCACTAGGGAAGCCCATATATTGTATACAGAAAATAATAATTTTGGGTATATACATATATATAGTATGTATACAATTATATAATATCTATTAATTATGTTCTATATATTAATAATATAATTCCTCTTTCAGATTCCTTTTCACTATAGGTTATTACAAGATATTGAATATAGTTCCCTGTGCTGTACAGTAGGCCCTTGTTGGTTATCTATTTTATATATAGTAATATATCTATTATATATATGTATATTTTATATATAGTGAAGGAAATGGCAACCCACTCTAGTGTTCTTGCCTAGAGAATCCCAGAGATGGGGGAGCCTGGTGGGCTGCCGTCTATGGGGTCTCAGCGTCAGACACGATTGGAGCGACTTAGAAGCAGCGGCGGCGGCAGCAGCAACAGCAGTGTGTATATGTGAATCCCAAACTCCTAATTTATCTCTCTTTCCCCCAACTTCCCTGCTATCCTCTTTGGTAATCATAAGTTTTCTATGTCTGTGAGTTTGTTTCTGTTTTGTAAATAAGTCCATCTGTATCTTTCTTATTAAATACCACACAAAGGACATCATATATTTATCTTTATCTATCTGGTTTACTTAATTTAGAATGATGGTTTCACTGGGTTCATCCATGTTGCTGCATGCTGAATCAGTATCTGTGCATTATCATGTCAAATAATTCTTAAATAATCTGAGAAAATTAATACAGTGTTCAGTGCAGTTCAGTCGCTCAATTGTGTCTGACTCTTTGCAACCTTATGAACCGCAGCACGCCAGGCCTCCCTGTCCATCACCAACTCCTGGAGCCTACTCAAACTCATGTCCATTGAGTTGGTGATGCCATTCAACCATCTCATCCTCTGTCATCCCCTTCCCCTCCTGCCTTCAATCTTTCCCAGCATCACGGTCTTTTCAAATGAGTCAGCTCTTCGCATCAGGTGGCCAAAGTTTTGGAACTTCAGCTTCAACTTCAGTCCTTCCAATGAACATTCAGAACTGATTTCCTTTAGAATGGACTTGTTTGAGCTCCTTGCAGTCCAAGGGACTCTCAAGAGTCTTCTCCAACACCACAGTTCAAAAGCATCAATTCTTTGGCACTCAGCTTTCTTTATAGTCCAACTCTCACATCCATACATGACCACTGGAAAAACCATAGTCTTGACTAGATGGACCTTTGTTGACAAAGTAATGTCTCTCCTTTTTAATATGCTGTCTAGGTTGGTCATAACTTTCCTTCCAAGGAGTAAGTGTCTTTTAATTTCATGGCTGCAGTCACCATCTGCAGTGATTTTGGAGCCCCCCAAAATAAAGTCAGCCACTGTTTTCACTGTTTCCCCATCTCTTTCCCATGAAGTGATGGGACCGGATGCCATGACCTTAGTTTTCTGAATGTTGAGCTTTAATACAGTGTAGATAGGTATTAATTTAATGTGATGAATTCTCCATGTGTTTAGGTGCCCCTATGGCTTGTACTGGTTTGAGAAACAAACAAACCTATGAGTTACATAGAAGAAAAGCATTTTTCTCTTATAGTGATGGCATCTGAGGTTTCATTCCCAATGAACACAAGAAACATTATGATAAACACTAATATAAACGTATGTCTGTCCTCTAAAAACAATATGTTTAAAACAACTTGCATAATTTCTATAATGTTTTAGACTAAAACATTTCATTGTTGAAATCACATCCACTTGCTAAAAATACACAAACCAATGATGTGATACTGTATCAGGCTCCCTTCACCCTCTCAATTGAAATTTACAACAGGAATTAATCGTAGATGACTTCAACTCATGACTGTGTAATTTATCCCAGGCTAGAGGTTTCAGAAACAAAGCCTCTCCATCTGTCTCTGTCTTCAGCTCTCACATGAGGAGCCCATTTATCAGCCTTCTTTATTGATTTTTTATTTGTAGAAGTGATGCAAAATGTACTAGACATCCAAATAAATTGCTGATCATCACCTTCTTTGCATGGTTCTGAATCTTCAAAAGCTCTGTACATATTGGCATGTATCATTCTGTTATATATGAGTAATAATACTAGCAAGTGCTCACCACTTAATATATACATGCACAAACGCACATCTACAGTCTAACTGGCTTTTTGAGGTTTAGAAATGAGAATTCTATCAACGGGCTCTTTTTTATATTCCTAAAGGGATCATTAAGTTTATATCTGTTATTATTACACTATATATTTATGTGTAGACTACCTAGTTGTTTTGTATTTGTGTTGATTACAATTTTGTCATTTTATATTCCTGGTCTCGTTTCACTCCTTTCACAGCACTGCTTTATAAAGTATCTTCATTTTTTGCAGCCGTGCAACATGAAGAGAGGTGTTGAACTTATTTTTTTGTAAAGTCAAATCATTATCTTCTAGCAGCCCTGAGACCAGCATATAGATCTTCTGACTCCAGGCTCTTTGCAGTAAACGTCAATCCCTCTGTGGCCAAAGTCCAAACACAGAATGAACGAAAACACCGAGCAGCGTACAGAAGGAGTTATTTTGAGCTGCCTCTAGTGGTGTCATCCATACCCAGGAAACACTGATAATTACCAACTCGGTGCTAATTTACTGATGTGTGTCTTGTCTATGACTAAACATTACTCAGCCTATGCTGATTAACTCTGATATGAATCAGATAATTTCATCAGTGGCTAAAATTCATACTTTAATCATCCTTCTGTAAGCAGTCTTTTACCCTATATATCCCGTATCCTGAGATTATTTCTAGTTATTTCTTAAACGTGATTCATAGAATTACAATTTATAAATTGCCAAAAGTGCACAGAATATCATTATACTGAAAATGATGCTAGACTCATTTCATGCTCAGTTGCTCAGTCATGTTCAACTCTGTGACCCCATGGACTGCAGCCCACCAGGCTCCTCTGTCCATGGGATTTTCCAGGCAACAATACTGGAGTGGGTTGACATTGCTTACTCCAGTTAGACTCATTAGACATCAATTAATTTAATGTCTATTCAGGATCTTATGTAAAACAGGAAACTAAATTAAGGACTCAGTTCTTTGCATGCTCATGGATTTAAATGGCAAATGCATCTTTACTTTATACAAACAATATAATTTTCTTTGTTTATCCAATATGCTTCTTTATTCTTTTTATCATAAAAATTGCCTCCTCACATGGTTTTAAAATAATTGAGTCCATTTGTTTCATTTTCCCTGATGTATTAGTATTTTCTTTGCATGGTGCTTTAGAAAATATATGATCTAGAAAGCAGACTAATTCTTGTCACAGCTGCGACCTTACTGAGGCAGAAAATTTGGCATTTATATAAAATGAAACCATCTCTAATGCTTTGTTCGCCTTTCCAGAATCCCCTTTGTTTAATCACTGTTTGTAGTCTCTAAAAAGGGCCTGCTTTCACGACTAAGTGGATAGGAATGAGGAGATGCCAATATGTAAATAAAATGATGATATAAAAGAAAATGGATTTTTTCCTCCTCCAGCTGAAGTCTGTGCAGGTTGTCCTGATTGTCACTGATAGCTGTATGAGTCAGTCTCTAATTCGTGAACTACAATCCTTACCCCCTCCCACACCAGACTTGCCCTGCTACACGTTTCCATGGCTCCGACTTCCCCATCATCGTGCGTTATTGCTGTTGCTTCTTGTGTCTTCTGCATTCTCTCATAGATGTATGGGTCAGGGACAGGGACTGCCTTGCTTTCTTGTCACACCAGCATCCAGAACATTGCTGACACAGGGAGTCCTTAATAAATGTTTCTTCAATAGAAGAATTGTTAAAAATAGATTCTAAGTCAGTAAAACACAGAAAGACAAAGATCATACGACACCTTTCATATGTGGAATCTAAAATATGACACAAATGAGTTATCTATGAAAAAGAGAGACTCACAGACAGAGAACAGACTTGTGATTGTCACGGAGAAGAAGGGGTGGGAGAGGCATGGATTGGGAATTTGGGATTAGCAGATGCAGACTAATATATAGCATGGATAAGCAAAGTCTTACTGTGTGGCACAGGGAAATATTTTCAATATCCTGTTACAAACCATAATGGGAAAGAATATGAAAGAGAATGTATATGTATGTATATGTATAACTGAATGTATATGTATAACTGAATCACTCTGCTATACAGCAGAAATTAACACAACATTGTAAATCAACTATACTTCAATAAAAATAAGTTAAAAAAAAATAGTTTCAACTCTGAGCTCATTCTCAATTCCTATAATTCTTTAAAAAAATTTTATTGAGGTATAGTTGATTTACAATGTCATGTAATTTTCAGGGGTAAAACACAGAGATTCAGCTTATAATTCTTTTTTAGAAACAGTTTTACTGATGTATAATTGATATACCAAAACATGCACATATTTAATACACAGTATGATGAGTTCAGACATATGCACACACCTGTGAAGCTGTCACAGAAATCAAGCCAATGAACATATTATCATCACCTCTGAATGTTTCATCCTGCCCTGGCTGTTTTTTTTTGTTTGTTTGTTTTGTTTTTTTGAGTAGTAAATATACCATAGAAAATTCAAAGCCAAATTTTAATATGTTACCCTTCATTGTTACATTCTTTAACTACTTGTCATTGTCTCCTTGCCCATCTTCCATTCCTCTTACAAAAGTTGCACAAAGTCAACCATACTTGAAATAAAATTAACGGAGAAAAATAAAAATAGATAAAATTGAGTAAATACAGGGAAAACACTGACTAGAGCAGCCTTCTCTCATTCTACAAAAAATAATAGGAATAAGCTCTGATATTCATGTTTTCATCATTTACCTGGTTACTCTTATCTTGAGTGGCAGTTCTGGAGAAAGAAGGAGGTGGAAATTGAATAAACATAGCAATATCATGATGTTTGCTTGATTAACTTAAAACTTATTCTGGACATCAACAGAAACTGTATCTCAAACTAGTGCCTGTTTAGTCTTGGTCTTCCCAGCATAACAGCTGCTACTCTACACTATGGCAAGGGGTTCTTTATCTCATGAGATGGGATGGCTAAGAAGAGGAGGAGTGAACTCTTCAAGGTCTGGGGCTCTGGCAAAAAGTCCTCTCTTTGGCAGTACTGCTGGAAGAGGAAAGAGCTTATTAGAGGAGAGAGCACATGCTAAAATTGAAAGAATAAGCAAAAGCTGAAATCTAGGCAGTCGTATCATGGCCAAAATTCCAGTAGGAAATGCAGACAGTAACCAAGTTGAATGACTTTAAAGTGAGCCACTGAGATGAGAGTATTAAAGTAGGAGTCTGAGGTGCTCTGTGGTAAAGAATCTGCCTGCCAATGCAGGAGACTCAGGTTCAATCCCTGGGTCTGGAAGATCCCCAGGAGAAGGAAATAGCAACCCACTCCAGTATTCTTTCCTGGGCAATCCCATGGATAAAAGGAGCCTAGTGGGCTACAGTCTATGTGGTCTCAAAGAACTGGACACAACGACTAAACAGCTAGGGGTAAAGAGATAAAAGCAAATACAGCCAAGCCAGGCTGGCAGTTGATGAAATGGGATCCAAAGGTGATGGAGTCTTTCTCTGATGAGCCATCTCAGCCATGGGGCAGGAGTGCTGGTGCTTGTTTTAGGGTAGGAGTGGGGCCAGATGGGATGTGCTCCTTCCAGGCTTGTGGTCTCTGAGTAGTATTTTGCTTTATGTCTCTGTAGTCCTCTGCACAAGCACTCCATCACTCCACCAGCATGGGTATCTCATACCTTCTTTACAGACATCACCAGTCATGCCATGTCCTTGTCCAGCCTCATGAGACATTATCAGCCTTGGACTCTGAATTTCACTCAGTCAACTGGACTGTGAGATCAACACAGATGTGTTTTGTTTTCAGGTTGTTTTGTTTTATTGTTTTTATTTTAAATCTGTATTTATTTGGCTGTGCCAGGTATTTATTTTGGCACCTGGGATCACTAATCTTTGTTGCAGCATGCCGGATATCTTAGTTGTCATGTGTGGGACCTGGTTCCCTGACCAGGGATCAAAACTGAGCACCCTGCCTTGGGAGTGCAGTCTTAGCTACTAGACCACCAGGGCTGTGTTTGCTAGCACTTAAATGAATTTGTATGCAGAGTACATCATGAGAAATGCCGGGCTGGAAGAAGCACAAACTGGAATCAAGATTGCCAGGAGAAATATCAATAACCTCAGATATGCAGATGACACCACACTTATGGCAGAAAGTGAAGAGGAACTAAAAAGCCTCTTGATGAAAGTAAAAGAGGAGAGTGAAAAAGTTGGCTTAAAGTTCAACATTCAGAAAAAGAAGATCATGGCATCCGGTCCCATCACTTCGTGGGAACTAGATGGGGAAACAGTGGAAACAGTGTCAGACTTTATTTTTTGGGCTCCAAAATCACTGCAGATGGTGACTGCAGCCATGAAATTAAAAGACACTTACTCCTTGGAAGGAAAGTTATGACCAACCTAAATAGCATATTCAAAAGCAGAGACATTACTTTGCCAACAAAGGTCCATCTAGTCAAGACTATGGTTTTTCCAGTGGTCATGTATGGATGTGAGAGTTGAACTGTGAAGAAGGCTGAGAGCCGAAGAATTGATGCTTTTGAACTGTGGTGTTGGAGAAGACTCTTGAGAGTCCCTTGGACAGCATGGAGATCCAAACAGTCCATCCTAAAGGAGATCAGTCTTGGGTGTTCATTGGAAGGAATGTTGCTGAAGCTGAAACTCCAGTACTTTGGTCACCTCATGTGAAGAGTTGACTCATTGGAAAAGACCCTGATGCTGGGAGGGATTGGGGGCAGGAGGAGAAGGGGACGACAGAGGATGAGATGGCTGGATGGCATCATGGACTCGATGGACATGGGTTTAGTGAACTCTGGGAGTTGGTGATGGACAGGGAGGCCTGGCTTGCTGTGATTCATGGGGTCACAAGGATTCGGACACGACTGAGCCACTGAACTGAACTGAACTGAACTGAACTGAACTGAACTGAACTGAAATTAAACCTGGGAGCAAGATAAGGGGAGTGTGGAGGGAATGGGAAACAGTAAGGCACATACACATTCAAAATCTAGGAAGGATACTGGGGTCCAAAGGGTATATTGGGATTATATTTTCTACATAGAGTGAAATGTTGAACATCTCTTTCCTACCTGGTCTACCTAGACTAGGCTTTCTTCAGCTGAATCCAGGCTATAGCTAATTTTTTCTTCAGTTCAGTTCAGTTCAGTTCAGTTCAGTTCAGTCGCTTACATCAAATAAGCTTTTTAGTACATTTTAATAAGAAATTTGATTCCTTCTATAGTTTTTTCATACATACATACACATATAATGTCTCTTCCACATCCACACATAAATATATGTGTAGGATCTTTATTGTCACTTTCTTTTTAATTAATTTTTATTGAGGTATAGTTGCTTTACAATGTTCTGTTAGTTACTGTACATTAAAGTGAATCATGTATGTATATGAATCATATATGTATACATATATCCCCACTTTTTTGGATATCCTTCCCATTTAGGTCACCACAGAGCACTAAGTAGACTTCTCTGAGCTATAGAGTAGGTGCTCATTAGTTATCACTTTTTATTTTTTACCAAAACCTGTGACCATATCATACATACTTTACTTCTCATAATTAACTGGAAATATCTCCAAATTAATAGGTATAAGTCTAAGTCATTTTTTTCAAAATTGCACATATTATGTTTTCTATGTAATGTGTTTCAGTCATTTTCTTAACAATAGGTTATTTTGTTTCCAGTTTTTCATCAGTACAACAAGCATTCTTGTATATATTTGTTTCTATGGGATGCCCCAAAGAAGGTTTGCTGGATCAAAAATATGTGTACTTATGATAAGAAGTAGCCAGATTTGTTTCCAAAATGACTGTAACACTACATTTCCAATGGCACTAGGAAAGGACACTCTGTTGTCCGGATCTCCACAAGTGATAAATATTATAGCTCTTTTTGACATTCTTGTTTCCAGCCTCAAGGGTATAAAATGAAATCTTGCTATTCTAATTTGCATTTCTCTGACCCTTGGTGAATTTTGGGGTCTTTTCACATGGTGTTCTATTTATCTAAGATCCATTGATCTAGTCTATTGGATATACATTTCTAAGAATTATTAATTTGTATCCTATTCCCCCAATCTTTGTCCCTTCTTAATCTTTTCTGATATAGGACTAGCTCACTGGTCAATTTAGATTCTCCCTGGCCTTCACTGACAGAGCGTCCCTGAATGTTGTTAGAAATTTCATTGTAAAACAAGAGCTGTCTCCTCTGTGCCAGTTTTTTTTCCCTTGAGTATGCCCTACTCAAGCCAGATAAACTCCAGGCAGGAGGAACTAGCCGATTCACTTACAGCCCTCTCGTGGGTAAAACAGATGAACAGAACACGAATTCTCAATTTCTAAAACACCTAAATGAGTTAGGCGCCTTATCAAGAAATGCAGGTTGTCGCTGAGGGAGAAGGTCTCCCTAACTGTGTCAAATACCACCTTTGAAAGCATGGACCAGTCTGCAAATAAAGCATTCTCTGGACACAGCGGGATTTCAGAGTGACAGATGTGACTGTGGGAGGTCTCAAAGGACACTGCAATAGGGTGGCTCATATCTCTCTTACTGATTAGTCTGTGTCTGTGCTCACCATTCTAATCTATTCCAGCCAGCTGCACACAGCAGATTATTACCTAGTCAATATGGAACACAGTCAACTGCCGAGCAGACATTGGTCATTACCTTGTCATGCAGAGCAGTCACTGAAACCACTCGTTTCCCCTGGAGCCCTTTAATGATTAAAATGATGTGGATTGCTTGATCTCCTTGTCACCACAATGGCAAAAAATCAAGGGAAGTCAGCCTTGCTTTTGTGACTAGCATCACCTGATTTTCAAGGTGGGTGGGGGAGGGTTGCAAGAGAACTAATGCCCTCTAGGAATCCTTTGCTTGCAGTTGCCATCCATCAGCATCCTCAACCAGCTTTAGCTGAGTGTGTAGGCTGCTCTAGCTGGTTCTAACCTGTTTGCTTCAAAATAATAATAATAAAGAGATCACTGTGTTTTCTTTGTGTAATATCTTTGATACCAGCATACTAGTTAAACCACAGGCAATAGAGTAGAAAACACCAGGTACCCAAATCAAATCAAGAAACATTAAAGAAGTTGCTCAGTACGGGTAGTCAATGTCAGGATCAAGACTCTAGCACGAGGAATTTCCAGGTAGTCTAGTGGTCAAAGATTTGCCTTACAGTGCAGAGGACGCAGGTTCAATTCCTGATTGGAGAACCAAGATCCCACAGGCTGCAACTAAGCCCAAGCGCTGCAACTACTGAGCCTGATCGCCACAGCTAGAGAGTACATGTGCCCGAACAAATGATCCCACATGATGCAACGAAGACCCAACTTAACCGCCTGCTGCAATTAAGACCCAACGAATCTGTGTTGCATGCTCAGTCATTTCAGTCATGCCTGACTCTGCGACCTCATGGACTGTAGCCCGCCAAGCTCCTCTGTCCATGGCGTTCTCCAGGCAAGAATGCGGGAGTGGGTTGCCATGCCCTCCTCCAAGGGATCTTCCCAACCCAGGGCTCAAACCCCTGTCTCTTACATCTCCTGCACTGGCAAGTGGGTTCTTTACCACTAGTGCCACTTTGGAAGCCCAAGACCAAATGCAGCCAAATTAGGTAAATAAATAATTTTAAAAAGTAAAATAAAAAATAAAATACAACCTTTAAATAAAAGACCCTGGCATGTACTGACTATAACAGGAGTGTTAGAATCCTCATGGATGATTTTCATGGAACCTGTAAAACCTCTAAGATTACATGAACACTTTGTATCTTCGCTTTTTTTCAGGAAAGAGTTTGTGGATTTCATCAGATTTCCTATATCAGTCGAAAGTGAGTTAAGAGTTCTCATTCTAGAGGAAATGCAAGTCTTCATTCCAGCTGTCAGGAAGGAACTCTCACTTGGATGAAGGACAAGGTAGAGACTTCAAAGACACACAATAGGACCCAGCCAGAAGAAGTATGAAAGTTTTGGTGGAAGAGTAAAAATTCTCAGCCACATAATTCACTTTACAAATATTTATTGACTTACTACATGCCAGACATTGAGCTATGTGTGACCAAGACTCTGCCCTTGACCCAGCTCTAGTCAGGGTCTGCTGAGCCCTCAAGTCCCTGACCTTGGATTCTGTCACTGGCTGGTAAGAATCTTGTTGGGTTAGTTTAGTGGAAAGTTCATAAGTCCAGACTTTCCTTGATCCCAAAAAGGAGCAGGGGCTGAGACTTTCATGCTTTAATGTGCTCAGCTGTGCCTGACTCTTTTGTGACCCCCATGGACTGCAGCCTGCCAGGCTCCTCTTCCAAAGTGGCCCTAGTGGTAAAGAACCCACTTGCCAGTGCAGGAGATATAAGAGACATGGGTTTGAGCCCCAGGTTGGGGAGATCCCTTGGAGGAGGGCATGGCAACCCACTCCAGTATTCTTTCCAGGAGAACTCCAAGGGCAAGATAATCTTTCAACTTCTGATTTTATTCTGTCTGTGTGCTTCTCTCTCCTGAGCTAGATGTGGCCACATGGAGCTCTGAGTGTCCTCTGTTTGGGATCCTATCCCAAGCTCAGGTGATGGGAACACAGAGGGATGGCCTTGGCAAGCTCAACTCAAAGCTCCTCCTGCACTTCTCAACTGTCACTGTCTTTGGTGAGGAAGGTTCAGAGGACCAGCTACACAAGACGGGACTAAGGAACAGAAGACAGAAGTCCAGGCTTTCCTTGATCCCAAAGAGGAGCAGGGGCTGAGACTTTCATGCTTTAATGAGCTGCGTGCTCAGTTGTGTCTGACTCTTAAAAAGCCTCTTGATGAATGTGAAAGAGGAGAGAGAAAAAGTTGGCTTAAAGCTCAACATTCAGAAAACGAAGATCATGGCATCCAGTCCCATCACTTCATGGGAAATAAATGGGGAAACTGTGGAAACAGTGTCAGACTTTATTTTGGGGGGCTCCAAAATCTGCAGATGGTGACTGCAGCCATGAAATTAAAAGACGCTTACTCCTTGGAAGAAAAGTTATGAGCAACCTAGATAGCATATTCAAAAGCAGAGACATTACTTTGCTGACTAAGGTCCGTCTAGTCAAGGCTGTGGTTTTTCCTGTGGTCATGTATGGATGTGAGAGTTGGACTGTGAAGAAGGCTGAGCGCTGAAGAAATTGATGCTTTTGAACTGTGGTGTTGGAGAAGACTCTTGAGAGTCCCGTGGACTGCAAGGAGATCCAACCAGTCCATTCTGAAGGAGATCAGCCCTGGGATTTCTTTGGAAGGAATGATGCTAAAGCTGAAGCTCCAGTACTTTGGCCACCTCATGCAAAGAGTTGACTCATTGGAAAAGACTCTGATGCTGGGAGGGACTGGGGGCAGGAGGAGAAGGGGACGACCGAGGATGAGATGGCTGGATGGCATCACGGACTCGATGGACGTGAGTCTGAGTGAACTCCAGGAGATGGTGATGGACAGAGAGGCCTGGCGTGCTGCGATTCATGGGGTCGCAAAGAGTCGGACACGACTGAGCGACTGAACTGAACTGAACTGAACTGGACTGCAGCCCACCAGGCTCCTCTGCCCATGGGATTCTTCAGGCAAGAATACTGGAGTGGGTTGGTATTTCCTCCTCCAGGAGATCTTCCCAACACAGGGATCAAACTTGCGTCTCTTGTGTCCCCTGCATTGGCAGAAGGGTTCTTTACCACTGGTGCCACCTGAGGCTTCTCTAGTGTTTCAGCTGGTAAATACTCTGCCAGCAGTGCAGGAGATCAGGGTTGGATACCTAGATTGGGAAGATCCCCTGGTGGAGAAAATGACAGCCCACTCCAGTATTCTTGCCTGGGAAATGCCATGGACAGAGGAGCCCGGCAAGCTACAGTCCTTTGGGTCGCAAGAGTTGGACATGACTTAGTGAATAAACCTACCTACTTAGAGTACGGGGATGATGGGGAATTTGACCTGATATCGAGGGTGGCGGATTTCCACTAAGCTGACCCAACAAGATTCTTACCAGTCAATGACAGAATCCAAGGGCAGGGACTTGAGGGCTCGGCAGACCCTGACTAGAGCTGGGTCAAAGGCAGAGTCTTGGTCACACACAGCACAATGTCTGGCACGTACTAGGTAGTAAGTCAATAAATATTTATAAAGTGAATTAAGTGGCTGAGAATCTGTTTGTGTCATTGTAGGTGTGACTGATGGACAAGGAAGCCTGGCATGCTGGAATCCATGGCGTTGCAAAGAGTCAGATGCAACTGAGCGTCTGAACTAAAGTGTGATTGATGTCAAAAACTCAGCGTATATGCACCAGAGCTGAATCAACTCTTGGAGACAGACATAAAATAAAAAGGAATAGCTTTATTGCTTTCCCAAGCAAAAGGGGGAAGCTTTGTCTCTTGCTCTTAAAACTCTGTGTCCCCACTGGGAAGGATTTGGCAGTTTTTATAGCAATGGTTCAGGGGCAGGATTGCTGATAAGGATCATGGCCTTTATCTGGCCTTAGGTGGTCTCCTGTTCTTCTCTGAAGGATGCTTCATCAAGTAGTTAGCATCTTCCATTAGTCGGGGGTTTTAGTTCTGCAGAAGAGCTCAAAGATATTGTTATTTTGAGGCAGAACCAGTTTAGTTCAGTTCAATTGCTCAGTTGTGTCCAACTCTTTGCAGCCTCATGAACTGCAGCACACCAGGCCTCCCTGTCCGTCAATAACTCCCAGAGTCCACTCAAACTCATGTCCATCAAGTTGGTGATGCCATCCAACCATCTCATCCTCTGTCGTCCCCTTCCCCTCCTGCCTTCAATCTTTCCCAGCATCACGGTCTTTTCAAGTGAGTCAGCTCTTCGCATCAGGTAGTCAGTTTTGGAACTTCAGCTTCAACCTCAGTCCTTCCAATGAACATTCAGAACTGATTTCCTTTAGAATGGACTTGTTTGAGCTCCTTGCAGTTCAAGGAACTCTCAAGAGTCTTCTCCAACAGCACAGTTCAAAACATCAATTCTTTGGCACTCAGCTTTCTTTATAGTCCAACTCTGACATCCATAATAAACCATAGCCTTGACTAGATGGACCTTAGTTGGCAAAGTAATGTCTCTGCTTTTGAATATGCTGTCTAGGTTGGTCATAGCTTTTCTTCCAAGGAGGAAGTGTCTTTTTATTTCATGGCTGCAGTCACCATTTGCAGTGATTTTGGAACCCCCCCAAAATAAAGTCTGACACTGTTTCCACTGTTTCCTGATCTATTTGCCATGAAGTGACGGGACCAGATGCCATGATTTTTGTTTTTTGAATGTTGAGCTTTAAGCCAACTTTTTCACTCTCTTCTTTCACTTTCATCAAGAGGCTCTTTAGTTCTTCTTCACTTTCTGCCATAAAGGTGCTGTCATCTGCATATCTGAGGTATCTTTTGATTCCAGCTTGTGCTTCATCCAGCTCAGCATTTCTCATGATGTACTCTGCATGCCCCAAGCCTGCTCTATTGTTTCTTGACTGCTCCTCCCTAGTCTCCACATCCCTCCCTTCTCTGACTAGCAACTATTTGAAAGGCTTCCATGCCCAGGAGCCCCACAGTGTCCTTCTTGGTTTCAGGCTTAACAAACAGGGCTGCCCACTAAAATTTTACCCCTAACATAAATATACAGATGGGGGCTTCCCAGGTGGCTCAGTGGTAAAGAATCTGTGTAGCAATGCAGGAAACGTGGATTTGATCCCTGGGTCGAGAAGATCCCCTGGAGAATGAAATGGCAACCCACTTGGTATTTCTTGCCTGGGAAATCCAATGGACAGAGGAGCTGGGCGGGCTATGGTCCATGGGGTCACATAAGAGTCTGACTCGACTGAGCAACAGAGAGAGATAAACATACACATAGCCAAGCTTTTCTCAAAAATTAAAAAGTAATTTTATTAATTTAGAATATGCTTAACTGTATTTGAAATTGAGCTTTCCTTGAGCTCCTTTCACTACTGCATGCATGCTCAGTCGTGCTTGACTCTTGTGACCCCCCTGCCTTGACCCACCAGGCTCCTCTATCCATGGCATTTCCCAGGTAAGAATACCAGAGTGGGTTGCCATTTCCTTCTCCAAGGGTCCTTCCTGACCCAAGGATTGAACCCACATCTCCTGTCTGCATTGGCAGACAGATTGTTTACCACTGAGCCACCTGGGAAGCCCTTTCTATACAGACAGCAAAATAAATGGTCTTGAAAAAGTATAGCTTCCCCACATTATAAACACAGTTCTCCACATGATTTTTTAAAATACCTATAGATTTAGAAAGCAACGTCTCATTGTATAATGATATTACTTATACAGTGCTCCAAACCAGTCATTTTCCTTCTTTAAAACCAATGGTAAATGTTCCAAGCATCTAACAGAAGCCTGAAGCAGGAGCAATTGTTGCATCAGTCCCTTAAACATTCTAGTCAGCCAAACCAGTTGTTTTGCTCAATAAACAAGAAAGTAATGCCTCTTCCTATTTAAAATCATGGCTATAAATTTTAAAAATCATTTCACGGTATGTGGACAGCCAAGTCATGCTGCAGATATACTCCTATAAAGACTCTGGGTGCCTTCAAGTAATTCTCAAAACAACCCCCTTTAGACCCACTTCTAGATGCTTTCTGTTTTGTTTTGCTTCTGGCTCCCATTTCAAGTCTTAAAAGGCTCTGGTCCACACAGCTTGGGTTCTCCCTATGGCTGCTGGAATTAATGGGAGGGCAACTGATTTACTTGTATTTAAGTAGATAATACATGGAGTGATCTTCTGTGAATCAAAAAGTGATCCCCCAAAGAGTCATATCTTTTTCCAAAACTAAAAAGGCTTAATGATCTCTTAGAGCAGCACTTCCCAAACTTTTTGGCACCGGACCAGTTTCAGTTTCGTGGAAGACAATTTTTCCAGGGGTGGAGGTGAAAGGGTGGTTTCAGGATGATTCAAGTACATTACATTTATTGTGCACTTTATTTCTTTTATTATTACATTGTGATATATAATGAAATAATTATACAACTCACCACAATACAGAATCAGAGAGACCCCTGAGCTAATTTTCCTGCAACTGGATTGTCCCATATGGGGGTGATGGGAAATAGTGATACCTGAAGTGTGCTGCACACCTATGAGAATCTAACACTGCTGCTGATCTGACAGGAGGCACAGCTCAGGAGATAATGTGAGCAATGGGAAGCGGCTGTAAATATAGATGAAGCTTCACTCGCTCACCCACAGCTCATCTCCTTCTGTGTGGCCTGGTTCCTAACAGACCTGGACTGGTACTGGTCCAAAGGGTTGGGGAGGGGCCTAGGGGTTGGGGAGCCCTGTTAGAGCACTACTTCATTCTCAAACATTGTAACTATTTTAACCCTTACCTTAGGGTGCCAGCATTTCCCGTTTTATTTGGTTTTGATATTGTGCTCTTTCTTTTACTAAGTGTTGTACCTTTAATTTTAAAATGCCTCAAGTTTTGGGGTTTTTTTGGAAAAAGAATTGAATAAAATTCAATATATAAACTATTTTAATTTATTTTATAGCTGTATAGTGCATGCATGCTAAGTTACTTCAGTCATGTCTGACTCTTTGCAGCCCTGTGGACTGCACCCCACCAGGCTCCTCTGTCCATGGGATTTTTCCAGGCAAGAATACTGCAGTGGATCGCCCTGCTCTCCTCCAGGGGATCTTCCCGACCCAGGGATAGAACCCATGTCTCTTTCATCACCTGCAATGGCAGGTGGGTTCTTTATCCCTAGTGCCACCTGGGAAGCCCCAGTTGTACAGTATGTTATTCTTTATTTAAAACTGAAAACCACAAAATAATACTAAGTAATGCTTGTGGAAGTATTCATATTGTGTATGAAAAATTAATCAGTCAATCTAAGAAAGAATTGGAGAATTTTATTTGAGCCAAATTTGAAGACTATAACTTGGGAGGAACATCTCAGAAAGCTCTTAGAACTACTGTGTCCATTAGAAGTCCAGACACAGTTATGTAAGTTTTTCAAGACAGAATGTTGTATATCAAATGGTGTTATATTGGCAGTTTATATAATCCAAATCTATATGCTCTTCATGGTGGGTCACGTGATCCCTCATGAGATCAAGAAGGAGTGTTATCTTTTAAGGAGCTGTCTTGTTAACGCTTGTAGAATGTTGCTTTTTATGGTTAAGCAGGTGTTCCTGCTGATGGGAGAGGTTTGGTCCATGCATAATGCAGATACAGTGCACGATGTGAGGGTGAGGGGTACAGAGAAAGGAGCCAAAGGGCAGAGGAGAATTTTTATGTTTAAATTTTTCTGTCTTGCCATAAAATATGAATTTCATTTTACAGTATGAAATAAAGGCATTAATACAAAAATACACATAAGAATGACACATCAAATTTAAGATAGAAGAAATCTCCTGGAAAAGAAGGAAAGAAGGGAATGAGCTGGTGGTTGTGATTTAACTTTCAACTTTGTAGCATTTTGGGCCTTCTCTGGGGCTTCCCAGGTGGTGCTAGTGGTAAAGAATCCACCTGCCAATGCAGGAGACATAAGAGACATGGGTTCGATCCCTGGGTTGGAAGATCCTCTGGAGGAGGATATGGCAACCCACTCCAGTATTCTTGCCTGGAGAATCCCATGGACAGAGGAGCCTGGCGGGCTATAATCTATAGGGTAGCAAAGAGTCAGACACGACTGAAGAGACTTAACACACGCATAATAGTGGCAGTGGTGACATATTGAGGACTTCCCTGGCGGGCGAGTAGTTAAGACTCCCCAGGCTTCCACTCCCGGGGGCTCGGATTCCATCCCTGGTGAGGGAACTAAGATTCTACATGCCTCAAAGCCAAAAATAAAAAAAAATAATAAAATTTGTCGCATTCTAATGCTGTACAAAAAGTGAGATATGCAGGACTGCAAGAAAATATGGCTAGTGACTCGCTTCCAGTACTCAATCTGGAAATGTTCCAGGGTGAAAGTGAAACTGACCAACCCGATGAATTAACTTAAACACTGTCAGAAATCCTTGAGGACATCTGAAGTGGGTGAGAGTGTGAAGAATCACAGGCCAGAAAGAAGGACTGGGAGCCATAGCGAGGGAAAGCAGAGTGAACTGGGCTCTTTTATCTCCCCAAGTTAGTGCAATTGTATCAACCCGGTCACCACTTGGAGGAAGAAAACATGATTTATAGTCTAGTGCTGGAGTCAGAACCTAGCAGGCATGAGAGACAAGATTGCAGTAAGTCCTGATTGCCACCCAAGGAAGGTGATACCCCTCTGTTAACATGAGCTCATAGAGAAATATAATGACTGTTCAAAGTTTAGCTGGGGAACCAACACATGGCAAACCACAATTAATCAATTTAATGCAAACAAAAGAATGATTCTTCAGGAGGATGTTGGTAATTTGAAGTAGGAACAAAGGGTTATAGGCAACTGCAAGTTAGCATCCTAATAAAAAATTGTAGATGGATTGCACTTTAGAAGGATATAGCCAAAGAATGAGCTAGTGAACTGTAAAAATGTAAAGGAATCCTCCTAAAAGATATCAGGTATGTATAAAAAGAGAAAAAGATAGAAGAAATGTTAGGACTTACCTAGCAATCCAGTGGTTAAGACTCCCTGAGCTTCCACTGCCGGGGGCATGGGTTTGATTCCTGGTCAGGGAACTAAGATCCCACATGCTAGGGAGCCAAATGGAAAAAAAGATGTTAAGAGAAAGAGGAGAGAAGGAACTTCAGAAGATGAAAATTCAATAAATGGAGAGGAGAAAATATTTGAAGAACTAATGATTGAGAATTTCCTGTAATTAAAGCAAGGAGGAAGACCACAGATGGAGAGTTTTGAAAACTTCAACAGAATAAATAAGAAAAACCGCACTTGGCAATACTAGATTAAAATTTAAGACCATCAAAGAGAAAAAAGAAGGCTCTCGAGACAAAGGCGCAAAAGCCAGATTGATATTGGATGTTTTAGCATGGTATTGGATGAGACAAGGCTAATATTTTTGACACGTTGAAGAACAAAATAAATTTGAACCCAGAATGTTTTTGTCCAGCTGCTTTTGTTTAAGTGTGATAAAAATATTCTCAAGCATACAGTTGTCTCAGAAGGAATAACACAAAGTCTCTGTTTGAAATCACTCTTAGGGGAAGGATTCTAGCAAAAGAGATCACATTCAGAAGGATCATATTCAGGAAGTAAATATGAGTAAACCTGAACTTGGATTTCATATGCACAATTCATAGGATATGTTCTTTTTTGTTTTTAGATTCTTTTGCTTAACATTGTGTCTTTCAGATTCATCCACGTTATTATACATGTCGTTTGTGATACTTGCAATTATTCAAAATGTCAAGGATCAGAGGGAAGAGAATCAAAAGGGCAAACATCATAAATCTGAAAGACCTAAACTGAAATCCTAACACTTTAACTGCGTGACTTTGCACAATTTGAACAAATCTCTCTAAACTCCAGCTTCCTCAATTTAAAAAAACTATGGACATTCTCGACTCATAAAGTGGTTGTCAAAATTGAGATAAAATAAGTGAGAATGTGGTGCTAGACTCATAATAGTTGCTCCAAAAAAAATATTTGTTCAATCTGAATATAGCAGGCCAGACACAGAAACTGACTAATTATCCTCTTTAATGACCAACCACAGAGGAAATGAAAGTGAGCAGAAACATTTTTTCCCATCAAACAGGCTAATAAAAACCTTATTCACTCCTCCAAAAGATGATGTCAAGGTTTAAAAGGTATTCTATATAAAAAATATAGAATCTCAGATTTAAAACAAAAGAGCAAAGAATTAAGTCTACAAAGTTAGAAACAGGGCTTCAGACTGGGAAGGCTTTTTGACAAAAGTCAAAAAGTACACAGTCTTATCTGTGTACTTCAGAGTGTGGATCCTGGCCATTCCATTTCAAGGAGAAGGGAATTAATTTTAGAGATTTAAAGATAGACATTCCTGTCATTGGGCTTCCCAGGCAACTCAGTTGTAAAGAATTTGCTGGCCAATGCAGGAGATGAGAGTTCCATCCCTCAGTCAAAAAAGTGCCCTGGAGAAGGAAATGGCAACCCACTCCAGTATTCTTGCGTGGGAAATCCCATGAACAGAGGAGCCTGGTGGTCCGCATTCCACGGGATCACAAAAAAGTCAGACACAACTTCACGACTAAGCAACACCAACAAATTCCCCTTTTGTTAAAATATCATGGCGTTCTTCAGCAAAGATGTTATGACTCAAGCAAAAATCTTTTTTGTGAGAATAAAGCAGAACCAGGATATCTTGTGGCAGTAAAATGATATGATTGATAATTCTTTTTTAAATAGACATTTTCCTGCCTATGTTTTAATCAGCTTAGAGAAATTCTTTGCATACACCTTGATTATTCCAAGATGTGAGAAGTTAAAAATGTAACACTAATTTTTAATTATTTGTGCTGTGCCTTAACAACTATGGGGCCATGGACTTTACTCTAAAGAGCTAAACAGAGAATGAAGACAGAATTTTAGCACACTGAACATTTAAACACCTTGGAGTTACACTGACAATTTGTTATCATCTGATTTGATATAACAGTTGACATTACCATTCACTGAGATATTTCTCCATTGATAATACTTGGATTGGGCAGCTGGTAGTGAAAAAAAAATACAGAAGAAATATTTTTGTTCTTGTGATGAAATTCATACATATAAAAAGAAATAGTATAAAATGGTCCCTTTCCTCCTACTTCTAAATAGAGTTGTTCTTATCGAAATCTAATCATAAAATATATTCACAAACTAAAATGAACCTAGTAGGAGGCTGAGCATAGATAAAGATATGAAAACAATTTCTCTCAAAAAAGACATACAAAATTAAGAAAAGTAAACGTACCATTGAATGTGTGCTGAAGCATGCTAAGTCACTTCAGTTGTGTCTGACTCTTTGTGACCTCAGGGACTGTAGCTTGCCAGGCTCCGCTGTCCATGGGATTCTCCAGGCAAGAACACTGGAGTGGGTTGCCAGTTTTTTCTCCTGGGGATCTTCCCGACCCAGGAATTGAATCTGTGTCTCTGCATTGGCACGTAGATTCTTTACCACTGAGCTACCAGAGAAGCCCAAAATAAATGGTAGGAAAGAACTAACGTAAAAGTGGCAGTTACCTTTGGAAGGTGACTTTTTGGCAACGTTTCTTTTTGTGTTTTTCTCCATTTTCAAAACTTTTCATAAGGAGCTCGTATTTCCTTAAGGGTTAGTTTTCTATTCTGGCCTCCTTGCTGTTCATCCTCAGCACTCTTTCCTTTCATATGGGAAAGGTAGAGATTGCAAATACAAAGTCGTGGAAACTGCTTGGCCAGCAAGGAGATTTTGTTCTCCCTGCTCCATGTTGCTTCCAGCACAACAGAGTCAGTTTGACAACTGTGGCTTTGCTTTAAATCCAAATATCGGGCATGCCATTTTTTTTTTTTTTTTGGTTGTCTGAAATAGTGATGCTGTAGCACTTAAGGTCTGTATGTAAGACTCGTCAGAAAATCAGAAGGGAATTCTCCCAGAACTCAAGGCTTCCCTGGTGGCTCAATGGTAAAGAACCTGCCTGCCAAAACAGGAAACAGAGGAGACACAGGTTCCATCCCAAATTTGGGAAGCTCCCCTGGAGGAGGGCACGGCAAGCCACTCCAGTATTCTTGCCTGGAGAATCCCATGGACAGAGGAGCCTGGAGGACTACAGTCCACGGGGTCACAAAGAGTCAAACACGGCTGGACTGAGCATCAGCAGTAGCCACTTATTCTTCATGCACACATGTACAATGTTCACAGTCCAAGCATGTTGCTATGTCCTAACAGAATGATTATTCTCTTGTCCGTGTTTCCATTACTCCTACCACATAAGAAGGATCCAGATACTTTTGCACATCACTGTTTCCATTCTTAGGGAGGAAAAGAGTTTGCCGTAACCCTCATTGTTATGTTAAAGTGTGTGTGTCAAGGACTTCCCTAGAGGTCCAGTGATTAAGACTGTGAGCTTCCACTTCAGGGGTTGTGGGTTCGATCCCTGGGCGGGGAACTAAGATCCTGCACGTTGTGTTGTACAGCCCAAAGTAAACAAATAACACATGTCAACTCACTATTATTTCATTGGATAGATTTTCTTTTGTAAGGTGATCTGCTTTCACTTATCTACAGAGGCTTAATTTGTAGTGTAGTATTCTTGAGGGAATCGTAAAAGTTACTCACTCCCAAATTAAAAGAACTATTTATGTGTATATGGCACCAAGACTGCAACCTAAGAATAATGGAAAAATGTATTGTACCCCAAGTCTCTCAATTTTCTTGTTACTAAAGAGAGTGGGCTTGAACCCAGTATAAATTCAATCTCATTAGTTTAAAAATGTCTTTTTGGTTCTCATTAGCCAAGAGTCATAAGTTTTCACCTGGATTTAATTTTATGTTGAATCCCTCTGCTTTTTCTTGGCCTCATGAAGTAGGAAGACAGTCTAGAGAAAACCAAAATAGATACAAACAAAATCCACTGGCAACCTGCACAGAGTCCATGAACATCTTATTTCTTTTTGCTTGCCTTGTCTTCTCACTCATAATTTGCAAATGGATCTAATGATGCCATAGGACAAATAGCCCTGCCCAGCGGGAGGTATAAGAGTTATCTGTATTAATATGAATAATTTCCATTCCCAAGAGACGGACTGAAGATCTGGGTTAAGGGGAATTTTCCCAGCTTGATGTGTTAAGGTCACTTCACAGTGGATGACTTTTGGCACTAATGACTTCACTAGATCTCAGTTGTATACCACTGGTTTGTGTAGGAGCTAAAATAATATTTTGATGTAGTTTGACTTCACAAGTAATATTTAAAAGGCAGAGTATCTCAGGGTAGAAAACGTAGGATTTGGGGTTAGACAGATGTCTTCAACCCAGCATTCATTGAATGTGATGAGATGAGTGACAAACAAGATGTTTGTCTCGTAAGTTCTAGCGATCTGCTGTATTACATTATGTTTTTGTTATTATTTAATTGCTAAGTCGAATCTGACTCTTTTGTGACCCCACGGACTGTAGCACACCAGGCTCCTCAGTCTATGGGATTTCCCAGGCAAGAATACAGGAGTGGGTTGCCATGTTCTTCTCCAGGGGATCTTCCTGACCCAGAGAATGAACTCATATCTCTTGCATTAGCAGGAGGATTCTTTACCACTGAGCCATCAGGGAAGCCCTATATTACACTATAGTGAAAATAATATATTGTACACTTAAAATATGTTAAGAGGGCAGATCTCATGTTGTGTTTTTTCCACAATTTAATAATAATAATTTTTTTAAAAAAAGGACTTCTCTGGTTAAGAATCTGCCCTTCCACTGTAGGGTGCATGGGTTTAATTCCTGATCACGGCAGAAAATCCTGCAGGCTTCATGGTGCAGCCAAAAATAAATAAATAAGTAAAAACAACTCTCTGAGTTTCCAAGATATTCTTCCTTTCTGTATTCCTCCAGCCATCTAAAGGTAGTTTCTAAAAAACAAAGAAATATCTAAGAAAGAAAGGAAACAAATGAATGAATTAACAAAGAAGTCTGACTTAGAGTCTCCGCTTCGCTGCTTACAACTCTGGGTCTTGGGATAACACTAATCTCTTATAGTTTCCATCTTCATTAGATTGTTGGCGAATTAAGCAAGACAAATCTGTGTAAAGCACTTTGCAAACTATATGTAAGTGCTCCAAGAATTACTTCACTTTGAATTAGTGGTCATGTTACCCTCAGTCTTCATAAGCACTGTATGATTAAGTAGTTACTATACCATAATGTCAGCCAAGGTATAAAAATTTCTTCCCTGGCTGGTGATTTTTTCCTTTAGACTTGCAGCAAATGTTCTAATTCTTGAAAGGGCGAGCCTGTTGGGAAAGTTAAATGACACCAGCACCAAGAAAAATTTTTCCCAAAACAAAAACCCACCTTGCTAAAGTTGGAATCACACCTTTGCTATACCTCAGTGCAAACAAAGAAACGTTATTTGTTTTGTGCCACATGCCAGGAATAAAAAAGAAATCTTGGACTTGGAAAATTAAAAAAAAAAAAGGCATTCACACTCCTTTTACTTTAAAACTGTTGCTTTCTGCATTTGCATATACTCTCATAAACATCTTTCATACCTTGAAAAGGGGGTTGATTGCTTCTAAGAAGCGAGATGATTATTCTCAGGATTCTGACATTCAGGCACAGGAATGTTGGGAATTTCTACAGGAACTTGTTTTCTTCTAGATGTACCCTTTTCCCCTTTTGTGGCTTTCCATCTTCCAGGGTCACAGGTCAAAAGCATACATCTTTCATCTGAAACTTAACTGGCCTAACTGTTCGAACCTTTTTTGAATGTATAGCCTGTTGCACTACAGCAAGCAACAAGTTCGTGTTTAGGAAAGGAAATGAACAAACAACAAATATCCGGCCTTCCTTCTGAGCTGCCGAGTTGGGCAGGGCAGCCGGCTCAGTCTCAGCTGCATTAAGAACTTGGCCTCCATCGCTTGTACAACAGAGTATATAGACACTGGAAAACAGATTCAGTGATGTCTATAATGCATAGATGCATAAAGTGTGGCAGTCCATTTCCCACCAACCTGAAGCGATTTCTAGGGGGAGAAAATAAAAAATGCACGCTCAGGATTTTATTGCCACAAGACCAGGCAGATGACCAGCCTATGTAAAGCTGATAAAGTATGAGTACTTCTGGTGGTTTGTTTCTTAATGGTGACTTAAATCTTCTTCTTTGACAAAGTTGCATTCGGTTTGCCTATAAACATGAATGACTACTTCTACCAAAATGCATATCTTCCATTTACTTGAAACTCTTGGTTCTCCCAGTCTCTCTTAGATTTTCTCATTTTTGAAAGGGAAGTATACATAATGATTGTTTTGTTTTGTCTTACATATATTTGGTAGAAAAAATACAGCAGCCCATGTGTGGTGATGAATGGAAATTGATCCTAGTCAGTGTCAGGGGGACAATAAAGAGTGGTAAAGAGGTCTTCTTTGGTGGTCCAGTGGCTAAGACTCTGTGCTCTCAATGCAGGGGACTGGGTTCAATCCCTGGTCAGGGAACTGGATCCCACATGCTGCAGCTGAAGATCCCGAGTGCTACAGCTAAGACCTATTGCAGCCAAGTAAATAATCTAAAATATTTTTTAAAAACATAGTAGAGATCAGCCATCTAGATAGTACATGCTTTGTGCTCTGGACTGAATTGTGTCCCCCTGCCTCTGAATTTGTATTCTGAAGCTCTAACACCCAATGTGACTGTATTTGGAATTAAGATCTTTAGGAGGTAATTAAATTTATATAAGTTCATAAGCGTGGGGCCCTAAACCAGGAGGATTAACATTCTTAAAGAGACACCAGAGGGCAAACTTTCTCTCTATTCTTCCCAGTTGCATAAAGAAAAGGTCATGTGAACACACAGTGAAATGGCCTACAAGCCATGGAAGAGGCCTAAGAATGAAACCTCAATGTGAGTAAACTCCGGGAGTTGGTGATGGGCAGGGAAGTCTGGCATGCTGCAGTCCTTGGGGTTGCAAAGAGTCGGACACAACTGAGCAACTGAACTGAAGAATGAAACCTACTCATTGAAAGTGAAGTCGCTCAGTCGTGTCCGACTCTTTGCGACCCCATGGACTGTAGCCTACCAGGCTCCTCTGTCCATGGGATTTTCCAGGCAATAGTACTGGAGTGGATTGCCATAAGGGTCCCTAATTATTGCTTGAAAGTGAAAGTGTTGCTCAGTTGTGTCAGACTCTTTGCAACCCCATGAACTGTGGTCTGCCAGGTTTCTCTGTCCAGGAAATTCTCCAGGCAAGAATACTGGAGTGGGTGGTCATTCCTTCTTCAGAGGACCTTCCCCATCCAGGGATTGAACTTGAGTCTCCTACATGGCAGGCAGATTCTTTACCATCTGAACCACTAGGGAAGCCCCAATTATTGTTTATTTAAAAAGAAAAAAAAATCACCCAAATTCTGCGATCTCTACAGGGTATGATTACATGAATAATCTTGTCAGAACAAGTAGATTTTCTCTCCATGGCATGTCCACACCCTCTCTTCCTCCATAGCTGTCAGCTCTCTTCCCTCTCAGGGGTTTATCCCAAAGTTTTCATCAGCTGCCCAACATGGCTCTGAAATGCAGTAAGGATCCCATGAAATGCGTATCAGGGAAGGAGCAAATGTAAAGGACAATTGGAAGGGTCCAATTAAGAAGGAGCAATCGCACATGCAAGAGAGAGAAGGTATAGTCTTTAGCGTAAGTTTTCTGGAAAGACTTGGGAGAATCAAGGAGAGAAAGGATCCCAAAAGGAATTTTCAGACTCCTCCCCTCCTCTTCCTCCTCTCTCTTCCCTCTATCCCTTCCATCTTCTCACTTCAAGAGCCGAACTTTGAGTTGGCAATTACCTACCTCTTGCTTTTAGTTTTTGGCAATTTCTTTTATTTTTTTCTCTTTATTTTATGAGGTCAGGGGTAGAGAAGGAAACAGCGGCCGACTCCAGTGTTCTTGCCTGGGAAATCCCGTGGACAGAGGAGCCAGGCAGGCTGCAATCCATGGGGTTGAAAAGAGCAGGACATGACTTAACAGTTAAACAACAAACAATGAAGTCAGGGTAATGTTTTACTCAGATACATGTCCTAAGTGCTGAAGTACCCATATTTTGTCTTATGTAGGCTGCAAATTCATTTTATTTAACTTTTAATTTTATATTGGTGTATAACCAATTAATAATGTTGTGATAGTTTCAGGTGGAAAGCAAAGGGACTCAGCCATACATATACACATATCCATTCTCCCTCAAACTCCCCTCCCTTCCAGGCTGCTGCATAGTATTGAAGAGTTCCACGTGCCATACTTGGCAATTTCAAGAGTGCTCCTAATCTATTTTGGAATAATCCTAGACTTAGTTGGAATCATTAAGAAAACGTCAAGCATGAGTGCCTGCTAAGTCGTTTCAGTCGTGTCCAACTTTCTGCCTCCCCATGGACTGTAGCCCATCAGACTCCTCTGTCCATGGGATTCTCCAGGCAAGAATATTGGAGTGGGGTGCTATGACCTCCTCCAGGGGATCTTCCTGACCCAGGAATTGAACCCACATCTCTTATGTGTTCTGCATTGGCAGGTAGGTTCTTTACAACTAGCACCACCTGGGAAGCCAATAAAATGTCAGAGCTCTCAACAAATAATCAGGAATACAATATTCTCCCTAACTTTTGTGATATAAGAGTCTATTATGGATTCGTAGTGTCTAGATTTTTAAAATAAAATACAAAGCAAGGTCTGTTAGGAAACACGGAGAATTCCTTTCCATCCTCTCACCTCTCCACCACACCCCACTCCTAGGTGCCAAAGATTGGGGACTTCAGAGTAGACAAGATAGAATTGGTCTTTCATAGTTATTTTAAAATGCTGTTCGCCATAATCAGGCACACTAAGGGGACAGTGAAGAGCAAGGTCGAGTGTCACAGAGTGCGAGTTGATCAGACACGTTCAGGCTCTCTTTTGCCTGCATTGGCATGCAGGTTTTATGTTCTGATATAGGAGTCTTCAGTAAGTAGAGTTCATGGCATCAGTTCCCTGACTCAGGTTTATTTATAAAAAGCCCCTGCTACACGTTCATTTTGCAGGAGACCTCTGGATTTTTATAGCCATCTGACCGTGATGCCCCAAGCTTTGGTGTGCTGATATGTTTGCTAAGGTATACCTTGGGCTAGCAATGGTTTCCCTCTCCTGTGTTACCACACCCAGCCTACCCCACCAGAAATAAATATCTCCTAACTCACTTCCTAAGAGCACGGGCTCTTTTGTAAAGCAATCTGTTCTCATTTGCACCCTCTTAATTTTTCTTCTTTTCCATAAACCATTTCCAATTAAATTTAACCACACCATATTGAATACTAATAAGTATATAAGCACTGAGGAACATAAAGTTACATTTACTAAGGGGTAAATGCCTCAAGGGTGCAGACCATGTCTTATCACCCTGTCTTCTGACCTCCTAGCATAGCATAGGAGGGGATTCATAATATATAACTTCAATCAAATACAAATGGATGTCTCAGCTGCCATTTTAGGTACTCATTATCAGCTAAGACAGAATAGGGCAAATGCAAAAATTAATTATAAATCAGGGCAGGATGTACTAAGCCTGTAATACAAAGTGTTATGAAGGATAACAGTAGAGCAATAACAAAGTTTAGGGGTTAATTAAAAAGAGCTCCATGGAGGAGATAGTAATTAGTGTGATCCATGAAGAACAATGTAGTAGTGGCTCAGGGGTAAAGAACCTGCCTGCAGTGTAGGAGAGTTGGGTCCTATCTCCGGGTTGAGAAGATCCCCTGGAAAAGGAAATGGCAATCCACTCCAGTATTCTTGCCTGGGAAATCTCATGGACAAAGGAGCCTGGCGGGCTACAGTCCACATGGTTGCAAAGAGTTGGACAGAATTGAGTGACTAAAAACAACAACAAATAATGTTTGCAGAATTTCTAACCTTACCTCTCTTGCCCAAGGTCAAAGCAAAATCTTGTTTTTCCAGTGTCACTGTGAGCAGGGTGCATCCCTGTGGCATAAGCTTCTCCAATCACAGGCACCCTACAGTGTAAGCACCTGACAGTTAACTTTTTTAAATTACACTGTAAGCTCCTGATGACACTAGTGGTAAAGAATCTGCCTGCCAGTGCAGGAGATGCAAGAGACATGGGTTTGATCCCTGGGTGTGGAAGATCCCCTGGAGGAGGGCATGGCAACCCAGTCCAGTACTCTTGCCTGGAGAATCTTATGGAGAGAGGAGCTGTACAGTTCACAGTGTTGCAAAAAGTCAGACATGACTGAGTACACACACACACACACACACAAGCTCCTGACACTAAGCTTTTGATGGCTGAGGCATCCACTTCAAAGATATCCACCTCAAATAAGTACATTGCCAGTTCTACAGCTAGATAAAGAGTCAGACTGCTCCGCCTATGAGGTTCCCCATTTTAGAAAGCTCTGGTTGACCTAGATAATGGGCCATTTGACTGCTTCCTTTTTGCTTCCCATGCTTTCATTCCTAGTCTTACCTTTTAGGTTCAGCAACAAAGGGTAAAGCCTTGAAACCCTAGGCACTCCACCCTTGGCCCCGATTTAGACAGAATCCTAGGTCTACACCCTCTTTCTCTCTCTTTACCCAAAACCTCGCTGTGGCCCCAAGTGTGGCCCCAAGTATGCACCCAACAGGACTGGTAAGCAATATACCTTGTTCTTTCAAATTTCCCTCACTGGTGTTGCTGAAGGTGTCTTGCAATCATAGTGTGAACCAGAAGGGCTACTCCAGGAACAACATTGGCTCTAGTCTAAGAAATGTCCATGAGAGCTAATCACAAGTAGTTCAGACCCAGTGAGTGCCCCAAGGCATTTCTAGACAATCCCAATACCATCGATAGGCTGAGACTGACCAAAAACACACTCACTGCGGTCTAACACTAAGAGATTTGAAGAGAGGTGATGGCTTTAATCCGAAATGCAGTACATGGATGCAGTCTCAAAAATGACAGAATGATCTCTATTTGATTCCAAGGCAAACCATTCAATATCATGGTAATCCAAATATATGCCCCAACCAGTAACGCTGAAGAAGCTGAAGTTGAACGGTTCTATGAAGACCTACAAGACCTTCTAGAATTAACAACCCCAAAAGATGTCCTTTTCATTATAGGGGACTGGAATGCAAAAGTAGAAAGTCAAGAAACATCTGGAGTAACAGGCAAATTTGGCCTTGGAGTACAGAATGAAGCAAGGCAAAGGCTAATAGAGTTCTTCCAAGAGAATTCACTGGTCATAGCAAACACCTCTTCTAACAACACAAGAGAAGATTCTATACATGGACATCACCAGATGGTCAACACTGAAATTAGATTGATTATATTCTTTGCAGCCAAAAGATGGAAAAGCTCTATACAGTCAGCAAAAACAAGACCGAGAGCTGACTGTGGCTCAGATCATGAACTCCTTATTGCCAAATTCAGACTTAAATTGAAGAAAGTAGGGAGAACCACTATAACATTCAGGTGTGACCTAAATCAAATCCTTAACGATTATACAGTGAAAGTGAGAAACAGATTTAAGGGACTAGATCTGATAGACAGAGTGCCTGATGAACTATGGACAGAGGTTTGTGACATTGTACAGGAGACAAGAAGCAAGACCATCCCCAAGAAAAAGAAATGCAAAGAAGCAAAATGGCTGTCTAAGGAGGCCTTACAAATAGCTGTGAAAAGAAGTGAAAAGCAAAGGAGAAAAGGAAAGATATATGCATTTGAATGCAGAGTTCCAAAGAATAGCAAGGAGACATAAGAAAGCCTTCCTCTGTGATTAGTGCAGAGAAATAGAGGAAAACAATAGAATGGGAAAAACTAGAGCTCTCCTCAAGAAAATTAGAAACACCACAAGAACATTTCATGCAAAGATGGGCTCAGTAAAGGACAGAAATGATATGGACCTAACAGAAGCAGAAGATATTAAGAAGAGGTGGCAAGAATATGCAGAAGAACTGTACAAAAAAGAACTTCATGACCCAGATAATCATGATGGTGTGATCACTCACCTAGAGCCAGACATCCTGGAATGTGAAGTCAAGTGAGCCTTAGGAAGCATCACTACGAACAAAACTAGTGGAGGTGATGGAATTCCAGTTGAGCTATTTCAAATCCTGAAAGATGATGCTGTGAAAAAGTGCTGCACTCAATATGCCAGCAAGTTTGGAAAACTTAGCAGTGGTCACAGGACTGGAAAAGGTCAGTTTTCATTCCAATCCCAAAGAAAGGCAATGTCAAAGAATGCTCAAAGTACCTCACAATTGCACTCATCTCACACGCTAGCAAAGTAATGCTCAAAATTCTCCAAGCCAGGCTTCAGCAGTTTGTGAACCGTGAACTTCTAGATGTTCAAGTTGGTTTTAGAAAAGGTAGAGGAACCAGAGATCAAATTGCCAACATCTGCTGGATCATGGAAAAAGCAAGAGAGTTCCAGAAAAACATCTATTTCTGCTTTATTGACTATGCCAAAGCCTTTGACTATGTGGATCACAATAAACTATGGAAAATTCTGAAAGAGATGGGAATATCAGACCACCTGACCTGCCTCTTGAGAAATCTGTATGCAGGTCAGGAAGCAACAGTTAGAATTGGACATGGAACAACAGACTTGTTCCAAATAGGGAAAGGAGTATGTCAAGGCTGTATATGTATATGTCACCCTGCTTATTTAACTTATATGCTGAGTACATCACGGAAAACACTGGGCTGGAAGAAGCACAAGCTAGAGTCAAGATTGCTGGGAGAAATATCAATAACCTCAGATATGCAGATGACATCACCCTTATGGCAGAAAGTGAAGAGTAGCTAAAAAGCCTCTTGATGAAAGTGAAAGTGGAGAGTGAAAAAGTTGGCTTAAAGCTCAACATTCAGAAAACTAAAATCATGGTATCCAGTCCCATCACTTTATGGCAGATAGATGGGGAAACAGTGGAAACAGTGTCAGACTTTATTTTGGGGGCTCCAAAATCACTGCAGATGGTGACCGCAGCCATGAAATTAAGAGACCCTTACTCCTTGGAAGAAGAATTATGACTAACCTAGACAGCATATTCAAAAGCAGAGACATTACTTTGCCAACAAAGGTCCATCTTATCAAGGCTATGGTTTTTCCAGTAGTCATGTATGGATATGAGAGTTAGACTATAAAGAAAGCTGAGCGCCAAAGAATTGATGCTTTTGAACTGTGGTTTGGAGAAGACCTTGAGAGTCCCTTGGACTGCAAGGAGATCCAACCAGTCCATCCTAAAGGAAATCAGTCCTGAATATTCATTGGAAGGACTGATGTTGAAGCTGAAACTCCAATACTTTGGCCACCTGATGCGAAAAGCGGACTCATTTGAAAAGATCCTGATGCTGGGAAAGATTGAAAGCAGGAGGAGAAGGGGACAACAGAGGATGAGATGGTTGGATGGCATCACCGACTCAATGGACATGAGTTTGAGTAAACTCTGGCAGTTGGTGATGGACAGAGAGGCCTGGTGTGCTGCAGTCCATGGGGTCACAAAGTCAGACATGACTGAGTGACTGAACTGAACTGAACTGGTGGCTTTAAAGCTTTCCAAGAAGGGTGGTGAATCTTGCTTCATCTTGCTTCTTCAGGAATATCTGTTTACCACCCTTAGCTCCTGTGACTACAGTCAAGAGGTCAAGAGATGGAGAGATGAGTAACTGCCCCTTTTAGTTTTCCTAGTGGGAGGAGAGAGATAATTTCTGAGCCTAGTGGAACAAATAAGTCTGAGCTCTTTCCTGTCAAACATTTATGATGGTATCATATTGTGAAGTTCCCTTTTCATATAGCAGCCTAACATTGTGGATTCATATATCCCTTGTCATCCTGCATAGCTCCATTAAGAATGACTGCAACTAGAATGTGTGCTTAAATATGAGTGCTTGTGTGTTTTTTCATGACAAATTCCAAAAGAATTACTTGTCACCCATCAGTCTTTTAACTATACCCACAAACAGGAGTAATAATTTATTTCAGTCATGCCGTCAACCTATCACTGTGAATGTAAGCACATGTTTTATTTTTAAATGAAACATTTTTATTTCTTCTTTTCAGGCTAGTGAGATCATGTGCTTAAGGGAAAAAGAAAGACAAATTTCTTTTGGGTAAGATCATAGTGAGGGTAATTGCTTGTGGAAATAATCAACAAAAACAAATTTACACTTCAATCAATAAACTCATTAAATTAAAAAATTTTTGTGGACTTGTGTATACTCAAAGCATGGTTGGATACCTTGCCAACAAAGCTTTATTCCAAGACAGTGAAGCAAAATCTTGAGTTTTGAGAGGAAAAAAAAAAAGATCCAAGAATTAATAATGTAAAATTGGACTGCCAAAAGAAGGACTCTAATGATTATGTTATTGAAGGACAGATAATGGTAAGTGGGTTGGGAGGGGAGATATTAAGAGAGAGAATGTGATGAGTGTGGTGGGTGGGTCATATGAGAGGTTGGGAGGAATGGGAATTGAGGGTCCTGAGCCTTGGGAACCCCCATCATCACAATAGCTTCCTCCTTTCCTTTCCTTGATTAGCAGTGAACTTGAGCAATCTACTCCAGCTACCATTGTTACATCCTTCAGGAGCAAGAGGTTCATATGGGTTAAATATGAGGTACCAGCCAGAGATGTAGGGCTAAGGGTTCATGGACTGTATTCCGAAGTAGGACCAACCAGAGGATCAGGTACACTGGCGTAGATGGGCATTGCTTCTTGTGACAGTCATCTCAGCTGGATTTGTGCTCTGGAATCAAGACTAAAATCATCTCTGGATATCAGAACTCAGAGTGGTCTAATCTCCACTGTATTTGGCACCTAGTTTTCCATAAGCAACCCCCCTTTTACTTACAAGAATCAGAAAAAAATCTCTGGAAACTATTAATATAACCTGGGTCTAGTTTTGCAGGTGCCAAAATTGTCTTTTAAAAAAATTCATTAAATTCTTTATTCCATCACTTGTGATCATGTTCATTTCAATTCTAGTCCTTCAAAAGGAGAAAAAGACTAACTTTCAGGAAGTAGAAGAAATATCAGCATTTTCAAGCAATTTGTCTTTGATGGGATAGGCGGAAGTCAGATGACCTGATTGGTACATCTGAAGAGGATTTGAAGCATCTTCAAACTAGGAACGTTATTCACATGTCTATATTGAGGTCAACAGCTTGCAAGAGTCTATTTTCCCTGATTCATAAAAAATAAGTAGTCTTTCAGCTTAGAAAATACTTTTTATTTTAAAAAAGAAAGATTTTTTGAGCTCGTGAGAACGTAGAAAACTTTGAAGACTGACATCATTTGTGAAATTATTGGAGTGACCCTTGTTCCTAAATAAGATCTCTGTTTTGAGATGATCTTTTCTGAGGAATGTTTTAAAAATACTATCGAATACCTTAAGCATAATCTTGCTTTCTCTTAGCCAAAAAAGAACATAGAAAATTCTTAACTGAAACTGTTAAGTCTACATTAAGCCAGTAAAACTCTTACCATAGGAAAAGACACAATACATTATTTTGCTATAGTACTGTATTAGGGTTCTTACAGAGGCTGAGAAGTCCCAGTAATTTGTCGGTCTACAAGCTTAAGACCTGGGAAAACTGGTAGTACTATTCAAGTGCAAGTCCAAAGGCCTGAGAACCAGGAGAACTGATGGTGTAATTTCTGGTCCAGGTCTGAAGACATGAACCAGAAGCACTAATGATGTAAACTCCAGTTTGAAGGCGGAAGATAGAAGTCCCAGTTCAGTCAGGGAGACAGGGAGACAGAGAGACAGAAAGACACAGAGAGACAGAGACGGAAGCCAACAGAGACAGAGACACAGAGAGAGACAGAGAAGTGAGCAAATTCTTCTTTTCCACATTTTTGTTGTAGTCAAGCCACCAGTGGATTACAAGATGCCCGACAACACTGCGGGGAAGCCATTGGCTTTTCTCAGTCTCCTGATTCAGGTGGCCATCTTACCCAGCAACACTGTCACAGACACGGCCAGAAACAGTGTTTACGCAAATATCTTTGCACTCCATGAACCAGCCAAGAAAATACATAAAATTAGCCATCACAAAATCCTTCAGAGATTGTTTTCTGAACACCTTTCTTTGTTTTTGACTCTATTATGTGTGCCCCCAGTCACGTAGTTCTACAAAACTTGCTCCAAAAAGCAAACAAACCAAAGTGCCTCTACCCACATAAACACCACCTCATACTTACAAGAAGCAACTATTCTCTTTCTATTTTTTTTAAGCTATTTCCCTTGGTATCTATCTTGATATTTCTTAATAACATGATTTTATTGCTGTGCTGTGCTAATTTGCTTTGGTTGTGTCCACGTCTTTGCAATCCCATGGACTGTAGCCTGCCAGTCTTCTCTGTCCGTGGGATTCTCCAGGCAAGAATACTGGAGTGGGTTGCCATGACCCTCTCCAAAGGATTTCATTTGCAACTTCTTGGTTTTTCCATGAATGAATGTTCACTATGGAAAATGATCATTTAACTTTCATTTACATACTCAATCCATGGATATTTACACTTTTCATATCCTCACCCTCCCAGTAGATTTATATCATAACTTTGGTTAGGTTGATATGTATGACTATAAAATAGGAAAAGGAGTACATCAAGGCTGTATATTGTCACCCTGCTTATTTAACTTCTATGCAGAGTACATCATGAGAAACTGGGCTGGAAGAAGCACAAGCTGGAATCAAGATTGCTGGGAGAAATATCAATAACCTCAGATATGCAGATGACACCACCCTTATGGCAGATAGTGAAGAGGAACTAAAGAGCCTCTTGATGAAAGTGAAAGAGGAGAGTGAAAAAGTTGGCTTAAAGCTCAACATTCAGAAAACAAAGATCATGGCATCTGGTCCCATCACTTCATGGGAAAGAGATGGGGAAACAGTGGAAACAGTGTCAGACTTTATTTTTGGGGCTCCAAAATCACTGCAGATGGTGACTGCAGCCATGAAATTAAAAGATGCTTACTCCTTGGAAGCAAAGTTATGACCAACCTAAATAGCATATTCAAAAGCAGAGGCATTACTTTGCCAACAAAGGTCCATCTAGTCAAGGCTATGGTTTTTCTAGTGGTCATGTATGGATGTGAGAGTTAGACTGTGAAGAAAGCTGAGCACTGAAGAATTGATGCTTTTGAACTATGGTGTTGGAGAAGACCTTGAGAGTCCCTTGGACTGCAAGGAGAGCTAACCAGTACATTCTAAAGGATGTCAGTCCTGGGTGTTCATTTGAGGGACTGATGCTGAAGCTGAAACTCCAATACTTTTGGCCACTTCATGCGAAGAGTTGACTCATTGGAAAAGACTCTGATGGTGGGAGGGATTGGGGGCAGGAGGAGAAGGGGACGACAGAGGATGAGATGGCTGGATGGCATCACGGACTTGATGGTCATGAGTCTGAGTAAATTCCAGGAGTTGGTGATGGACAGGGAGGCCTGGCGTGCTGTGATTCATGGGGTCGCAAAGAGTTGGACACAACTGAGCGACTAAACTGACTGACTGACTGATGCATTATTAATCATGTACTCTGGCATAAGTCATGCTACATTCTAAAATATCTTCTCCTTTCTTGCAAGATTTAGTTCTTTTTGGAGAAAATGACTCCTTTGTTTTGCTGTTGTCATAGTTTCCTCTGTACTTATAAATGCATCTCTACTCACTACTACTCTCCCCCATATCGTCTATCAATTTTCCCTGCTTTACGACAACACCCTGATGTCAAGACCGATGGCATCGATGGCTGTCTGGCTGTCACCGAAGGATCTATTTTCATTATCACCTTAGGAATTCTCTCCCCTTCTCTATTCTAGTGAGCTTCCTAGGTGGCGCTAGTGGTAAAGAACCCGCCTGCCAATGCAGGAGAAATGAGTCATGGATTCAATCTCTGGGTCAGGAAGATCCCCTGGAGGAGGACACGGCAACTCATTCCAGTATTCCTGCCTGGAGAATCCCATGGACAGAGGAGTCTGGGGTGGGGTGGGGGGGCTCCAGTCCATGGGGTCACAAAAAGTCGGACATGACTGGAGTGACTTAACACGCATGCTCTATTCTAGGGCATCCCCTTTATCTTGGTATACCAACCTTTCTATCTTTTCATTTATTACATTGTTTTAATAAAGTATCACTTCCAGTAACCCAGTAAGAAAGGAAATATAGGAGATACATTTTTTGAGAGTTTTTGTATTTGAAAATGTCTCTCTTATCAGATATCATCTCAGGTGGCTCAGTGGTTAAGAGTCCGCCTGTCAATCTATAAACGAAGGAGATGAAAGTTCCATCCCTGAGTCGGGATGATCCCCTTGTGCAGGGTATGGCAACATGCTCCAGTATTCTTGCCTGGAAAATTCCATGGACAGAAAAGCGTGGTGGGCTGCAGTTCATGGGGTTGCAAAGTGTCAGGCACAGCTGTGTACACACACTTACATAATCCCATTTCTGTTACTTTCTGGTTTTGGAGGGAGGAGAAATAAAAGTTCAAGTTCAATCTGCAATCTCTATCATCAGTTTTTAGAGAGAGAATTTTCTTTCTTTTCTTCAACAAAACTATCATTTTTTTCTGCACAATGCTGCAGGCAAAGAAGTTTTTATTTGACATTTTTGCCCAATTAACTAATAATAGTTTTTATTTAAATTTTTTTCTTAATTCTTCTAAGGCATTGTTACAGCCTTTGTTTTATTTTTAACTACTATAATTATGAAATTTAAAAATGTAGCTTCAAAATGGGCAAAATTGAAAATTACTTAAGCTCTTGGAATTTTAACATCTGTGGTAATCTGAAAATTATACTAACTTCTCCCTATATATATATTTAATACTGGAGAGTTTCTCTCATCTATGACTAAAGCAATAATAATGCAGGTAAGCTATGAAAAGCAATGATAGTATTGAAAAGAAATTAATTTGAAATACAATTTCTGTATAAGGAAGACCTGTCCATTAATGAGACAACTTCCTACTCTAACTGACCAAAGGACACGATGACCACAACTAATGAAAATATGTATTTTTCCTCTAATATCTTTATGCATGTTCCCAGAGTGTTATTTTGTTCAATATTTAAAAGAAGGCTAATGTGCAAATGATGCAATAATGGATGTAACAAAAAGTGCCCGATTTTCCCAAGCATTACTAAACCAGGACAGTTCATTATCTTTATTTTAGAGCTACTCCTGTTTTTATGGAGCACCACTTATCACATAAAAATTATATGATGGACAAAGATTCCTAAGAAGAGCCTCTTTCTAGCCCTGAAAGCTCTTTGATCTAGTAGGATAATTGTTCTTAGGATTAAAATGTGTAACCATTACATAATGAAGGACAATGTTTTGAGCTCTTCTGGTTGATGGAACATGTTTCAATCTGTTGAACTCACCTTCAGTTGAAGTATTTTAACTCATAGCAATGGTAGATATTACCTCTCTTAGCATCCACAGGGTTAAAAATCTTTTGTTAGGAACTCTTCTATTGTAAACACACTCTGAACACAGTGTTGAAAAGCATTGTTAAGAAATAGAAAATTGAAAGACAGACCTAAACACGAAGATTAACCACTTATGGCTCTGAAGTAGGCTAGAGAAGGAGAAATCTGTGGGTATCACAGCCTTTGAGTCCCAAAGAAACCAGAGGGGCCCCAGAATTCCTCTCTTACAGTGAGAAGATTTTTTTTTTTTTCTTTTTTAAGAGCCACAAGAGACCAGAGTACAGAACCAGCCTAATATCCTCAAGGTCTAGACATGTTGCCACAAATGGCAGGACGATCTATTTTCTCGTGGCTGAATATTATTTCATTTATATATATATATACACGACAGGCTTCCCAGATGGGGCTAGTGGTAAAGAACTCACCTGCCAATGCAGGCGAATGCAGACAGAAGAGACACGGGTTCAATCCCCCATTCAGGAAGATTCCCTCGAGAAGGGCATGGCCACCCACTCCCGTATTCTTGCCTGGAGAATCCCATGGACAGAGAAGCCTGGTGGGCTACGGGGGTCACAAAGAGTCGGACATGACTGAGCGACTTAGCACCTGCACCACACCCCAACGTATATGACATCTTTATGTATTCATCTGCTGATGCACTCTTAGGCTGTTTTTATAGAGGAGTGTAACTGCTCAAAGTCCCTTTTTCTGTTTTGTTAATTAGTATCTCCTTCCTAAATAGTGAGAAAACTTTGTAATTGCAAGCTTTAAGTGCAATTGATGATAACCATTAATACACAGAAAGTTTTCAAATACTGGTGAATTAAGTGGCATTTAACACCTGGAAATATTTTAGGTCAATTACAATTTGCTAAACAACAGAATCAGTATGCTGCTCATGAAGCTTTCTTCTAAACCAGAGAGTAATTCAAACATTGCTTTTAAGAACAGTAAAAGCACCTTCTATCTGTGTAACTTTCCCAAAAGGGGCAAGTTTAGGCAAATGGCCAAGAGATTTTATTTTCAAAGAACAATAAGGAAATGTCAATAATTTAATATATGATTTCATTGACTTTTTTTTTCCTTTTTTTTTTTTTGATTTCACTGACTTTTAAAACTATTTCATTGTAAGAACAAATCATAAACACAGAATGCCTTTCCAAACAAAGTATAGCCTAATGAGTTGTTAAAAGGTCTTTTTGTAGTCCTGACCCAGGGGAAGACTTACGGCCCATTTCAATCACAATCCCTGTTCTTTTCCTTCTCCCAAAGTAACTGCTATACTGACTTTCATAGAGCTCACATAAATGTCCATTTCTAGAGACTATAGTTTAATTTTACTCATTTTTTTAAAGTTCACATTTTCTATCAGTTTTAATCCATAGATTTCCCCTCCAACTCTCTGTTGTTCTTATAGTCTATCTATTAAGGAATCTGGAACATTTGCCCTATTGACTATCCTACACTCTTGATTCTAAACTGCTTACTTGTAGCACATTTCTTCTCTCCTTTCTATTTCCTACAAATTAGCAGCTGAACCCTGAGACTTGATCAGAAAGTGAAAGTGTTAGTTGCTCAGTTGTGTCCGACTCTTTGCAACCCCGTAGACTGTAGCCTGTGAGGCTCCTCTGCCCACCGAATTTTCCAGGCAAGAACACTGGAGTGGGCTGCCATTCCCTTCTCCAGGGGATCTTCCCAATCCAGGGTTCGAACCCAGGTCTCCTGCATTGCAGGAAGATTTTTTCCTGTCTGAGCCACCAGGGAAGCCCACATTCAGGTTCAAATCCTTTGGCAAAACTGTGTGATATTCTACACATTTACCAGGAGTCGCCTATCTGATTGTCTCTCTTTTTGTGCTCTTAGCAGCTGTTGACTCTCATTGTCTTGATCCAGTCACTCATTGTGCTGCAAATATATCATTCTTTTTTATTTATTAGATAAAATGCTTTTATCCAGAGATACTTCCCCTCTTCTACTATGTGGTTATTAGTGGTATATTTTGTACAGAGAAGCCAGGGTAAATGCTTGATTCTTACCCTGGAAATATTTGTTCAGCGATGGTATTGTGGGGGTAGAGAGAAATTATTTACAATTCACAAAATTTTAATATTCAAGAATAAAGATGTAATTCCATATTTTTATGAAACAAGAAAAAAACCTGTAGAGATTTCATATTCCTATTAGGTAATTTTTCTCTGACTAATAATCTTATATTAAAGCACATTCTGAGAGAAAAATGTCCATGCCATAAGAATGCAGATTAATAAGTGTTCACAAGTGGAACATACCATGTTGTCAACAACCAGACAAAAAAACAGAGCATTGTCAGTACCCAGAACTGCCCCCTTTCATCCCCTTCCAGTCACAACTGTCCCCAAGGATAACCTCTCAGCCAACAGTGAATTGTCCTGTTTTAATGCTTGATGGGAGGACTCATACATTACATACTGTGCTGTATCTGGGTTCTTTTGTTCATCATTATGCTTACAATAGTCACTGTACTATTTATCCATTATTCTGTTAATAGGATTTGTGTTGATTCCAGTTGGGAATGGTTTGATGATGAATTTTTCAGGGCATGACTTTTCAAAAAAATTATTTCTTTAAAAAAATTTTTATTTGAAGTATAATAGCTTTAATTTTTAATTGAAATATAATAGTATAATGCAAAAAGGCAAAATGATTGTCTGAGGAGGGCTTACAAATAGCTGAGAAAAGAAGAGAAGCTAAAGGCAAAGGAGAAAAGGAAAGATACACCCATTTGAATGCAGGGTTCCAAAGAATAGCAAGGAGAGATAAGAAACCCTTCTTCAGTGATCAGTGCAAAGAAATAGAGGAAAAGAACAGAATGGGAAAGACTAAGAGATCTCTTCAAGAAAATTAGAGATGTTAAGGGAACATTTCATGCAAAGATGAGCACAGTAAAGAATAGAAGTGATATGGACCTAACAGAAGCAGGCGATATTAAGAAGAGGTGGCAAGAATACACAGAAGAACTACACAATAAAGCTCTTAATGACCCAGGTAACCACGATGGTGTGATCACTCACCTAGAACCAGACATCCTGGAATGCGAAGTCAAGTGGGCCTTAGGAAGCTTCACTACGAACAAAGCTAGTGGAGGCAATAGAATACCAGACCACCTGACCTGCCCCCTGAGAAGTCTGTATGCAGGTCAAGAAACAACAGTTAGAACCAGACATGGAACAACAGACTGGTTCCAAACTGGGAAAGGAGTACATCAAGGCTGTATATTGTCACTCTGCTTATTTAACTTATATGCAGAGTACATCATGGGAAATGCCAGGCTGGATGAAGCACAAGCTGGAATCAAGATTGCAGGGAGAAATAGTCAATAGCCTCAGATACGCAGATGACACCATCCTTATGGCAGAAATTGAAGAAGAACTAAAGAGCCTCTAAATGAAAGTGAAAGAGGATCGTGAAAAACCTGGCTTAAAACTCAATGTTCAAAAAGCAAAGATCATGGCATCCAGTCCCATCACTTCATGGCAAATAGATGGAGAAACAGAAACAGTGAGAGACTTTATTTTGGGGGGCTCCAAAATCACTGAAGCTGGTGACCGCAGCCATGAAGTTAAAATACTTTGTCCTTGGAAGAAAAGCTATGACCAACCTAGACAGTATATTAAAAAGCAGAGACATTACTTTGCCAACAAAGGTCTGTCTAGTCAAAGCTATGGTTTTTCTATTAGTCATGTATGGATGTGAGATTTGGACTACAAAGAAAACTGAGTGCCGAAGAATTGATGCCTTTGAACTGTGGTCTTGGAGGAGGCTCTTGAGAGTCCCTTGGACTGCAAGGATCAGTCCATCCTAAAGGAAATCAGTCCTGAATACTCATTGGAAGATCTCCTTCTGAAGCTGATGCTCCAACACTTTGGCCACCTGATGCGAAGAACCAACTCCTTAGAAAACACCCTGATGCTGGGAAAGATCGAAGGCAGGAGGAGAAGGGGACGACAGAGGATCACATGGTTGGATGGTATCACCGACTTGATGGACATGAGTTTGAGAAAGCTCTGGGAGTTGGTGATGGACAGAGAACCTTGGCATGCTGCAGTCCATGGGGTCACAAAGAGTTGGACATGACTGAGTGACTGAACTGAACTGATAATAGCTTTATAATGTTTTATTAGTTTCTGCTGTACAGTGAAGTGAATCAGTCATATGTATACCTATATTCCCTCTCTTTTGAGCCTCCATCCCATCCCCTTCCCAACCCTCTAGGTCATCACAGAACACCAAGCTGAGCTCCCTGTGCTATACAGCAGCTTCCCACTAGCTATCTATTTTACACATAAAATAGATAGTTAGTGTTAGTTGCTCAGTCATGTCCAACTCTTTGTGATCCCATGAACTGTAGCCCGCAAGGTTCTTCCACCCATGGGATTTTCCAGGCAAGAATACTGGAGTGGTAGCCATTCCCTTCTCCAGGGGATCTTCCTGACTCAGGGATTGAACCCAGGTCTCCTGCATTGCAGGCAGATTCTTTATTGCTTGAGCCACCAGAGAAGCCCAGTTTTACACATGGTGGTGTATATATATCAATGTTACTCTCTCAATTTGTCCTACCCTCACCTTTCCCTACTGTGTTTACAAGTCCGTTCTCTATGTCTGCATCTCTATTCCCACACTGAGGATAGGTTCATCAGCACCATTTTTCTAGATTCAGGGCCTACGTTTGGGGAAATGCAGATATGCATTTCTTTGAGTATCTATTGCCTTCACTTTTAAACATGATATTATGACCAGATAGTTTTGGGGTGAACTACTAAAATGTAAACTTATTTTATGGAATAAACAATCTGTTATTCTTAAGTAGCACCATGTCACATTTCATTTCAAAATTGTTGATCTCCTGTCAACATCAGGGACAAGACCCCTAGATAGTCCCAGAGATGGTAATAGTGCCCATAGCCATATCCAGTAACTTGCCTTTGCTTGTTACAAAGAAACATAAAATGTAAAAGAGACTGCTCAGCCCTAAGAGAGGAGAGTCGTTTGTTGTCTGTTTTTTAATGTCCACTGGAAATTCTGTCGATCTTATCAGAGCCATTCTGGTTTACAGGTCAACAGCTAGTTAAGAAGCTCTGCTCAGAAACCTGAATTACCTGAAAGCTTACTTTTGATTCATTTCTCTAGAGATTTATCAACCACTGTGGTTAAATTTTATCCCCTCAAAATTCTGATGTTAAAGTCTTAATCCCTATATCTCAGGATGTAATCTTATTTAGAAATACCATCCTTGAAAATGTAATGACTTAATATGAGGTCACTAAACTGGGCTCTGATCCAATATGACAAGTGCCCTTATGAAAAGGCAAATCCTGAACACAGACATACACGCACACAAGGAGCGCTCGATGTGAAAACGAAGGAGATCAGGGTGATGTGTCAACAAGCCAAGGAACACCAAGATCAAATGGACTGTAGCCTGCCAGGCTCCTTTGTCCATGGGATTTCCCAGGCAAGAATACTGGAATGGGTTGCCATTTCCTTCTCCAGGGGATCTTCCTGAACCAGGGATTGAACCCACGTCTCCTGCATTGTAGGCAGATTACTGTAGCCACCGGGGAAAAGGATAACCCTAACGATTAACCAAAAGACTTGATTTTAGACTTCCAGCCTCCAGAACTGAGATACAATACGTTTTGGTTGTTTAAGCCTCCCAGTGTGTGGTACTTCGCTACAGTGAGCTAATACATCACCCTTTCTGGATTCGTACCTGGATCATTACCTTTTTGCTGATCCTTCATTTGTTTTTAATTTAGGCTTAACAATGGGCTTCTAAAGCTATGTAATCTTGGATAAATTATTTAACTTCCTTAAAATATCAGTGTCCTCATCTGTATAATTAAGATAATAATCATACCTGCATTGTAGGATTATTGTCAGAATTAAACAAACCTGTATATAAAGAACTTCTTAAAATATCTCAGAAAAGTTAGCTTTCGTAAATATTTATTATCATTAGTATATACGAAGTCACAACCTCAGTAAATTCCCTGAAGCAGAACTTGGACAAAAGCAACAAAATGACCCCAGGAAAATGAGATGAAGAAAGTGATAATAACAAAAGCAGAAAAAAATAACACTAGCCAAAAATGTGATTCTCATAGCTAACAATTATAAAGCAGTTTCTATATACTGAGCCCTGTGGTAAGTGTTCTAGCCAGACTCTCATTGAATTCTCAGTATTACGGGGTAGTAGGTGCATACATCCTCAGCCATGTTTGACTCTGTGACTCCATGGACTGGAGCCCATCAGGCTCCTCTGTCCACGGGATTTTCCAGGCAAGAATACTGCAGTGGGTTGCCATTTCCGACTGACAGGGATTAAACTTGTGTCTTTTGCTTTGCAAGGAGGATTCTTTACCATTGTGCCACCTGGGAAGCCCATTATGGGATAGGCGATATAATTGTTCCATTCTATTAGGTGAGAAGACTGAGATTTTGAGAAGAGAGATGATTTGCCCAAAGTTACAAAATGAGAGTCAAGATTTGCCCCAGAAAGTGACTACAGACCCTAAGTTCTTAATCACTGTAGATAACATGGTCTTCAGCCATAATACGGCTGTTCACATTCCAGAGAATTCCTTGCTGCCTCTCATAAACTGTTTCTACTGCATATCCTGTGCTATTAAATGTAGTCATTTCTTGTAACCCACCCCATAGCACTTCTGGTTCCACACATACACACACATACAAACACCAACACTTGTTTGAACTCCCTCCACCATTATTCAAGAGTGACAAAAAAGCAACCAACAATTTCTCATTCCTAGGCTGTCCCTCTAACAGTTGATAAGTAACCAAGCTTCCTACCATTCAAATATGGGTAGGTTCGCACACTGCACAGCCTTCCTTGCATCTACCTTGACGTATCCATGTCCAGTCTCTTCCTCTCAGTGCACAAGTGTAGCTCACAGAGCCCACCCCTGCTCACACTCGGGTACCACTTCTCCTGACTCTCTAACTCTGTCCTTCTAAAAGCTTTTGAAATGTGCAGTTCATGGCTTCTTTTCCCCGCAAATAATTTCAAGTCAAATCCAGAATGGATTTTTTTTTTTTTGCTTCACTTATGATCCACAAATAAGAACAAGTTCCAAAGACAGTATTTTTCAAAATATTTATAAATCTCTGGTCCCTATCAGTTCAGCAGACAGTAATTATTTTTTAAAAATTTAACCTCCACTTTCATGTCATGCTCTCATAAAAACAAATGCAGTTAGTGGAAGTATACCTTTATTTGGCTACTGCATTTTTTCAGATAATTCTTTGAAGAATTTTTATACAACATGGTTGGCGTATACTAAGAGAAGCCCCACAGGCAGAACAAAGGTAAATTGCAATTAGTTGTTTTTTAGGCATTGTGTTCAGAAAGCCCAGTGTTTATTTCAGATTTGCACATACTGTATAATGACATAGTATATCGTGATCCATACACATTTAGAGACTATAATTATAGCAGTGCTTTACCACCTCATTTGCTAAGCTTCGTTGAAAACTGAAGCTAAGTGGAATAAGAGTCTACCAATTTATCCAAATTTATCCCAGCTAGAAACAAAATTCCAAAAACAATAATGTTTTTAAAAGGAAATTCAACTGCTGCAGTTTTCATCCACTTAGAGTTTGATGCAAGTAAAAAGCACAAAAATGGGATTTTTCATTGGGTTTTTATTGCCATTCAAGGAAGCGGATTGGGTAACGTTTTCTGGTTTCTATTAATGTGGCTCTGTTATAATTAAAGATGGATGGACCTCAGTTTGGCTGCCCTGGCACATTTTATACCCTTTTTAAAGATGTTTTGGGTTCAGAGACATTCAGAGTGTACTTTGTCCTAAACATTCTCTCTTTTCATTTTTAAGTGGCTGTGTAAACATTTATATCAGTTTCAGATTCATTTACATTTATCTCATCAAAACTTTTCACAGCATAGCTCTGGATGGACTAAAATAAAACTAAACGCTCTTAAACTTATGAAAGGCACTGGATTCCAGACTCTCACTGCAGATTCTACCGGATACTTTCTCCTTAGAAGCGCAAAATCATGTTTTGTCAAGTATAATTGGATTAAAATATCCACTAAGCTTTCATTCCATCTGAACATCTGTCCTATCTGAGTCCTGGGGAACTGCTGGGCCCCAGACTTTCCATCTTACCTGTTCTTGGTTTCACAATAATTTCATAATTGAAGCCCAGTGTACTCAAAATTCATCATCTTACCTCCCAAACATTTTTTCTCCTTTTCATTTTCTCAGGAAGTGTCACAGACTTTGTCAAACCCAGAACCTGGAATCATCCTTGACTCTTATTTCTCCCTCATTTCCTGCCATCCCACTAAATCCTGTTCATTTCACCTCCTAACTTTCTAGTTATTTGTGCTTTAACTCCTCCAGTCTATGCAACACTATTTTTTGTCCATATTTATGTAAGAACCATTTTAAACTACTTGATTTTGAAACTGAGCAGGACTGTGTAGCTCTCCTGGGTTCAAAAGCCTTTCTGTGTCCCCCATTTCTTCATTACAGGAAATAGGCTTCATTCAGTCTCCCTTCCCTGAGTTCCAACAGGCAGGTTCAAACAGTTGCTAGTTGGGGAACGGACAGTATGCAGAGACAAGGGAGGAGCAGTAAAAATTTTAAAAAATGATAGTGCAGCCTTGGGACAGGGTCCTAGTTCCCCCTCAAGGATGCATCTAACAATATCTTTGAGTTGTTTTGCAGATACTAAAACTCCCACCACATGAGAGAAATTAATGGTATGGCGCCCACAGGTACGAAGACCCCCAGACCAGAAACCAGAACATTCCAATGTTCTGGAACCAGAGCATTGATGCTGACTCCCTTTCACCTTGTTGTTCAGTTACTTAGTCATGTCCAGCTCTTTGCGACCCCATGGACTGCAGCACACCAGGCTTCCCTGTCCCTCACCATCTCCCAGAGTTTGCTCAAACTCATTTTCACAGAGTCGGTGATGCCATCCAACCATCTCATCCTCTGTTGCCCCCTTCTCCTGCTTCCCTCAATCTTTTCCAGTATCAAGGTCTTTTCCAACGAATCCATTCTTCACATCAGGTGGCCAGAGTAATTGTATTTCGGCTACCACCAGCTAATCAGAAGATTGTCCATGAGCTGGTTATCCTGTCTTTGAACCATTACTATAAATCTTCTCATTACCCTCTCCTTGTCAGGACACACAGTTTTGAGGGCATTAGCCCATGGTAGCCCCCTTTAGCTGACAAAACAGAGAAGCTATTCTTTTCTACTTCACCCAAAACTCTATCTCCAAGATTTAATTTGGTGTCAGGATACAGAGGCAGGATTCAGCTTCAATCTGCCTTTAGACAGATCGTTCCCCAGTCTATTGTTCACATAAAACCACAGGGGTAGTAATGGAGTAGAACCCCATGGGGCCTTATTGGAAAAGGCCTGCCCCATATCCTCTACTTTAGCTCCTCTCGGAAGTACCTAGATAGTAGTATTTGATGCATATTTCCTGAGCTGTTTTGCAAATATAAAAAACCTTCCCCGCCCGAGTTAATGGAAGATGTTAACTATTTGACAATGATGATAACACAGCCCCAGCCTCCTGGAGCCTAAGGACTGCTGACGTTCACCCCTGTGATACCGCCCTGCTACCTCACCGTCAGCCATCACAGAGTTGTGCACAAGCTGATCTCAGACCCTGCAACCCACCGAACCGACTCCACCTAGTTTTTTAAAAGTGCTTGGCTGAAACTCTTCCAGGAGCTCTGGGGCATTTTAGGGTGTGACCCCACTGGTCTCCTTGCATGGCCCTGTGATAAAAATTTCTCTGCTCCAAACTCCAAAGTTTCCAGTTGTTTGGCCTCAGGGTGTGTTGGGCACATGGAATTGTGTTAAGAGGGTCTTTCTAAAGGGAAAATTTGATCATCTGAATTCCTTTCTCAAAACCTTTCAATGGTTTCCCATGACTTCCAGAATCAAGTTCAAATCTTAGATTTCACCATGCCCTTCTTGTTTTGCTTCTATCTTCCTCTTCACTCTCTTTCACTCCTCCCAATCTGCTTCTCACAAAGAACTTCTTCAGTCCCTAAAATGTGTGCTAGTATTTCTTCCTTCAGGCCTTCAATCTGTTTAGCATAATAATTATGATTTACTGAACTTATCATGTACCAGGAAGTGTTCTAAATACAGCCAGTTCTGCTTAATGTGATATCTGCATTTCACAAAATCACCATGTTATGCAAAATCATGCAAAGAATACTCTGATGGAAAAAATGGAGATGGGGCACAACATTTGAAAATTTCATCAGCAACACATTAATGAAAGATAGAAAACCAATAAAAATGGTAGCACACTTTGTTATATGGTAGATGGTTAAGAAACACGTAACTACTGATATATGTATTGGTCTTGTCTTTGGTTTCTGACCCAGAGCTTCTAATTCTAAAATCCCTGGAATTTCCTAAATGATAGAGATGAGAGGCGTATGTTTTACTCACAGGCTCTTTTCAGAACCTGAGTTTATACTGAGGTAAGGTGACTTTTGAAAGGCAGAGGCTGGTTACTGTCATGTTCTATGCCTGGGTAGGAAAAGAATTTCCAGACATGAGGTGGAATGAGAGGAAAATAAAATTTATTAGAGTCAGAGACACTGTTAGGACAGTGGGGTGAGCTCAAGGGAGAGCTGAACCCTTAGGTGGACTAGTAGCCAAGTTTTATAGCCCCGAGATCTAGACAGCAGATTAAAAAGCAGAGACATCACTTTGCCAACAAAGGTCCATATAGTCAAAAGTTATGGTTTTTCCTGTAGTCATGCAAGGATGTGAGAGTTTGACCATAAAGAAGGCTGAGCACTGAAGAACTGATGCCTTTGAACTGTGGTGCTGGAGAGGACCCTTGAGAGTTCCTTGGACAGCAAGGAGATCAAACCAGTCAGCCCTAAGGGAAATCAACCCTGAATATTCATTGGATGGACTGATGCTGAAGCTCCAATACTTTGGCCATCTGATTCGAAGGATCAACTCATTGGAAAAGACTGATGAATTTTAGAGCCAGGGAAGTTGAAGGCAAAAGGAGAAGGGGATGGCAGAGGATGAGATGGCTGGATGGCATCACCGATTCAATGGACATGAGTTTGAGCAAACTCAGGGAGATAGTGAAGGACAGCGTAGCCTGGTGTGGTGCAGTCCATGGGGTTGCAAAGAGTCGGACATGACCTAGACACTGACCAACAGACAACAAAGGCCCTTTTCCTTCCACTGACTTGTGGACCCTGCCAGGCTGTGAGCATCAAGGCCAAGATCCACAGCATGAAGGAGGGAAAGCTGGAGAAGAAGAAACAGAAGAAGCAGGAAAAAGTGAGGGCTGTAAGCCAAAGAAAGGACCTGATGTCAGGTCTCTTTTAAGAAGCTGGTCATGAGATAACAAAGTTATCACCAGGAACGGACCCAAGACAAGGGCCAGTGAGGGACCAGGAGGACACTTCACCCAAATGTTAGACTCCATCCTGTCTCTCTGTCCCCCATAGCAACCACCTGAAAAGGAAGACAAGGAGGATGATTGAGAATCCTAGAGGCTCAGCTGCTTCTTCTTCCTCCCAAACCAGACTTCGGTTACTTCCCTTACACAGAAATCGCATGGATAAGCTCCTCGGCTTGCTAGGTTTCTGCTGCCCTTGGAGGGCCAGGGATTATAAATGATGGTCGCTGATCTGAATCTGGACCTCCTTCAAGGTGAGGGGAGGCTAGCCTCTGGGGAGGGATGAGAGAGTGGAAGACCCTTTCTCTCTGCCAGTGATCTGCCCACTGCTTTCACCAGCTTTCTCTCCTCTTCCCTAAAGAAACTTTGAGAAAAACAGTATATGAATCAATAAAGTATAATTCAACTATTGAACAAAAAAAAAAGCATTGTATCTGCACCTCTGGGGCTTCCCTGGTGGTTCAGATGGTAGAGAATCTGCCTGCAATGCAAGAGACTCAAGTTTGCCCCCTGGGTGGGGAAGATCCCCTAGAGAAGGGAATGGCAACTCACTCCAGTATTCTTGCCTGGAGAATCCATGGACAGAGAAGCCTAGTGGGCTATAGTCCATGGGGTCACAGAGTCGGACATGACTGAGCAACTAACACTTTCATTCTTCACACTTAAAAAAAAATTATTTATTTTAATTGGAGGCTAATTACTTAACAATATTGTGGTGGGTTTTGCTATACATCAACATGAATCAGCCATGGGTGCACATGTGTCCGCCCATCCTGAAACTCCCTCCTACCTCCCTCCCCATCCCATCCCTCTGGATTGTCCCAGAGCACCAGCTTTGAGGGCCCTGCTTCATGCACCAAACTTGCACTGGTTATCTGTTTTATATACGGTAATATGCATGTTTCAGCACTGTTCTCTCATATTGTCCCACCCTTGCCTTCTCCCATATAGTCCAAAGTTCAGTTCAGTTCAGTTCAGTCGCTCAGTCATGTCTGACTCTTTGTGACCCCATGAATCGCAGCATGCCAGGCCTCCCTGTCCATCACCATCTCCTGGAGTTCACTCAGACTCACGTCCATCAAGTCCGTGATGCCATCCAGCCATCTCATCTTGGGTCGTCCCCTTCTCCTCCTGCCCCCATTCCTTCCCAGCATCAGAGTCTTTTCCAATGAGTCAACTCTTCGCATGAGGTGGCCAAAGTACTGGAGCTTCAGCTTTAGCATCATTCCTTCCAAAGAAATCCCAGGGTTGACCTCCTTCAGAATGGACTGGTTGGATCTCCTTGCAGTCCAAGGGACCCTCAAGAGTCTTCTCCAACACCACAGTTCAAACGCATCAATTCTTCGGCACTCAGCCTTCTTCACAGTCCAACTCTCACATCCATACATGACCACAGGAAAAACCATAGCCTTGACTAGGTGGACCTTAGTCGGCAAAGTAATGTCTCTGCTTTTGAATATGCTCTCTAGGTTGGTCATAACTTTTCTTCCAAGGAGTAAGCGTCTTTTAATTTCATGGCTGCAGTCACCATCTGCAGTGATTTTGGAGCCCAAAAAAATAAAGTCTGACACTGTTTTCCACTGTTTCCCCCTCTATTTCCCATGAAGTGATGGGACCGGATGCCATGATCTTCATTTTCTGAATGTTGAGCTTTAAGCCAGCTTTTTCGCTCTCCTCTTTCACTTTCATCAAGAGGCTTTTTGGTTCCTCTTCACTTTCTGCCATAAGGGTGGTGTCATCTGCATAGCTGAGGTTATTGATATTTCTCCCGGCAATCTTGATTCCAGCTTGTGTTTCTTCCAGTCCAGCATTTCTCATGATGTACTCTGCATATAAGTTAAATAAGCAGGGTGACAATATACAGCCTTGACGGACTCCTTTTCCTATTTGGAACAAGTCTGTTGTTTCATGTCCAGTTCTAACTGTTGCTTCCTGACCTGCATACAGATTTCTCAAGAGGCAGGTCAGGTGGTCTGATATTCCCATCTCTTTCAGGATTTTCCACAGTTTATTGTGATCCACACAGTCAAAGGCTTTGGCATAGTCAATAAAGCAGAAATACATGTTTTTCTGGAACTCTCTTGCTTTTTCAATGATCCAGCAGATGTTGGCAATTTGATCTCTGGTTCCTCTGCCTTTTCTAAAACCAGCTTGAACATCAGGGAGTTCACAGTTCACGTACTGCTGAAGTCTGGTTTGGAGAATTTTGAGCATTACTTTACTAGCATGTGAGATGAGTGCAATTGTGCGGTAGTTTGAGCATTCTTTGGCATTGCCTTTCTTTGGAATTGGAATGAAAACTGACCTTTTCCAGTCCTGTGGCCACTGTTGAGTTTTCCAAACTTGCTGGCATATTGAGTGCAGCACTTTCACAGCATCATCTTTCAGGATTTGAAACAGCTCAACTGGAATTCCAGTCCATTCTTTACATCTGTGTCTCTTTTGCTGTCTTGCATGTAGGATTGTCATTATTGTCTTTCTAAATTCCATATATATGCATTCATATACTGTATTGGTGTTTCTCTTTCTGACTTACCTCACTCTGTGTAATAGGCTCCAGTTTCATCTACCTCATTAGAACTGATTCAAATGCATTTTTTATAGCTGAGTAATATTCCATTGTGTATATGTACCACAACTTCCTTATCCATTTGTCTGCCAATGGACATCTAAGTTGCTTCCACGTCCTAGCTATTGTAAACAGTGCTGCAATGAACATTGGGGTACGTGTGTCTCTTTCAATTCTGGCTTCCTCAGTGTGTATGCCCAGCAGTGGCATTGCTGGGTCATACAGCAATTCTATTTCCAGTTTTTTAAGGAATCTCCATGCTGTTCTCCATAGTCGCTGTACTAGTTTGCATTCCCACCAATAGTGTAAGAAGGTTCCCTTTTCTCCACACCCTCTCCAGCATTTATTGTTTGTAGATTTTTTAATGGCAGCCATTCTGATCAGTGTGAGATGGTACCTCATTGTGGTTTTGATTTGTATTTCTCTGACACTCTTCACATTTTCAAATTAACCAACTAATGTATGTGTGTGCTTAGTCACTCAGTCGTGTCCGACTCTTTGTAACCCCATGGACTATAGCCCGCCAGGCTCCTCTGTCCATGGAGATTCTCTAGGCTAAGATAGTGGGCTGGGTTGCCATGCTCTTCTCCTGGGGATCTTCCCAACCCAGGAATCGAACCCAGGTCTCCTGAATTTCAGGTAGTTTCTTTACCATTTGAGCCACCAGGGAATATATGCTCTAACATAAATGAATAAGCTATTTACATTAATTAAAAGAAAAAACAGCTCAACTCTCTGCCCACTGATGAAAATAATCCTAGACCATATTTTGCAGTGAAAGTACACTCCTCTCTTTAAGCCTGGCCGTATCTGGGCTCACTGTAGCTCTCTGATGGATGAATTTTAGAGCTGTCTGTCATTAGTTTTCCAATATGTGGCCACTGTGCTTCCTCTCAGCTTTTGAACAGGTGCTGTGCAATTTTAAAAAATCACCCTGAATAGTAAAAATGGACAAATGAGTTTTCTGTGAGCATAAAAGACAAATTGGGTAAAATGGACCAGCCTGATCTGGGAGCCAGAACTTCAATGAATTTTCCAGCTTCAAATAGAAATAATGCTGTTTCACAGCAAGTTATTCTTTTTCATTCCATTTTAGTAGTATGAATCCTGAATTTAGAATTAGCATGAAATAGCACTGCCTTGTAGATAGATCCTCCTTGCTTCAGGCTGCAGTAAAGCTGCAAGTGTTTAGCAAGTGCCAACCACAGAAAAGTATCCCACTTTGGGCTCAATGAATGTTCCTTCCTTCCTTGCAATCTTCATTCTGCTGGATTCCCCCAAAACTGTCAGGGAGAATTTTTTTCTTTCTAAGAGAAGGAAAATTCTAGAATGAAGAGTAACCATTTAAATGTTAGTTTTTTGTTGTTGTTCGTGAGCCCATGGACTGTAGCCTGCCAGACTCCTCTGTGGAATTTCCCAGGCGAGAATACTGGAGTGGGTTGCCATTTCCTTCTCCAGGGGATCTTCCCGACCCAGGGACTGCACCCACGTCTCCTGCATTGGCAGAAAGGTTCTTTACCACCAAGCCACTAGGGAAGCCCAAACAATATTAAGTATATGCATTAAAAATATAGAAAGCCAATTAAATAGTGACCTGTAAATCCTCTCATTAAAGTCAGAGGGCAGAATCCTTTGAGGGAGGGAGTGCAGACCAGTAGCCACTGTTCAATCTGCTATTTCCTGAAGCCCTGAAGGAAAATGTATCTCTAAGACAGGGGAGTACCAATCAATGCCAGCCTGGCCAAGGATGGAATTGAGCTCTCTCTTATTCCTATAAGCTGTCCACAATGCTCCAGAGCCTCCCTAGAAGCTGTAAAATAAGAACAAAATAAATACACAAACACAAATTAATGAACAAAAAGTAGAAAGCACATAGATTGATAAATAAATCCACAGGCTACTTAGTTTTTTAAGAGATTTCTTTTTCTTTCTTTCTTTTTTTTTTTTTTTTTGCTGTGGACCATTTTTAAAATCTTTATTGAATTTGTTGCCATATTGCTCCTGTTTTATGTTTTAGTATTTTGGCTGTGAGGCATATGTGATCTTAGGTCCCTGACCCAGGATTGAACCTGTACCCTCTGCATTGGAAGGTGAAATCTTAACCACTGGACCACCACGGAATCCCCTCTTGCTTTATAAGGCTAATAAAACACAAATGCTGTAACTAATCACAATCCTGACCCAACATTGCCTCCTCCAAGAAGCCTTCTTTAACTTCCTAAAAGTAATTCTACTTGTCTTTATCACCTCATCACTCTCTTATCCCAAGATATTTCTTTCTTTTCCTCAGAGCACTAACAATCCGTTGCATATTGTTGGGGCAGAAAATGTTTCCTTCTACTCTTCTAGATTCTTTGCCTGGTCTAATAATTAAATTTACGTAAGACAGAGTAATGGGATAAAAACAAATTTAATTTTGTACCTATGAGAGTCCCATAACAATATGAGTCCCAGAGGAATTCCTTGGACAGAGGAGCCTGGCAGGCTGCAGCCCAAGGGTTCACAAAGAGTCGGACACCCCTGAGTGACTAACATAGAACATAGACTCATAAACAAAGGCAGCCAGGCAATTAAGTCTTATCTGCCATCCTGAGCCGGGCTCTCCAGGTAGCTCAGAGGTAAAGAATCAGCCTGTCAATGCAGGAGCCACGGGTTTGATCCCCAGTTCAGGAAGATTCCCTGGAAGGAAATGGCAACCCACTTCAGTATTCTTGCCTGCAGAACGCTATGGACAGAGAAGCCTGCTGGGCTACATAGTCCAGGGGGTCACAAAGAGTTGGGCACAACTGGGTGACTGAGCATGCATGTCACCCTGAACTAAGGAATAGGATGGGGACTGGGGGTTCCAAGGAGAGGCAGGAAATGTCCAGGAAGATGAGAAGAGTCCTTTTATAGTAATCAGATGGTTGCCCTGCCGTGCAGGTAAGTCTTTCAGATAGAAAGTTGTGTCTAGTTAATAGCTCTCTTTCTGGGTTAGGCCACCTATGTAAATTTGGTTAAGCTGTTAAGGGAGAAGTAAAAGTTTTGTTTTGTTTTTAATCTGCTTGGTCTTGATTGTCTTCAGCTCAAAATACTTTATATGCTAAAAAGACACATTTTAGGGTGAAATATCCTGTTGCCCTTTAATATCTGCTTATTTCCTCTTTATTTTCCCTCTTCTATAGTATTAACTCCAAAATAAAAAGATTTTATTTTTCTCTTTTGTTCACCAAGACACCTTCAGCACCTATTAATTACAGTGCATGGAATACAGTAGGAGCTCAATAATTATTTACAGTCCCCAAACTTTGGCATCAGGGACTGGTTTTGTGGAAGATAATTTTTCCATGGACCAAGGAAGAGGAGGATAGGTTTGGGATGATTCAAGAGCATTCTGTTTATTGTGTACTTTATTTCTATCATTATGACATCAGCTTCACCTCAGATCATCAGGCATAGATCCCAGAGGTTGTGGACCTCTAGACTAGCTGGATAATAAGGAAGGGAAAAGAAAACAACACGTGTTCAATAGTAAACATGGGAAAAAATTTGTAATCTTTATGTATATGTATTATATATAACCTATATCTATAGATAGATTAAAATATATATAGTCTTGGAAAATGGATAAAACTGTGTAAAACAATAGTCAGTTAGCTACAATTTATAGCTGTAAGTCCCAATTGTATTAAACATTCGAATGCTAAAGAAAATATCAGGATAAAGTATATATGACTGAGTAATCTTGGGTCTTGAGTTGGGAAATATCTTTATAAAATGATCCCAGAACAAGCATCAAGGATGAGAGTGGTAGTTGTGAATGTCTTAAAACAAAAAGAAAACCGAAACTTTAGAAACAAGGAAACTAGGAAAGTACTTGCAACATCTACTGTAAACAAAGGATTACTGTACAGTGTAAAAGAGCCTTTAAAATTCAAAACAAAGCATGAACATCTCTTTCAAAATAGGCAAAAGGTTTAAGGCAGACAATTTACCAAAGAAGAAATGCAGGTGACTGGTAAACATATTAAAATGCCCTGGCTCCAGTTAGCATAAAAATGCAAGCTTTTCATGATGGCACCTATTGTATGACACCTATTATAACGGCCCAAAAGAGAGCTGAAAAATGAAAGTTTGTCACTCAGTCATGTCTGACTCTTGGCGACCCCATGAACTGTAGCCAATCAGGCTCTTCTGTCCATGGATTTCTCCAGGCAAGAATACTGGAATGGGTAGCCATTCCCTTCCCCTGCCGGGGTCCAGCCCCAGTGGATCCAGGGTAATTTGAAGGGGAGATGGAGTAGGCGTCCTAGGAAAAAACTTATTTAATTACAGATATAGACAGAGATTAGAAACGGATAGTGTAGTAGGAAAATTAGTGGAGAATAGGAGGCTGAATAACTTGGTTTACGTGGAATACCAATCACCACCTACGTAGGCCACAGGCGTCTTTCCATTCTTCCGAAGGAGAGGAGGCACTGAGGCCTCCCCAGTCCGATCTTAGAAGCCCAGGCAAAATTAGCAGGCTTGGTGAGTACCCATGTACCAGATGGAAATTCAGCCAGAAGGGGAAAGAACGACAAGGGGTATCAGTCTTTCCAGAAACTGATCCCATTTCTTTATTTTTCAGGTTTGCTTATATACCTTTTGTTATACATAGGGATGAATACAGAGTCACGTGGGGGTCAGCAGACCTGACCCTTGTCACAATCAGGTGCTTCATATAAAATTATACAAAGGTCTTAGGGGTTTTACATCATCTTCTGGCCATGAGGCCTGCTGACATTTTATGGCCCTTTCTGATAACGGTCAATCAACCAGAAAACTTATTTTTTCCAGGGGTGATTTTTTTCTTAAACCAAGCACCACCCTGCAAATACAGTTGCATTCCTATAGGGTGAGGGTGTAGTGGGTTACAATCAAGAAAGGAATTTACTTAGCTTAAGGTTTAACATGATTACTCTTAAAGGTTAATACTTATTTCTCCTATATGTTAGTTATATTCATTATAAGGGCAGGGAATATGGAGATTTAGCTACAAATATTGGCTCAACAAATGAAAACTCTTCACCAACATAATTTCTAATCAACCCACTATACTATACTAATAATTTTCTAACTTTTCAAAAGAGTCTGTATTTAGAAAGTTTTAAAGCATCTCATGCCTCTCACGGTTGGGAGGCTGTAAACAATCACATGCGGCCGGACGAACCCACTCAGGCAGGCTAGAGAACCTTCAGAGGAGTTTGTAAGTTGAAACACTCTTGTCACGCCCAGGAATTTTTATTAACTGGAGCTACAAGTTAACTCCTTCTCTGAGAGAAATGGTGATGGGGGAGAGCCCCCCATAAAGTCAGAGGTATAGGTGAGAGCATAAGACAGTAAAGTAAGCACTCTGGTTTTGGGGGTAGATGCTCAGGAACAGGGGGTCTCCTAAGGCTCAATCTCACCTTTGCGTATGCCGAAGCCTCCTTCCTCATGACTTCTGCCATGGGCGGAGTTCCTCACGCTGGCTCCCGGCATTCCCCAGGGGATTTTCCTGACCCAAGGATAGAACCCAGGTCTCCCACATTACAGGCAGATTCTTTACTGTCTGAGCCACCTTGTAAAGGCTAATACTAGGTCTTGAAGAAGCAGAGAGAGACACGCACAACTACTGACCATGATTTGGCAAACTGAGCCTCTCTGAAAGAGCCTCACAATTATATACACTAATACAAATCCTTACAATGAGTATAATCAAGTGTGGTCATGAACAAACGTAAGAGTAGTTTTACTTCTCAGCAATCATCCTGAGAAAAAAAGCTAAGAAAGTAGGTCAAGATTAAGTTACTAACAGTGTTATTTATAGTCACCCTAAATTAGAAATAAACTAAATATTTATCACTTTTAGAGTCAGTAAATAAATCATAATTTGTTCATGGGATTTATATAGCCATTAAAAATAATTATGAACTAAGCATTGAAGAAAATTCTGAGAGAGATGGGAATACCAGACCACCTGACCTGCCTCTTGAGAAATCTGTATGCAGGTCAGGAAGCAACAGTTAGAACTGGACATGGAACAACAGACTGGTTCCAAATAGGAAAAGGAGTCCGTCAAGGCTGTATATTGTCACCCTGCTTATTTAACTTATATGCAGAGTACATCATGAGCAACGCTGGACTGGAAGAAACACAAGCTGGAATCAAGATTGCTGGAAGAAATATCAATAACCTCAGATATGCAGATGACACCACCCTTATGGCAGAAAGTGAAGAGGAACTAAAAAGCCTCTTGATGAAAGTGAAAGAGGAGAGCGAAAAAGTTGGCTTAAACCTCAACATTCAGAACACGAAGATCGTGGCATCCGGTCCCATCACTTCATGGGAAATAAAAGGGGAAACAGTGGAAACAATGTCAGACTTTATTTTTTTGGGCTCCAAAATCACTGCAGATGGTGACTGCAGCCATGAAATTAAAAGACGTTTACTCCTTGGAAGAAAAGTTATGAGCAACCTAGATAGCACATTCAAAAGCAGAGACATTACTTTGCCGACTAAGGTCCGCCTAGTCAAGGCTATGGTTTTTCCTGTGGTCATATATGGACGTTAGAGTTGGACTGTGAAGAAGGCTGAGTGCTGAAGTATTGATGCTTTTGAACTGTGGTGTTGGAGAAGACTCTTGAGGGTCCCTTGGACTGCAAGGAGATCCAACCAGTCCATTCTGAAGGAGATCAGCCCTGGGATTTCTTTGGAAGGACTGATGCTGAAGCTGAAACTCCAGTACTTTGGCCACCTCATGTGAAGAGTTGACTCACTGGAAAAGACTCTGATGCTGGGAGGGATTGGGGGCAGGAGGAGAAGGGGATGACAGAGGATGAGATGGCTGGATGGCATCACAGACCTGATGGACATGAATCTGAGTGAACTCCGGGAGTTGGTGATGGACAGGGAGGCCTGGTGTGCTGCAATTCATGGGGTCACAAAGAGTCAGACACGACTGAGTGACTGAACTGAACTGAACTGAAGCATTGAAGAACTATTCTGAATATTATTAATGTTGATAATGGACTCTGGTTATGTTTTCTTTTGTGTTCTTATTAGATTGCTTTAAAATGACCCACTCTCCCATTCCAAAAAGCATATGGTTAGGATAGATGAAAAAAAAAAAAGTTCTGATTCTAGGGGTCACTACTTTTTGATTCTGGGCAACTGACTAAACTGTGTCACAGGCCCGTGTGACAAGGAGCTAGTATTTCTTTGGTTGTTGTGGGAATTAAGACAGTGTGGCACAAAGTCAGGCTATTCCCCCAAAGTGTGGAATATACAAGAACATAACATGTACTCAGAGGCACTTGGACAACTAAAGAGCACCTTATCCAGCCAGCATCATTCTTTGGTTTTGAAAGGTTAGAACTTCTTTTTTTCCAATTGATGCCTGAATTTCTATGGTGCAGAACTAGGGAGGCCTGAGTAAGATGTAATTGTTGTTTATTCGCTCAGTCGTGTCCTATTCTTTGCGACCCCATGGACTTTTAGCCCACCAGGCTCCTCTGTCCATGGGATTCAACAGGCAGTAAGACTGGAGTGGGTAGTCACTACCTCCTCCAGGGGATATTCCCAAACCAGGGACTGATCCCATGTCTCTTGTGTCTCCTACATCTGCACAGGTTTCTTTACTGCTGAGCCACAGGGGGTGCCCAAGATAAAATATCAGTGGGTAGAAACCTTTGCTTTTGGGAGAGAGCCAGAAACCAGCGAAGAGGGCTCTCTATTGGGCAAGAGTGTATCTGATAGAGAAAAAGAAAAAAAGTGTTTCTTTAAAAAGATTGCCATATACCTCCCCTGTTGCTGGTAATAATTCAGGAGGCAGTAATGACAGGGTAGATGTAAGCGAGGAGGCCAATGCAGAGAGTGACTTCACAACCTGCCCTCAAAGGCACTGGCTCCTTCTCTGAAAGCCCCACCCACTCTTGGTTTTTCTTCCTGAGCCTCATTTTATTTAGAAGGGAGCTTGACTGCTGAAGGCAGAACACTGGTTGGCATGGGAATTAAACTTACAACAAAATAATGCCATTTGCAGCAACATGGCTGGACCTAGAGATGATCACAGTAGTGAATCAAATCGAACATACAAAGGCAAATATCATGTGATATCACATATAGGTGTTTTCTAAAACTTGATACAAATGAAATAGTTTTCAAAACAGAATCATAGATGTAGAAAACAAATTTATAGTTACCGAAGGGAAATGATGGTAGAAAGAGATAACTTAGGAGGTTGGAATTAGCATTAGACACCCTTACATATAGAAAGCACGTAATCAAGAAGGACCTACTGTATAGTACAGGAAACTCTACTCCATACATTGTAATTGGAAAAGAATCCTTAATATATATATATGTGTATATATATATATATATATCAATGTATACCTAAAACAAACACAACAATTTAAAAACTATACTCCAGTTTAAAATAAAAATTAAATTAAAAAAAACCAAAACTTATGTAGGCTCTCCAGCTTGGAGGTAACTCTGACCCAGCAGGTTCAGGTCTGTCCCAGGGACCTGTGGAGAAATTTGTCCTGTAGTTACTTTCCAGCTGAGGCAAGCAATCTGAGTCTCCAATCCCTCTCTTTTCCAGTCAGATTTTCTTGAGGGGTCATGGCTTAATCAATTAAGATAATTATAAGGTGGGGTGGGAGGGTCGATGAAGGTTAGAGAGAAGAAAAAACACCTTGGTCTGCCTCATTTTAGACTTAATCAAACACGAAGTACAGTAAATGAGATGAGCATGGCAAGAGTCAAAATTATTCTTTTTATCTAAAACATTCAAGTTAATCTCCAAAGCACTGGGTGACTAGACAGGCAGTCATGGCTTCTAGTGCAGGCTTTAAAATAAGACACAACAGAGGGAAAGACTTGGTTCTTTTAGTTCTATGTGGCTATGACATATTTTCAACACGAAATCACTATTTCTTTCATGAGTGAATATTGGTCACTCAGCCCAGTCGCCTGTCATAGAAGCAACAGCTTCTTGATTTTAGTCATTTCCACATTTGGACTTTTTTTTTTTTTTTCAGTAAGAAGGAAGGTTTTCTTTTTACAGATAATCCAGGCATGTGGAGTTCAAAGCTGTTATCCTATTTCCAATACTCTGTTCACATGCTCTGTTAATTTCAGTCACATCATTAATGTGTAAATGATGAGTAACAAGGACCTTAGGAATAGCAGGTGAAAGAAATTGGTATGGGAGGTTGTGATTATCCAGAAATACTGACTGTGTTTTGGAAAATAAGGGTAACATACTAGTTTGCAACGGTTGCCATGACAAAGTACCACAGACTGGGTGGCTTCAACAAACAAATTTGTTTTCTTCAAGCTCTAGAGACTAGAAGTCTGAAATCAAGGTGTTAGCATGGGTGACCTCTTCTGAGTCCTCTCGCCATGGTTTGCAGATGACTCTCTTCTCCTTGAAACACTCATACCATCTTGGTTTTCCTTCTGTGTCCTAATTGTCTCTTCTTGTAAGAACACCAGTCATATTGAATTAAGGCTCACCTAGATGAGAGTCTCTTGGACTGCAAGATCAAACCAGTCAATCCTAAAGGAAATCAACCCTGAATATTCACTGAAGGACTGATGCTAAAGCTGAAGTTGCAATATTTTGGCCACCTGATGCAAAGAGCCAACTCATTGGAAAAGACCCTGATGCTGGGAAAGATTGAAAGCAAAAGGAGAAGGGAACAACAGAGGATGAGATGGTTAGATATAGCGTCACAGACTCAATGAATGTGAATTTGAGTACACTCCAGGAGATAATGAAGGACAGGGAAGCCTGGCGTGTTGCAGTCCATGGGGTCACAAAGAGCTGGACATGACTCATTGACTGAAAAACAACAAAATGGTCTTGCTACTGCTGCTGCTGCTGCTAAGTCGCTTCAGTTGTGTCCAACTCTGTACGACCCCAAAGATGGCAGCCCATCAGGCTCCCCCGTCCCTGGGATTCTCCAGGCAAGAACACTGGAGTGGGTTGCCATTTCCTTCTCCAATGCATGAAAGAGAAAAGTGAAAGTGAAGTCGCTCAGTCCTGTCCGACTCTTCGTGACCCCATGGACTGCAGCCTACCAGGCTCCTCCATCCATGGGATTTTCCAGGCAAGAATACTGGAGTTGGGTGCCATCGTCTCCTCCACAAGATGGTCTTACGTTTCCTTAATTACCTCTTTAAAGGTCTTTATTCCAAACACAGTCACATTCTGAGGTGCTGGGGGGCTAAGACTTCAACACAGGAATTTTGAGAGGACACGATACTCAACCTTGTTCCCCCAAATTTACATCCTTCTCAAATGCAAAATATATTCTCCCTATTTAAACAGGCCCCCAAATCAACTTATTCTGGTATTAATTGAAAGTAAAAAATCATATCTGTCATCCAAATCAGATATGGGTGAGACTTGAGGGCTGATTCATTCTGTGTCAAAAGTCCTCTCCTGCTGTGAATTAGTGAAACCAGAAGTTGTTGTTGCTTAGTTGATAAGTCATGTCCAACTTGTTTTCGACCCCATGGACTATAGCCCACCAGGCTCCTCTGTCCATGGGCTTTCCCAGGCAAGAATAAAGGAGTGGGTTGCCATTCTTTTCTCCAGAGGATCTTCCTGACACAGGGATTGAACCTGGGTCTCTTGCATTGCAGGCAGATTCTTTACCATCTGAGTCACCAGGGAGGTGCTTTATATAGCATATTTATTTATAAATCATTAAAACTTGAAACTAAATTTGAAGACATGCTTAATATAATAAAATGCAGACTTTTAGTTTTTGATCCCAGAATATGATGTTCAGGTACCTATTTACAGATCTGGCAAGTATGCTAGCTCAAATTGCCACTGTGGAGAAAGACTGTGAATAACCAAATCCTGTCCTGAAAATCTGGGGAAAATTATATTTCCAGTGACACTTGTTACATGCTTCAGGAACTAACTGCCTACTCATTCAACACTTGTCCTCTTCACCAGTTAAAATTCTTAATATTTTGTCTTTAAGTTACAGCCAGAAAGTGTTTCAGCAGGGAAATGAGAAAAAATTGCAGAGGAGTTAAAATGAGAGCTGATTCATGCAATTAGAAAAATATGACTCAGCAGGAGGTAAAACTAAATTAGAAGAACCCTGAGGTTAGCAAGTCTCACAGGCTCAGTGCATCAGAGTCCTGTCATCTCATTAGGTAGCAAATTGTGCCAATGAATTCATTAGCATTGTCATTACGCACTAATATTGGAAGAACCTCAAGAAAGTCCCTTCAGCATCTTCAGCAGTTCCAGTTTCTGAAAATTTAGATCCATCTTCATTCCAAGTATTCCGTCAAGTGGAATTCAAGCCACAGGCTAATATTGGTTACTCATGAAGTTGAGCTTGGGGTGGGGGTTATCTTTACTTCAATGATGATGGTGCCTATTGTAGTAGGTCTACAGGGTTATTGAATGTCAGAGACAAAAAAATATTTAGAATTGTCCAACCCAATACTGTCACTTAATGAATGGGTCTCAGGCTCAGGAAATTCACCCAAGTCATTCAGAAGACATAGCAAGTCTTCTTCTACTACATCAACACTCTGCCAACTAGGCAGACTTTAAGTGTACCCCTTAGAGGAGGAAATGGCAACCCACTCCAGTACTCTTGCCTAGAGAATCCCATGGATGGACGAGCCTGGTAGGCTGCAGTCCATGGAGTCGCTAAGAGTTGGACACGACTGAGCGACTTCACTTTCACTTTTCACTTTCACGTATTGGAGAAGGAAATGGCAGCCCACTCCAGTGTTCTTGCCTGGAGAATCCCAGGGACGGAGGAGCTTGGTGGGCTGCTGTCAATGGGGTCACACAGAGTTGGACTGAAGTGACTTAGCAGCAGCAGCAACAGCAGCAGCAAGTATACCCCAGAATGCAAAGGATTTTGTATTTTTTTTGGAGAAGAGGTGGGTCTTTTTCATTATGGTAAGGATATATCTGACAGTTCTTCATCTCTATAGAGGCCAGAAGGGAAATGAAGGTTTTAGCCAAAGTGTGTTTAATTTATGAATGTATATATATATATATATATATATATTCAACAATGCTCATGTACACGTACATATACATATTAGTCTGTGTATGTATATATTCAACACTGGTCATGTATATGTGTGTGTGTATGTGTGTGTCTGCATTATTGAATATTTGAACATGCTTTATAAAAAGCTTCAGCCAGTTTTCAGGTCTGGAAAAAACACCTTTGTGTATGCATGCTCAAGTCATTTCAGTTGTGTCCAACTCTGTGTGACCCTATGGACTGTAGCCCACCAGTCTGCCCTTGGGATTTTCCAGGCAAGAACACTGGAATGGGTTGCCATTCCCTCCCCAGGGGGATCTTCCTGACCCAGGGATTGAACCCATGTCTCTTCTGTCTCCTGCCTTGGCAGGTGGGTTCTTTACCTCTAACGCCACCTGGTAAGTGATTATTCAATATAAAAGGTAAATAGGGAAGGGAAATATTGCATTTATCATGTGTAAAATAGATAACTCATAGGAAGCTGCTGAATAGCATAGGGAGCCCAGCCTAATGGGGCTTCCCTGGTGGCTCAGAGGTTAAAGCGTCTGCCTGGAATGCAGGAGACCCGTGTTCGATCCCTGAGTTGGGAAGATCCCCTGGAGAAGGAAATGGCAACCCACTCCAGCACTCTTGCCTGGGGAATCCCATGGACAGAGGAGCCTGGTGGGCTACAGTCCATGGGGTCGAAAAGAGTCGAACACGACTGAGCGACTTCAATTCACTTCACTTCACTTCACTTCCCAGCCTGGTGCTCTGTGATGACCTAGAGGGGTAGGATGGGAGGAAGGAGAGAGACTCAGAGAGAGGGGATATATATATATATATATATATGATTATGACTGACTGATTCATGTTGTGGTATGGCAGAAACCAACACAACATTGCAAAGCACTTATTCTCTGATTAAGAAATAAATATATTAAAAAAAATAAACCACAGCTTAGGTTTGCTTCTGTCCCTTTTCTCAGATTTTGCTCTATAGCAACATTGGAATGTTTTAGGGATTGAATAGCTGACACTGAAAGTGCTCATATAAATGCCTGGCAACCTAGCAGGCAATTGTCTGTTGCCCACGAGACATGTGGTCTTTTGTAAATGGATATCTTCATCCAAGGTGCAGCAGCTACCATTGCTTCATTCTTTTTATTGTTGAAAAATACTTCATTGTATGGATATACCACATTTATTTATTCATCAGTTGATAAACATTCGGATTCTCTCCATATTCTTTTGGGCTATTATAACTAACATAGATATGAATGTTCACGTACAAACCTTTTTGTAGAAAATATTTTCATTTCTCTTGGGGATATTTATAGGAGTAAAATTGCTAGGTCATATGGTAACTCTTGAGAATGGTAACCATTTGAGAAATTTCCAGACTTTAATCAACATTTGTTATTACCTGCCTTTTTATTATAGCCAAACTGGTGAATGCGAAGTGATATCTCCTTGTGGTTTTGATTATCATTTCCCTCATGGCTAATAATGTTGAGCACCTTTTCCTGTGCTTGTTGATCACTTGCATATCTTCTTTGTAGAAATACTAATTCAGATTCTTTACCTGTTTTTAAATTGGTTTATTTGGGAGGTTTTGGTTGAGTTTTAAGGCGACTTTCTATGTTCTATATGCAAGGCACATAACAGATACATAATTTGCAATTTTTTTTCCAGTCAGCAGGTTGTCTTTTTACTTTCTTTATAGTTTCCTTTGATGCACAAAATGTTCTAGTTTACATGAAGTCCAATTGATCTATTTTTTCTTTTGTTGCTTGTGTTTGGAGCATCATATCTAAGAACCTATTGCCTAACCTGAGGTTGTGAAGATTAACTCCTACTACTTTCAGTAGTGTGAGCCCACTGATAATGAATTACTTTATCTTTTTTACGTCTGAAAAAGATTTATTTTGCCTTCATGTTTTTAAGATTCTTTTTTTCTGAATTAAAAATTCTAGATTGACAGCCTTTTCTCCCCCAGTATTTTCAAGATGCTGTGTCACTATCCTGCTTTACTTGTTTTTGACAAGAAATCTTTCACCTTTATTTTTGTTCTTTTACTCAAAAATACATAGTTTTTCTCTGCCTTCTTTCAAACGTTCTCTTTATCAATTGTTTTGAGTAATTTGATTAGGACATGCCTTGCTGCAGTTTTCTTTATCTTTCTTTTGCATGGGTTTATTTATATTCTTGAAACTAAGAGTTTATAATTTCCATGAAATCTGGAAAACATTCAGCCCTAATTTTGTTAAATATCTTTTTCTATTTTTCTTCTCTCTCTCTCCTTCAGAGACTTAGTTACGCATTGTTGTCGTTGAGTCACTAAGTGGCGTCCAACTCTTTGTGACCCCGTGGACCACTAAGGTCCTCTGTCCATGGGATCTCCCAGGCAACAATACTGGAGTGGGTTGCCATTTCTTTCTCCAGGGGGGTCTTCTCAACCCAGGGATGGAACTTCTGTATTGGCACGTGGATTCTTTATCACTGAGCCAACGGAGAAGTCTTAATTACATAAACAGGCTGTTTAATGATGACCCACAGTTTACTGATGCTCTTTTCATTTAATTTTTTTTCTTTTTGTGTTTAATTTTGATAGTTTCTGTTGCTTATCTTCAAGTTTAATAATCTTTTCTTCTGCAATATCTAATTTGCCATCAATCACATCCGGCTATCATTAATCTTACACATTTTAGTTTTCATCTCTGGAGGTTTATTTTAGATTTTTAAAATAATTTTTGTGTATTTACTTAACATTGTGAACATATAGCATTTGATTCTAATAACCATTTCAATGTCTTTGTCTGCTTCTCCACATCTGTGTCCATTCTGGTTGGTTTTGATTGACTATTTTTCTTCCTATTATGGGTCATATTTCCTGGTTTCTTTGTATGTCTTGTAACCTTCCACAGGATGCCAGGTATTACAAATTTTGCCTTGTTGGATATCAGATAATTCTGTAGTCTTATAAAGACTCTTGAACTTTGCTTTAGGATGTAATTAAGCATGTGGGGAACAACATGTGGGGAAATCCAAAAAGATCCTTTTGGATCTTGCCATCCCAGTTCAGTTTAGTTCAGTCACTCAGTCGTGTCCAACTCTTTGTGACCCCATGAATCACAGCACACCAGGCCTCCCTGTCCATCACCAGCTCCTGGAGTTCACTCAAACTCACATCCACTGAGTTGGTGATGCCATCCAGCCATCTCATCCTCGGTCATCCCCTTCTCCTCCTGCCCCCAATCCCTCCCAGCATCAGAGTCTTTTCCAATGAGTCAACTCTTCGCATGAGGTGGCCAAAGTACTAGAGCTTCAGCTTTAGCATCATTTCTTCCAAAGAACACCCAGGGCTGATCTCCTTCAGAATGGACTGGTTGGATCTCCTTGCAGTCCAGGGGACTCTCAGGAGTCTTCTCCAACACCACAATTCAAAAGCATCAATTCTTCGGCGCTCAGCTTTCATCACAGTCCAAATCTCACATCCATACATGACCACTGGAAAAACCATAGCCTTGACTAGACGGACCTTTGTTGGCAAAGATCTTGCCATTACAATTTGCTAAATAGGACCAGAGCAGCATTTCTGGTTATAATTATTTCCCATTACTGAGTCAAGACCTTTCTGCATACTCTATCTAATTCTCTATTAATTATAAAGTTTCCTGGTCTAGCTGTTTAAACCAGGTACTTCTTCAGGCCCAGTGTGAGCAATAGATACTGTTTCCTCTAATTCTTTAATTTTATTTCTCAAGGTTAAATATTTTCCTTCTATATGCATAGGTCTGTACTCTGTTGAACAGTCAAGAGGGACTCTTTAGGAATCCCCAGTGTTCTCTAAGTAATTTTCTCTTCTCCGTTACTTTAGCTGTGACTGGGGCTTTCAACTCTGTGTCCTCAATTCAAGAAGCCTACCATGCTTCACTTGATTTCCTCTCCTTATTTCAAGGGTTGGATGCTCTCAGAGCATTAAGCTTGGACAGTTATAGGGTTTACTTCATTTGTTTCCCATCTCTTGAGAATCACCATTTCTCACTGTTGATGTCCAGTGTCTTGAAAATTGTTGTTTCATATATAGTCTGGTTTTGTCTTTTGGTTGTTTTGAGCAGAGAATAAATTTAGTCCCTGTTATTTCATTTTGGTTAGAAGTGGAAGTCTGGAGAATATACTTTAAATTTCATAGGAAATGGAATGAAATTTTAAGTATCATCTGGCATATTTCACAAGGAAATTAAATCAAACAAAATTCTATGTAAAAATAGAAGTTGAGATTGAGAAGATACAAGAGCTGACGATGTTAAAAAATTCAGAGAAAAAAAGTGACGATAACTTTTTTAAAATAAACATATTTAAGAACAATATTAGGTTTACAGAAAATTGCAATGATGGTACAAGGAATTCCCATGTATCATATATCTGGTGTTCCCTATTATTAACACATTATTCATTTGTCACAATTAATTTACCAGTATAAAGACATTTTGTTGTTCTTGTTGTTCAGTCACCAAGTCGTGTCCAACTCTTTATGGCCGCATGGACTGTAGCCTGCCAGCCTCTGTCAGTAGAATTTTCCAGGGAATAATACTGGAGTGGGTTACCATTTCCTTCTCCAGGGGATCTTCCTGACCCAGGAATCAAACCCACATCTCCTGCATTATTAGCAGGTGGATTCTTTACTTCTAGTGCCACCTGCAAAGTCCAGTATTAACTAAGCTCCTAATTTATTTGTATTTCTTTAGGTTTTTACCTATTATCCATTTTATGTCCCAAGATCCCAGAATAATTTTACTTGTCATGTCTCACTAGGCTCCTCTTGGCTGTGACGGTTTCTAAGATTTTCCTTGTTTTGTTGACTTTGACAGTTTTGAGGAGTACTGGTCAGGTATTTCATAGAATCAATTGGGATTTAGTCGGTATTTTTTTCCTCATGATTAGATCAATGTTATGTGTGTTGGAGAGGAAGACAATAGAGATAAAGTGCTTTTTTTCAAGCACATCAAGAAAATATGCTATCAATACAATTTGTGACTATTGGCATTGACCCTGTTCACCTGGCTGATGTAGTGTTCGTCAGACTTTTCTACTACAAAGTTCCTTCTCCCCCATCCATACCTCACTCTTTGGAAGGAAGTCACTATGCACAGCCCATACTTGTGAAACTGGAATTTATGTTCCACCTCCTGGGGGCAGAGTATCTAGCTAAATTATTTGGAATTCTTCTGTATAGATAATTTGTCAATTTTCCCACATTTGCTTATTTATTAAATCATTATTTATATCAGTGTGGGCTCATTGATATTTATTTTATACTTGGGTTACAATCCAACACTACTTTATTTTTTATTTTATTGCTCAAATGTCCGCCTTTGACCACTAGAATCTCTCTAGGTTGGCTCTTGTGTTCCTTTGGCATACTCCCATCTTTGCAAATTCTAGCACTTACTTTCTGGCACTACAAGTTGCTCCAGACACATCTTGTATATTTTTTACCCCAGTCCAAGAATCAACTAATTCTTCAAGGAGCCCTGGTTTCTTTTACTGGAGAATGGTGTTAGAAACCAAGATCTTGGCATTAGGTATGCTCATTGCAACTGGGATGTCATTGCTTCTAGGTCCTTTTGGCTGCCAGAGCAAGAAAACATATGTGTCCCAGGTATATACACATTTTTATAAGTATTTCTGTATCTATTTATCTGTATATGTACTAAGCTAAGTGTGAGTGCATATGGATACCTGTGACTCTAATCCATTATCACATGGACCAACTTAGCATCCTTCCTTGGCTTATCTATAACCTCCCACCCCATCAGTGACAAATCTGGCTCCATATGCTATCCATTTACTTAATTGTTCAGCTCCACTATACATGTATGTGAAAGTCACTCAGTTGTGTCCAACTCTTTGCCACCCCATGGACCATACAGTCCATGGAATTCTTCAGGGCAGAATACTGGAGTGGGTAGCCTTTCCCTTCTCCCAGCTGAGCCACAAGGGAAGCCCAAGAATACTGGAGTGGGTAGCCTTTACCTTCTCTAGGGGATCTTCCCAGCCCAAGGATCAAACCCAGGTCTCCTGTATTACATATATAGTGGTATGGGAATCATTAACCAGCAACACAAGGGAAATAAATTTATTAATTAGAGTATACAGTACTTAGGTGCAGTTCCTTTTGCTTTTAGTCTTACAGACACCAATTATTTCTATTATTTTCCCCCATCCCTTCCTAAGGTTGTTTTATATGCTTGTAGTGGAATCACATTATCTTGTCACATTCATCATTTCATCTTGGACCTCCTAACCACTTGAATAACTTTTTATATACTTTAGATGCAGAGAAATAACAGAATCAACATTGCATCAAATAGAACAAATGATAAAAATATGAGCAATTATCTGAGTTTGCTGAGGAAAATGCCAAAAACATGAAAATGATCAGAAAAGAAAGCATTTCCCCAAATAATTAAGCTCATGTAAATCCACATAGGGCTTCCCTGGTGGTTCAGATGGTAAAGAAACTGCCTGCAGTGCAGGAGACCCAGGTTTGATCCCTGGGTCGGGAAGATCCTCTGGAGAAGGAAATGGCAACCCACTCCAGTATTCTTGCCTGGAAAATCCCATGGGTGGAGGAGCCTGGCAGGCTACAGTCCATGGGGCTGAACTGAGGAACTTTTGAAAGAAATAACAGTAGAAAGTATTTCTACCATGCACTAAAACATATTTTTTAAATTATAGGGATTTCCTTGGTGGTCTAGCGATTAAGAATCCACCTGCTGATGTGGGAGACACGAGTTCAATCTCTGGTCCAGGAAGAGCCAGCAACTAGAGTAACTAAGCCCGTGCTCTGGAGCCCAGGAGCCACAACTACTGAGCCTCTGTTCCACAACAAAAGAAGACACTGCAATGAGAAACCCTCACATTACAACTAAAGAATAGCCCAGCTCACTGCAACGAGAGAAAACCTTCATGCAGCATTGAAGACCCAGTGCAGCCAAAAAATAAATAAAAATTAAAAATAAAGTAAAAAATTATAATAATGTAATAAAGATATGAGAGTAGACTAAAAGCTCAATAGAATAAAACACAGACTGTCAGAATTAACCTAAAAATACATTGGAATTTAACATAATATAGAGGTAGCATTTGGAATCAACTCTTCTGATATTCTTTCTTTCAGAGTTTAATCACCCATGCCAATTTTCCATCACACAATTGCATTGTTCAAATGAAGTCACTATAACAAGCACTGTTCTTCAGATGTTTGGTCATGGAATATGCTGGCCTTGGCCGCACAGACTGGCTTGGCTGATGTATGAATGCCTGACTCCTTTGTATTACTGCTCCCCAAAGGCTGTGACCAACCGTCTATATCACTGCCCAGGGAGGCTGAGCAAACCTGTTTCTGGTTAGGGCAACAGTAATAGGGAAGAGAACTTGGTGCACCTGATGGTTCAGACAATATGAATTCACAAGCCTCTAGTGAGAGGGAGAGCTTGTGATAAACTTCAGTCAGAAAGCCTGTGGTGGAGAAAGGATGAGACTGCCCCTGGTGACAGGGATCTAGCCTTGGTCACCAGCAGCAAAGCTCTAGCACAGCTTTCTGCAGTTCAAAACCCACTTAAGAGGAGCTGGATTGCAGCTCAAGAAACCAAGGCAGATGCCAAAGCTTATAAAGTAAATCAACCCAGGCATTGAAATACTAGGAATAAGGGAGCAAAAATACCTCAGGTCTCAGATTGGTAAAGTCTGGAACTGGTTAAACTTTTTTAAATATTTGAGATTGCAGACATTATGCAAACAATGCCTTGGAAATGGGTTGAATAAATAAAGGTTGATAAATGAAGGAAGGGGATTTATGTAGTGAGATAAAAAGCTGCTGCGGAGAGGGTATCTTGTGATTTCTTCAACAGATACGCTCATAACATACCTTTATTATTTTTGTGACTTACTCTGAACTGGGCCTGGGTGAGAAATTTGATCAACTGTAGTCTCAGAAGGCAAGTGAACATGTTTAACCACTTTCTTTTAAGGCAGTGTTTCTCAAAGTAGGAACTCTGTGCCCCTGGGTGTCGTGTCCTCTACCATTTCCTCCTGTCCTTGAAGCTGTTCAGGATGCTCAGGTCCTATCTGCTCTTTTTTAGGTCACTGCCTCCCTGTTCTTTACCCCCATCCTTTCTGGAGTTCAGGAAGGTGCTGAAAGGAGTACACCTGCCAAAGTCAAACTTGAAAGATTCGCAATTTAGCCTTTGGCTAGGATGGCTGTTTTCATGTGAGAGTCAAGAATAAACTGAAGTCAGAAGAATGCCACTTTTTCAAGCCAAGAAATTTTGGAATCACTACTGGAGCATAATTCTAGAAAATAAAAATTTTCCTTTGCTGTCACATCTCTGTTGATGCTTCATGTTACATAATCACATTAGGTGTGTGTGTGTGCAAGAATGGTAGTGTATGTAAGAATGAGACTAAATATCCTAACCTGTCTCCTATAACGGCTGCTTCCTTGATTTTCTGGCACGAGTTCCCAGACAAGCCATCTTAATACTTCAGATTTCATCTCTATGCCCAACCCTTTCTGATTTTTCACTCTTAAAGAAACACCTAAAGCTTACTTGTGATGTAAATAACTTCTGTGCTTATAGAGCATCAACAATGCAATATTTCATCCAATTCTAAAAATCAACAAGTTAGATGTTATTGTTAATTTTATAAATAAAAAAACTTTCAGGGAAACTACTTTATTTATGATCTTACTGCTCTCAACTGGCAGAAAAAATATTTGAGTATAAGAATGTGGTTCCTGACATTTGTTCTTCCTACAAATTCTTATGTGAGTGCTAAAAACAGAATTCTTTTTAAAGTTGTAGGGAGAACAGTATATACCTTACAAAAAACCCCCAAAAGACAAGAGTCAATCAAACACAACCTAACCAGCTCAGCAAAAGTTCTCCAGTACCACTTTGTTCATCCATGCTAAAAGGAAAACAGAAAGAAAAAAAAATAGATTTTTTCAAAAATGTATTCAGCCCAAATCTAATTCATCCTTATTCATTTTTAGAACTTGGTGAGGCTTGGAGGGAAAAAGAGGGTATTCCATTAATGTGGAAGGCTCAGAGAGAGGCAAGTTAATTACAGCATTAATTGTTGATACCTATGTTTTAGCAACCATAATTTTTTTAAAAGCACTTCGAAATTACTGAGAAATGTGATCCTTTTAGACATTACCAACTTAGAAATTAACAACTTCAAAGAATCAGAATTTTTAATATTTTATATACCCTTAGAAATTATCTTAGCTAATGATTTTCAAATGCATGGAACACTTAGGATTCCATAGAAACCTTTTAGGACCTTGGGAGGGGGCCGGCAGCAAGTAGTGTCAGCGGAAATCAGTGACAATGAATGGGCTGCCAAAGTGTTTTTTTTTTTTTTAAAGAAGAGAAGTATTTGTTTAGCTTAAAGAAGTATTTTTTCATTAGTACTCATTTTTTTAATTCTTTATTTTGTGGTGGTGGTGGGGGTCTTTGTTAAGGTACACAGGCTTCTCTAGCAGTGACTGGCAGGGTTAGTTGCCACTTGTGGGCTTGGTTGCCTCGAGGCATATGATATGGGGCCTTCATTCCCCACCCAGGGATCAAACCTGCATCCCCCACGTTGGAAAGTAGATTCTTAACCACTGGACCACCAGGGAAATTCCTCGTTGTACTCATCAGTAACAAGGTTCTAATAATACTTGTCTTCTCTTGTGGCTCAGATGGTAAAGAGTCTGTGTGCAATGCAGAAGACCAGGGTTCAATCCCTGGGTCAGGAAGATACTCTGGAGAAGAAAATGACAACCCACTACAGTATTCTTGCCTGGAAAATCCCATGGATGGAGAAGCCTGGTGGGCAACAGTCCACGAGGTCACAAAGAGTCAGACATGACTGAGTGACTTCATTTTCACTTAAACGTACTTGAGATGACAAGATACCCAGTTCAGAAGATTACATTTCCCACCCTCCATCACACAGATGAAGTTCTAGCCAATGAGATGTCAGCAGAAATATTACATGAGACTTTGAAGGACGTTGAAATGTAGAACCATCCTTGGTTCCTCCTTGCTTCCTCTGCTCTGGCTTGGAATGTGGAGGTGATGGCTGGACTTCCAGCCCTCACCTCGAGCTCTGGGGGACCTTGGAGACAGAAGCTGTGCAATGAAGATGAAGCAATTTAAAGTAAAAAACTTCAGTTGAGATGACAGTAGGGAGCCATCATACTACAGCAGTCCCATACAGCCTGTCTCCAGATTTATTTTAAATGAGTAAAACATAAAATTCTGTCCAGTACTCATTTCTGTCAGTTACAACCAAAGGCAGTTCCTAGTGCTAAACCTCATTTAACATATAAAAAAGTCAGAGGTCCTAAGAATTGCCTTTGAGGAGTCAATTTTAAAGAATTTAAACATTTATCCACTGTTCTTTTTGTAATCCCAGTTTGAGTAACTTCCTAACCATCTAGGTGTTCTTAATAAAGAAATGGTGCCCATATATAAACATGTGTTCATATTTCAAAGCAAATTTTACAGCAAATACAGAGAATTTTTAGAAGTATTTCTGTGAAATTAAACCATACAAGGTTATTTTCAGAAGCCAGTTCATTTAGCTGACCATGAAAATAAAAATGTAAGTTGAAATAACTTAAAGATTATAGTAAAAAGTACTATTACATTAAATCAATATATTTTTATTTTTGGATAAAGCCTCACAAAAAACTTTAGAAGAAATGGTTATAAACTGCCCATTAAAATTAGCTATACAGTTAAAAAAACAGAAGGAAAATACATAGTGTTGTTTAAAAGAGAAAGTATTCAAACAAGGGACTGCTGTGAATACATCTTTTTTCCAAGGATATTGAAAGAGATTTTGAGTTTGGTTTTGAAGTGAGGATTATGACAAAGAGAATTTCTAGTAAATATACTTGCTCATCTATCAGGATGAAAGCGTTTGTCTTCATTTCACATTATGTAATGCCTATGAATCCCTTTTATTCATAAAATACATAAAAAGCATATGTAAAATATAGGAAAAATAAAAAATTAAATCCCTTCTACCTTATATTTCACCAAAAAAATGGCCAATAAGCTCCAAGAAAATGGCCAGTCAAGTTCCAAGCCTTTCTGTTTTGTTTTGATTTTGCTCTGAGAGATTGTTTGAAGGAACATTTACATCTCTAGATCAAAGTTTCTTAACCTTGGCACTCCTGACATTTGGACCAGATGCTTCCTTGGGTGAAGCTGTCCTGTGCTTTGCAAGATGTTTAGCATCATCTCTGGCCTCTACCCACAAGATACCATTAGCAATGCTCCCCACACAGTCGTGATCATCAAAAATGTCTACAGGCATTACTGACAGTCCCATATGGGGAACAGACACTCTCCACTGTTTCAGCTGTGTTTTAATCAGAGGCTTCTCTGGTGGCTCAGATGGTAAAGAGTCTCCTGAGATGCAGGAGACCTGGGTTCGATCCCTGGGTCAGCAAGATCCCCTGGAGAAGGGAATGACATCCCACTCCAGTATTCTTGCCTGGAAAATCCCGTGGACAGAGGAGACTGGTGGGCTATAATCCATGGGGTCCCAAAGAGTTGGGCACACTGAACAACTAACACTTTCACTTTCACTTTATTTTAATCAAAGGTTAGAGAGCTTGCCTGATGCTAAGCATGTTGGAAGCAGGGAAAGAAAGAAAGAATAAGCCCTCTTTCTGCTAATTTTGTACAACTCCTTCTCTTAGAGGAGTTAGATAAAAGAGATGAACTAGAGAAGCTCTCCAGCCATGTGCTTTTCTCATGCAAAGGCCCCTGCTTCTCTGCTCAGGCTGTGACAATTTTGTGTTTCTAATGGCCAGGTTGTCCTGGGCATGGTTACTGCAAAGAAACCGTCTTCCTGCTGGCAACTGGTTTCTACCTACTGCCCTTTGTTTCCTTCCCTTTGGCCTCGAGTGCATTTTCCAGTGAGGAACAAAATAAGGTCTGAATATTATAGAGGAGAGGACTTCTATCATCTGGTGGTCCAGATGATAAAAAATCTGCCTGCAATGCAGGAGACCCAGGTTCAATCCTTGGGTCAGGAAGAGCCTCTGGAAAAGAGAATGGTTACCCACTCTCCAGTATTCTTGCCTGCAGAATTCCATGGACAGAGGAGCCTGGCAGGCTACAGTCCATGAGGTTGCAAAGACTCAGACACAACTGAGCGACTCACAGTTTCTTCTAATTGTAGAGGAAGGACTTCCCTCGTGGTCCAATGACTAATACTCTGCACTCCCAAGACAAGGGGCCCAGGTTTGATCCCTCATCAGGGAACTAGATCTCATATGCTATCACAACTTAAAATCCCTGAGTGCTGCAACTAAGACCAAGTGGAGCGAAATGAATAAATAAAATATTTTTTTTTTAAATAAATATTGTGGAGAAGGAAAAACCCTCCTCTACCCTTCTAGGCTCTTCTGGCTGACCTAAGAATGAAATTGACATGAGAGAGATGAATAGGAGAAAATCAAATTTAATTACATGCATCCATGAGAGAGATAGATATAGAAATGTGTTCAGTCACTAAGTCATGTCCAACTCTTTGCAGCCCCATGAACTATAGCTTGCCAGGCCCCTGTGTCCAGAGAATCTTCCAGGCAAGAATACTGGAGTGGGTTGCCATTTCTTACTCCAGGGAGATATAAATATAGATAGCCCTAAGTCTCTCCTACTTAAATAAATTAATAATTCTTAGTGAAAGTGAAAGTTGCTCAGTCGTGTCCAACTTTTTGTGACACCGTGGACTATACAGTCCAAGGAATTCTTCAGGCCAGAATATTGGAGTGGGTAGCCTATCCCTTCTCCAGCGGATCTTCTCAACCCAGGAATCGGACCAGGGTCTCCTACATTGCAGGCAGATTCTTTACCAACTGAGCTATCTCTCACCTTACTCTCTGGCTTTGGATTATATTGGCCTTCTCTTCGTTTTTCAAATTGACCACGCTCTCATCCCCCAAAGGCATGTTGCTCTTTCTTTTTTTCTTTTAAAACATTTTGTTGTTGTTGTTTGTTTTAAAGTATTAATTTTTTAGATGCCCCTAATCTTATTTTTTGGAAAAGACCCTGATGCTGGGAAAGATTGAGGGCAGGAGGAGAAGAGGGTGATAGAGGATGAGATGGTGGGATGGCATCACTGGCTCAATGGATATGAGTCTGACCAAACTCCAGGTGATGTTGAAGGACAGCAAAGCTTGGTGTGTTGCAGTTCATGAGGCTGCAAAGAGTCAGACAAGACTTAGTGACTAAACAAAAACAACAACAATTTTATTTTGTTTTATTTTATTTTATTTTATTTTTGGCAGAGCTGTACAGCATGTGGCATGTGGGATTTTAGTTCCCTGACCAGGGATTGAACCCTGCGTGGGAATGCAGAGTCTTAACCACTGGACCACCAGGAAGGCCCAAAAGGCATGTTGTTTTCTCTGTCTGGAATGCTCCCCTTGTGGTTGTCATCTCAACTTGGATTCATCTTCAGATCTCCACTCAACATTACTCGTCAGGAAGTTTCTCCTGGCATCTCACTGTTCATGGGACTCATCTGATATCTGCTCTCAAAAAACCATGCTCCCTTTGCTTCATGTAATTACATACCCATCAGTCAATGTGATGACTTCTCTGGATTATGAACTTCATGAAGGCAGGGACCTCATCTGTTTTTGATCTCCATTTTACTTCAAGGTCAGTATTTTTGGAAAGAAAAATGAATGAATCAAAAATAAAAAGAAAATTGCTTTCCCATACTGAGTTTGCCTTTCCTCATGATTGATAGTTTTAACATACTGACTTTTTTATTTTTGTGAAATCTAATGTGTTCATCTTTTCTACTTTAAGGCCATTTTTAGAATGGCCTTTGCCACCCCAAGATTACATAAATATTCACCAAAATTTTCTTCCAGTACTTTCATGGTTTCATTTGCAAGATTCAGTTCTTAAATCCGTCTAGAGTTTATTTCTGAAAGAAATGAAATAGTGCCAGCTATTTTGTTTAGAGTCAATTTCTCCTAAGTTGAAAACTTCAGCTATATCCAGTAGTATGATACCATTAAAGATAACAGGATTTGGAATCAGAAGTCCTGGATTTAAGTTCAGCTGCCCCACTTGCTCACTGTGCAAGTGTTAGCAAGTCATTTAATCTCTTTGAGAGTTATCAGAAAGCTTTATGGGAGGAAGACTCACAGGAAGAGGCAGTTCTGCAATTCTCATGAACAAGATGACCATTAAGGAGGCAAGGAAGGGGAAGGATAACCTAGTGGTTAAGAGTGTGGGCTTGAGTCAGACTGGGTGTCAGTCGCTATGCTTCTCACTTTATCATCTGTAAAGTAGAATTTTAAAATTAAAAATTGAAACCTTCTTTACACGGTGTATTGTAAGGGCTATATAAATCAATGAATGTAAAGCATGTAGACCAGTGTCAGATCTTAGTAGCAATAAATAATAAGCCAAGGTGCTCATAGACAGAGATGCCATTATTTCAGTAAGGATAATGGAGATGTCATTTTCATACTCCCTTGAGGAAACTAGGAGAGTATGTTGTCAAAGTGTACTCCACAACAAGCTGCTCGTCGGACCAGTAAAGAAATGAAACCTCCGTTTATTGGCAATCCAAAGTCAACTCTCTCCCAAGTCTAATTTCATTTTCTTCTTGCAGAACTATTGTCTGTATATCTTTTTGTTTTTTGGTTTTTTTTTTGTTGTTGGGTTTTGTTTTTGTTTTTTGGTGGCACTGTGTGGCATGCAGGATCTTAGTTTCCCAACCAGGCATCCAACCCATAACTTCTGTATTGGGAGCTTGGAGTCCTAATCACTGACTGCCAGGGAAGTCCCTGTATATTTTTAATACAAGCAGAATAACTTCTAATGTTTTTCAGTTTTAAGATAGTATGCTTAGTAAATTCAGTAAATTGTTATGTCAGAGTTTATAAAAACCAATTCCTTTGATATGGACACATTTTAATAATGTCACTGGATATGAGTATCTTTGGAAAAGAACTGATAAATGTGTCACATAGTGTCAGTGAGCAAGTGAATATGCCCAATCATAATGAATCTTTCCATTACCATTCTGATCCCCCAAAATGCAGGAGTAACTGGGGAGGTGGCATGTTTTAACTGCACAGTAGCACAGAATAATAAACATGAAATCACCATTTTCACTTTCCCTTTCCTTTCTGAATATTTCCTTCAGCTATAGACCATGATACAGCCTAACCTCACATCAGAACAGTAATGCGCAAGCCAAGATATATGGTGTCCAAAAATCGATTTCAATGATGAATGGAATCATGTCTCTTTCATTGAATTAAAAATAAGGGATTTATTACTTGCACAGAATTTTACACTCTAGCTCATTTGGAATAGCTCATCATTTTACAGTTTGTCACATAACTAGATAGCATCAGTCATTCAAATAAGGAAAAAATAAATCATTTTATTGGTTTTGTTTTGGAGGTTTTTGTTTTATTTTTGTGGGGAAAAAATGTTTTTATTTTCTGACATGTTCACTTATATAGTAGAAACATCTTCAACTGACAAGTTCACACAGAGAATTCAGGTGTTCATTTGACATCAATGATTATAAATACAGTTTGGTAATTTTCTAACATTATAAAATCTAATTTTATGTTACATTGTATATAATACATTATACATCTAATATAGTAAAATTTATAATCAGAAATCTCATTAAAATTTTTTCTATAATGTATTGAATCAGAGAAGCAGCAGTTACTGGAAACTTAAAGATAGAATTATTTTTTTTTCCACCTATATCTACCCGCCTTCTCCATCACCAGTTCAGTAAGTGGGGATGGAGGTAGAGTGGGAGGCAGGGGTGGGTCATCAGTGTATTCTCTACTACATAGTTAAAAAAAGCAACCCAGGAGCTTCCCCAGTGGTTGAGAATCCACCTACCAATGCAAGAGGCACAGATTGATCCCTGGTCCAGGCAGATCCCATATGCCAAGGGGCAACAAAACCTGTGTGCCACAACTACTGAGCCTTCACTCTAGAGCCCGTGCTCTGCAAAAAGAGAAGGGAACCTCAATGAGAAGGCTACACACTGCAACTAGAGAGCAGACCCCACTCGCTGCAACTAGAGAAAGCCCACATGCAGCAACGAATACCCAGAATAGCCAGAAATACAATAAATAAATAGATAACTTAAAAAAAACAAAAAGGCAGCCCAGGCTCCTCTTCTCTGACTCTCTCATGCCCAGCCACCTCTGGAGGTGTGCATACCCAACTCTTGCTGCCGCGTCTGCCCCAACCATGTCTCTGATCCTTTTCTTCTGGCCACTGGGTATATATAACTCAAGTCAGCTCTTCAGTAAGGGCCAGTTTTCTTAAATGCAGAGGCAGGAGTCAAATGTCCCATTTGCTCTTGGGTTCAAGCCAGAATCTCCAGTCTAGGGTTGGCAATAGCAAAACTGATGTTTTGAGGCCCCCTGCAATCCCACCCACTTTTGCCAATTTGTGTTTCTTCTCTGCATATCGGAAGCCAAAGAGAGAAAGTCATGCTTCACTGGGACTTGTGCTCTCGTGTTATAATATGGTCAGAGTTTGTGCAATCCATAGCACCAGGCAGAACCCTCATGATTAATGTGACTAGCAAAGCAGTGAAATGTCTCTTTACTACATGAGCTGAAATTTCTATTTCACATGGAAACAAAACACTGCCACGATCCAATCCATTTTCAAGTTTTCATATCTTGAATAGAATGATCTGCAGTAGCAGAAAATCTGTTTTAATTTCTGTTTTATGCCTGCATGCTAAGTCGCTTCAGTCGTGTCTGACTCTTTGCGACCCTATGGACCGCAGCCTGCCAAGCTTCTCTGTCCATGGGATTCTCCAGGCAAGAATACTGGAGTGGGTTGCCATTTCCTTCTCCAGGGAATCTTCCCGACCCAGGGATCAAACCCGTGTCTCCTGCATTGGAAGGTGTGTTCTTTACCAGTAGCATCATCTCTGAAGCTGATATAGGAATCAGATCCTGTTCGGGGAATGTTTACCTAAAACAGGGGGAACAAGAACAAAATCACTGATTTACTTCCACTGGGGGAGAGGGGGAGGGAATTAACAAAACGCTTAATTTTCTTTCATAATTGTTCTCTCTTGAGTTTTTCTCAGTTTGATGGGTGGGGGGGAGTTCTCAGATGGGATGTTAGTGCTTTTTAATTTTAGATAAGAAAAGGAGTTACTGTTTTTTTAAAAACAACTCCAGGTCATACACTATTATCCCATTTCAGAATTTTGTATGGTTTTACTGATGACTTCAGGGAACTGTCAACCCATGGGTCAAGGATTGGTGTCTGGATCAATATCACACCCTCTAAGATGCCAAGTGTCACTAATATGCTCCATAGACCTGGGTCAGGACTGGCAGGATTTATTGTTTTTATTATTTTTACTGTTTACTTGAGGATACTATTCATTTCGCTGGGAGCAGGAAATAATTACATTTTGCCAGTTTTATTAGTCTCTTCGGGGCATAAGAAATTACCACAAACTTGGTGACTTTAAACAACCAAAATTTATTCTGTCACAGTTCTGGAGACTAGAAGTTTAAAATTAAGGTGTCCACAGGGCCATGCTCACTCCAAAATTCCAGGGAAGAATCCTTCATTGTCTCTTCAAGCTTCTAGTAGCTCCAGGCTTTCTCAGTTTGTGTCCCCGTAATTCTGGTCACTGCCTGTCTTCACATGTTTTCTAGGCTCTGTGTTGGAAGGCTCTTGTTCCATCTAGTCTCTTGTCATTGGATTTAGGGCCCATCTGTACCCAGGAGGATCTCATTTTGAGATCGTAAATTACATCTGCAAAAACTTTTTTTCCAAATAAGGTCACACTTACAGGTTCTTTTAACATGCCACCATTGGACCCATTACACCAGGTATGTAAGAAGAAGAGGATGTGGAAGCCTGAGTCAGCTGGTTCTGTATTTCTGATGTCTTTTAAGGATTTCAAGCCCCTTAAGGATCACACTGCTGAAGTGGATGAACCTAGAGCCTGTTATACAGTGAAGTAACTCAGAAAGAGGAGAAACGATTTTCATTTATTAAAGCACATATATGGAATCTAGAAAAAAAACGGCACTGATGAACCTATTTGCAGGACAGGAGTAGAGATGCATAGAGAACAGACTTATGGACACAGAGGGGAAGAAGGGGGGCAAATTAAGAAAGCAGCACTGACATATACACACCACCATGTGTCAAATAGATCGCTACCGGGAGGCTGCTGTACAGCACAGGGAGCTCAGCTCGGCGCTCTGTGATGACCTAGAGGGGTGGGATGGATGGGTGGGAGGGAGGCTCAAGACAGGGGGATATATTATGTGTATACACATGGCTTTTGTGTCCATGGGGTCATAACAGAGCTGGAAACAACTTAGTGACCAAACAACAATCATCTCCAAGCTACATAGGGCTTCCCAGGTGATACAGTGATAGAATCCACCTGTCAATGCAGGAAACACAAGAGATGCAGGTGCAGCCCCCGAGGTTGGGAAGATCCCCTGAAGGAGGAAATGGCAACCCACTCCAGTATTCTTTCCTGGGAAATCCCTACCAGGTTACAGTCCTTGAGGTTGCAAAGAGTCAGACACAACTTAGCGACTGAGCACACACATGGCTGATTCAATTTGTTGTACAGCAGAAACTAACACAACATTGTAAAGCAAATACCTTCCAATTAAAAAAAATTTACACAAGTATTTTAATGATGGACTTACAGTTGGAAAAATATCCTCAACTATCCACTACTAAGAAAGAATAACAAATAAAATTTGGTTACATTTTTTTTTTTATCACAATGCCTTTCAAAGCTTCCCAGCAGGTTCTATCACAAATCTGGCTTTTGCCTAGTGTGGAGAAGAAGATACACTGATTTAAGAAAGAGACATTTGAAGAAGTCTTATAAGTCATTCTGTACGTTCTTCCACCAAAACTCCACTAGTGAGTGTTCAATAAAGATTTCATGAAACTAAACCTACCAATATAATTAATACAACTTCCTTCATTATCCCTTCCAGTTCAAATTACCATCCTGCTTAAACCTAACATCTACCTTCCCCTCTTATTCCCAAGTATTGACCAAAGTACTCACGTACCTCATATTAAATTCATGACCATCACCAACAAATTGACATTAAACACTGATCAGCCATCCTACCTCACTTTCCTCACTCTCCACCTTCTAGAACTATTTTATATCTTTTACTTAATCATCAAATAAATATTATCAGCACTCATAATTGGTAATCTTGCTTCTCAATGTATTGATGAAATTGAAACAATCTTCCCATCCTCAAATTAGTAATTCAGTTCAGTTCAGTTCAATCACTCAGTCGTGTCCAAATCTTTGTGACCCCATGAATCGCAGCATGCCTGGCCTCCCTGTCCATCACCAACTCCTGGAGTTCACTCAGATTCACGTCCATCGAGTCAGTGATGCCATCCAGCCATCTCATCCTCTTTCATCCCCTTCTCCTCCTGCCCCCAATCCCTCCCAGCGTCAGAGTCTTTTCCAATGAGTCAACTCTTCGCATGAGGTGGCCAAAGTACTGGAGTTTCAGCTTCAGCATCACTCCTTCCAAAGAAATCCCAGGGCTGCTCTCCCTCAGAATGGACTGGTTGTTTCTCCTTGCAGTCCAAGGGACTCTCAAGAGTCTTCTCCAACACCACAGTTCAAAAGCATCAGTTCTTTGGTGCTCAGCCTTCTTCACAGTCCAACTCTCACATCCATACATGACCACAGGAAAAAACAGAGCCTTGACTAGTCTGAAATGCAGAGACATTACTTTGTTGGCAAAGTAATGTCTCTGCTTTTGAATATGCTATCTAGGTTGCTCATAACTTTTTTTCCAAGGAGTAAGCATCTTGTAATTTCATGGCTGCAGTCACCATCTGCAGTGATTTTGGAGCCCCCCAGAATAAAGTCTAACACTGTTTCCACTGTTTCCCCATCTATTTCCCATGAAGTGATGTGACTGGGCACCATGATCTTAATTTCTGAATGTTGAGCTTTAAGCCAACTTTTTGACTCTCTACTTTCACTTTCATCAAGAGGCTTTTTAGTTCCTCTTCACTTTCTGCCATAAGGGTGGTGTCATCTGCATATCTGAGGTTATTGATATTTCTCCCAGCAATCTTGATTCCAGCTTGTGTTTCTTCCAGTCCAGCATTTCTCATGATATACTCTGCAGATAACTTACATAAGCAGGGTGACAATATACAGTCTTGATGTACTCCTTTTCCTATTTGAAACCAGTCTATTGTTCCATGTCCAGTTCTAACTGTTGCTTCCTGACCTGCATACAGATTTCTCAAGAGGCAGCTCAGGTGGTCTGGTATTCCCGTTTCTTTCAGAATTGTCCACAGTTTATTGTGATCCACACAGTCAAAGGCTTTGGCATAGTCAATAAAGCAGAAATAGATGTTTTTCTGGAACTCTCTTGCTTTTTCCATGATCCAGCGGATGTTGGCAATTTGATCTCTGGTTCCTCTGCCTTTTCTAAAACCAGCTTGAACATCAGGAAGTTCACAGTTCACGTACTGCTGAAGCCTGGCTTGGAGAATTTTGAGCATTACTTTACTATGTGAGCATGTGAGATGAGTGCAATTATGCAGTAGTTTGAGCATTCTTTGCATTGCCTTTCTTTGGAATTGGAATGAAAACTGACCTTTTCCAGTCCTGTGGCCACTGTTGAGTTTTCCAAATTTGCTGGCATATTGAGCGCAGCACTTTCACAGCATCATCTTTCAGGATTTGAAATAGCTCAACTGGAATTCCATCACCTCCACTAGGTTTGTTCGTAGTGATGCTTTCTAAGGCCCACTTGACTTCACATTCCAAGATGTCTGGCTCTAGGTGAGTGATCACACCATCGTGATTATCTGGGTTGTGAAGATCTTTTTTGTACAGTTCTTCTGTGTATTCTTTCCAGGAGGGCCTAGAGGAGCTATCCTATGTTGAAGGTCAGGAGGGGTGGTGGTGAGGAGATACCCTTTGTCCAAGGTAAGAAGCAGTGGCCGCACTTTGCTGGAGCAGCCATGAAGAGATACCCCACGCCCAAGGTAAGAGAAACCAAAGTAAGATGGTAGGTGTTGCAAGAGGGCATAAGAGGGCAGACACACTGTAACCATACTCACAGAAAACTAGTCAATCTAATCACACTAGGACCACAGCCTTGTCTAACTCAATGAAACTAAGCCATGCCCGCAGGGCAACCCAAGACGGGCGGGTCATGGTGGAGAGGTCTGACAGAATGTGGTCCACTGGAGAAGGGAATGGTAAACCACTTCAGTATTCTTGCCTTGAGAACCCCATGAACAGTATGAAAAGGCAAAATCACAGGATACTGAAAGAGGAACTCCCCAGGTTGGTAGATGCCCAATATGCTACTGGAGATCAGTGGAGAAATAACTCCAGAAAGAATGAAGGGATGGAGCCAAAGCAAAAACAATACCCAGCTATGGATGTGACTGGTGATAGAAGCAAGGTCCCATGCTATAAAGAGCAATATTGCATAGGAACCTGGAATGTCAGGTCCATGAATCAAGGCAAATTGGAAGTGGTCAAACAAGAGATGGCAAGAGTGAATGTCAACATTCTAGGAATCAGTGAACTAAAATGGACTGGAATGGGTGAATTTAACTCTGATGACCATTCTATCTACTACTGCAGGCAGGAATCCCTCAGAAGAAATGGAGTAGCCATCATGGTCAACAAAAGAGTCTGAAATGCAGTACTTGGATGCAATCTCAAAAATGACAGAATGACCTCTGTTTGTCTCCAAGGCAAACCATTCAATATCACAGTTATCCAAGTCTATGCCCCAACCAGTAATGCTGAAGAAGCTGAAGCTGAACGGTTCTATGAAGACCTACAGGACCTTTTAGAACTGACACCCAAAAAAGGTGTCCTTTTTATAGGGGACTGGAATGCAAAAGTAGGAAGTCAAGAAACACCTGGAGTAACAGGCAAATTTGGCCTTGGAATGCGGAATGAAGCAGGGCAAAGACTAATAGAGTTTTGCCAAGAAAATGCACTGGTCATAGCAAACACCCTCTTCCAACAACACAAGAGAAGACTCTACACATGGACATCACCAGATGGTCAACACCGAAATTAGATTGATTATATTCTTTGCAGCCAAAGATGGAGAAGCTCTATACAGTCAACAAAAACAAGACCGGGAGCTGACTGTGGCTCAAATCATGGACTCCTTATTACCAAATTCAGACTCAAATTGAATAAAGTAGGGAAAACTGCTAGACCATTCAGGTATGACCTAAATCAAATCCCTTATGATTATACAGTGGAAGTGAGAAATAGATTTAAGGGCCTAGATCTGATAGACAGAGTGCCTGATGAACTATGGAATGAGGTTCGTGACATTGTACAGGAGACAGGGATCAAGACCATCCCCATGGAAAAGAAATGCAAAAAAGCAAAAAGGCTGTCTGGGGAGGGTTTACAAATAGTTGTGAAAAGAAGAGAGGCAAAAAACAAAGTAGAAAAGGAAAGATATAAGCATCTGAATGCAGAGTTCCAAAGAATAGCAAGCAGAGATAAGAAAGCCTTCTTCAGGGATCAATGCAAAGAAATAGAGGAAAAGAACAGAATGGGAAAGACTAGAGATCTCTTCAAATTAGTAATTAGCTGACATCTATATCCAAAATCTCTGTCTATCTCTGCCTTTCCTCTTTTAATGTTTTCCTATCAGACACCACTACTTTTGGATAGCTTCTCATAACTCCTTCTGAAAGAACTCACTCTGGCAATGAGCTCTTCTTCCTATCATCAGCTCTCCTCCATGAATCATTCCCATTTTTATGTATCAGCCCCACTAGTACCTAGGTTTGTTGCTGTTTATTTGCTAAGTCATGCCTGACTCTTTGGGACTCCATGGACTGCAGCATGCCGGGCTTCCCTGTTCTTCATTATCTCCTGGAGTTTGCTCAGACTCATGTCCATTGAGTTGGTGATGCCATCCAACTATCTCATCCTCTGCCACCCCTTCTTTTGCCTTCAATCTTTCCTAGCATCAGAGTCTCTTCCAGTGAGTTGGCCCTTTGCATCAGATGGCCAGACTTTTGGAGCCTCAGCTTCAGTGTCAGACCTTCTAATGAATATTCAAGGTTGATTTCCTTTAGGATTGACTGGTTTGATCTCCTTGCAGTCCAAGAGACTCTCAAGAGTCTTCTCCAGCATCACAATTGGAAAGCATCAATTCTTTGGCACTTGCTCAGCCTTTATGGTCCAACTCTCATATTCATGCAAGACTACTGGAAAAACCATAGCTTTGACTATACAGGCCTTTGTTGGCCAAATATCCAAGTATGTGATAGCAACTCCAATATGTTATGAGAAAACTTTTCCTTGGCCTGAAAACTCTTATCTATTTGGTGATTTCTTCTCCTTTCCCCTTTTCAGCAATTCTTTTTCATTTTTCAACACATTTTCTTTGGATTTCATTTCTTATTACTCTATGGACTCTACCCATGGTTAAGTTCAAAACTCCTTCATGTTGTCTTTTTCATTGGTTATCTCTGCATCTTAAACTTCCTTAAATTTACTTGAAAAATTTTCCTGTTATTTGTTGATTTCTGCACTCTTTTTAAAAAACTATATCAGTAATTCTTTTTTTCTCTCTCTCTTTTTTATATCCAACGTATGCAGAAATAAAATCCTGTGGAGAATCTACCTACCTCAGTTTTCAACTTGGGGGACTGATTTTTTTAAATATTGGAGAGCTGTTAAATTATGTATGTATCTACTTTAGCAACATCATTTAAATATCCCTATTAATATAAATTCTATGTATCATACAAAATAGTCATTGGGTTTTAAAATCTACCAGAATAATGAATAATTATCTTTTAAAATTGGGAGGACCTCTGTATCCTTAGAGGTGATTAAAGCCTGATATTTTGCACAAATTAAATTGTTAAACTATTTCTTTGGAGCAAAAGGGTCTAAATATAAATCTAATCATGCACATTGGTATAACCCTTTATAGTTTTCAAGGAAATTTTACATCCATTATTTTATTTGATCCTTACAAACGCCCTGTAATATACTGGTATTTATCTAATTTACATAAACAGGAAGAAAGAGACTCAGAGCATATAGGACTCACCTGTGAAAAAATAAGTGTAAGCGCTAGTCACTCAGACATGTCCAACTCTTTGCAACTCCATAGAGTCCACCAAGGCCCTCTGTCCATGGGATTCTCCAGGCAAGAATACTGGTGTGAGTAGCCATTCCCTTCCCCAGCAGATCTTCCTGACCCAGGGACTGAACCCAGAACTCCTACATTGTGGGCAGATTCTTTACTATCTGAGCCACGAGGGAAGCCCATATGATTCACCTAACACTCTCCAACTAGTACTCGACTTAAACCCATGGTCATTATGCCAGTGGCTCAACCTGGAGTGCACATTATAATCACCTGGGGAGCTTTGATAAATCTTGAAACTCGGGCTGGACCCCACACCAATTAAATCAGAATCTCAGGGGGTGAAAACAAGGCATCAGTATTTTTGAAAATTCTCCAGGTAATTTTAGTGCACAGCTAAGTCTGAGAACCAATAGATTACCTGTCCTTTCTGAAGGAGTGCTGTCTCTCCAACTCCCTATGCTCTCCCCTTCAAAATGGATTTAAAAAAGAAAAAAGGATTTTTACTTCAACTTAAAGGAGAAGATGACCCTCTTGGGGCCAAGTTTCTTACAGTATAGATATCAGCCATTTATAAGGGAAAAACAGAATAAAGAAACAATATCAGTCATGTTAGATATATAACTTTCCCTGAAGCCTCTGATAGATGTTTCTACATCTGTCTTATTTTTTTTTTAACCATACCACATAGTCACGCAGGATCTTAGTTCTCAACCAGGGATCAAACCCACTCTCCCTGCAGTGAAATCATAGAGTCTTAACCATCAGCCTTCTAGGGAAGTCCTTCTACATCTGTATTGACTGGAAGATAAAAGGTATCAAAAAAAGTATACAGTGTGATTTATAGTAAGCCTCGAAGCATTTGAGCCTATCTCATAGGTTTTCACACATCACATGGACTTTCGTATTCAAATTTACATTTAAATATCTTATGAATATCATCATCTTCTTACTCTCTCTAAAGGAATTACAAATGTGACTCTGACAATATAGCTTACCTATGTCTTTTTAATAACTGGCAATAACATTAGAATGGTTTGAGAAAGAGCTTAAGTATCTTAACAGGTCCTAGAAATGTATCCAATATATGTAAGGTCTGAGAACTGTTGGTTGTAAAGTAATTTTTAAATTTATCCCCTTGGCTCTGAGGCTGAACTGGAAATTGGCAGTTATTCTTCTATGACAATGAGATAGCTCTGCCCCTAAGCATGCGCTGGGGAGGGACAATGTTGGTAAATTGTAAACCAGCGTCTCACTGCAGTCTTTCAATTATTAAGAGAGCATTTTTCTTGCAAAGTTGGACTGTGAATGAAAAGTAAATAAAAAATAAACATTCACAGAGTACAAGTATATTCCAAGACTGATAGCAATATTATTGAAAGAAAAAGAGTATAAGAACTAACTTAAAAATATTTAAAATGATAATCAGGTCTTAAGAATATAAGGTTTATTGTTACATTTTATTCTGAAACAATTGGTTCAGTTTGCTATATGTAGAAATGGGAATGTAATTTTTAAATTTTTTAAAAGTTATTTATTTGTTTATTTTGGGCTCTGGGTCTTCGTTGCTGCCCGCAGGCTTTCTCTAGTTGTGGTAGGCAGGCTTCTCATTGTGTTGGCTTCTCTTGTTGCAGAGCGCAAGCTCCAGGTGTGCATGCTTGTTGCTCCGCAATATGTGGGATCTTCCCAGATCAGGAATCAAACTGGTGTCCTCTGCACTGTAAGGCATTCTTAACCACTGGACCACCCGGGAAGCCCTGGGGATGTCATTTTTAAATTTACACAAAGCCTAAAGAGTTTGCTTCTTAATTTTCTCAGCACATAAAGAATAGAATGAAATCATTTTTTATGTTGTTACTGAACTAGTTTTCATTGCTATGTTTTAAGTGAAATATATTTAGTTATGATGGCTTAGGCGAGTGATTATATGGAAGTTGTCAGAGACCAGTATTCTGACCATTTACTTATCTCTAGATATTACACTAAAATGGCCATGTCACCTCAGCTTTGGGGAGAAAATATGGCAAAGCAGTAGAGCATAAATAATATAATGGCAGATTTTGAGCTAGGAGAACAGCAATTTCTGCAATTTAATCTCAAACTGGTCTTCACCAGATCTGTAACTTGTATAAATGACAAGTTATCTTTGTAGCAGATTTATATGTGTATGTCTCTGTGTATGTGTGTGCTGTGCTTAGTCACTCAGTCCTGTCTGACTCTTTACGAGCCCATGGACTATAGTTTGCCAGACTCTTCTGTCCATGGGGATTCTCCAGGCAAGAATACTGGAGTTAGTTGCCATGCCTCCTCCAGAGGATCTTCCCAATCCAGGGATCAAACCCATGTCTCCCGCTTTGCAGGTGGGTTCTTTACGAGCTGAGGTACCTGGGAAGCCCATATCTATCTTATGAAGAGAAAAATATATATTTACCAGTTTAAAAAACTAAAAAGAGGTAACATAGTAATGAATATACTTAAATTGACTGTTTATTGGATATAAAGAATAGCACTATGTTAGAAAATAGATTGCAAAGGGGACCAAGATAGTGGGTACCTGGGAAGCCCATATATATACATATATATGACAAATATATATTTACTACTTTAAAAAAACTAAAAACAGATAATATAGTAATGAATACACATAAATTGATCATTTATTGGATATAAAGAGTAGCACTATGTTACTTAAGAAAATAGATTGGAAAGGTGACCAAGAGAGTGGAGTAGGAAGACCCTGAACTCCTCAACTCTCACAGGCACACCAAAATCACAACAATTTACTGAGCAATGATCTACAAGAACAACCTGAAGATTAGCAGCAAACATTTTCCCACAACTGAAGATATAAAGAAAGAGCCACAATCAGATGTGAAAGGTGGGGGGGGCAAGGCAGTAGAGAAGTAATATGATGAAGACCTAGACCTCTGGGTAGGAATCCCACAAATGGGAGGATAATCACAGTTGCAAAGGTTCTCCCCAAGGAGGAAGAAGGTGTGGAGAAGGGGGACCCTTGTGCACTGTTGGTGTGAATGTAAATTGGTGCAGCCACTATATAGTATAGAGAGTCCTCAAAAACTTAAAGGTAACAGTGCCATATGACCCAGTAGTTCACCCGTGGATATTACCTGAAGAAAGAGAAAACACCAATTTGAAAGATACGTGCATGCTAATGTTCACTGCAGCACTGTTCACAATAGCCAAGATATGGGAGTGACATAAGTGTCTGTGTGTGTGTGTGTGTGAACTCAGTCACTCAGTCTTGTCCAACTCTTTGTGACCCCATGGATTGTAGCCTGACAGACTCCTCTGTCCATGGGATTCTCCAGGCCAGAGTACTAGAGTGGGTAGCCATTCCCTTCTACAAGGGATCTTCCCAGCACAGGGATTGAACCCAGATTTCCTGAATTGCAAGGCAGATTCTTCACCATCTGAGCTACCAGGGAAGCCCCCCTCATTGTCCCTTTAATCCATGCACACTCGCTAGAATTTAAGCTTTGTCAAAGCAGGGAAAACCTCAGCACCTACAATGATACCCAGAGTACAGCAGCCAAAAAAAAAAAAAAAAGTGTAGAGTAATTGAATGGATGGATAAATGTGAGATATTCTGAAGGACTAGAGGGCTCTCATTTCTGAAAACAGAAAAAGTCCTTCTGGACATAGTGATGTCTGTAGACAAAGGAACAATGACTAGTCAAGGGTACCATGTATCTGGAATACACTGACCCACCTGGACAGTCTGGGACATGTCTGATGTTTGTGTGATCCATAAAACCCTGGAGGGTCAAGTCCACAGAAATCTTGTGATTTTTCTGATGCAGTTCCCTCAGGGGAGACAATTAAGATTTGAAAGGTGAAATGACTTGCTGAATTCACATAGCAACCAGGGGAGACAATAGGCTTTCAGATTCCTGGTTCAAGTATCTCCACATATATCCATATCCCCCAGCCTACTTGCTATGGACTAAAATTGTGTTCCCTCAAATTAATATGTTGAAGCCCTAAACCCTCAATGTGACTATAATTGGAGACAGAGCCCCTAAGGATGTAATTCAAATAAAATGAGGTCATAGGCTGTTCTGATAAAATTTGTACCCTGATCAGAAGAGACTTTTGTGACCCCATGGACTATACCCCACCAGGCTCCACTGTTCATAAGGAGTATTCCAGGCAAGAATACTGGAGTGAGTTGTCATTCCCTTCTCCAGGGGATCTTTCTGACCCAGGGATTAAACCCAGATCTCCTGCATTGCAGGCAGATTCTTAACCATCTGAACCCCCAAAGAAGCCCCTATATGAAGAGACAGCAGAGAGCGTGTTCTCTTGCTCACTTCCCCATACACATTGAGCAAGGACCCTGTGAGCACACAGTGAGATGGTGGCTGTCTGTAAGCCAGGAAGAGAGCCTTCACCAAGAACTGAACCCTGAGCACCTTGACCATAAAATTTCCCAGCCTCCAGAACTCTGAGAAAATAGATTTCTGTCTCTTAAGCCACTCAATTTAGAGTATTCTGTCATGGCACTGAGCTAAGACACTGCCATCCTTTCTCAGTCAGTGCCTTTAGATAAAACCAGCATCAAACTGCTAATCTACATCTCTGGGTGACTGTGTCAGTCACTTAGAAGGGAATAAGGAATAAACAGGGAAGTGGATTATAAATAATATCTTTAGCCAGCTCACATTCTTAGACATAGTCTTCACAGGTGATACACTCAAATAATTCAGTGGCTTCGACTTGATGTTTATAACAGCCGTCAGAACTCTATCTATGTGAACATTTCAGAAGAGATTCAAACTGTCTTCTCCTATTATCTTGTTCTTTGGGAACAAGCTGCATGTGAAGCTGGGGGCCGGGACAGTCAGGGGAAGACAAGCTGCTATTTTCTTTTTCAGTCTATCAGTTTCCCTGGGTAATGCATCCAGCGTGAAAGCAATGAAGCATGGATTCCACTTGTAATGATATAGACCCAAGCATATTAACCCAATTATTTTATTAAATTACTTACAGAAAATTTCTCTTATCTGGTGCTCTAATATCACCTTTTTCTTCCTAGAACTCAAAAAGAAAACTGGAGACTTAAAGTCTTATTTTAGAAGAATCCCTGACAGCAAAAATATCGATATTTAAAGCCTGAGTTTGGAGGCAAGAAAGTGGGAGAAATTGAATTAGAATTCAATTCATCTCACCCATGGTTTATAAAATGTAAATGATATGCAAAGCACTGGTTATGGTGTTGAAAATGCAAGAAAACCTAAGACTTGCTCTGTGGTCTGGTTAGAGATACGTATAAGATTCAGCAGAAAGCATTCAGAAGCAATGTGGAGACCAGACAAGATGTGATATGTGTACAAATATCAAATGGCTTCTCCCCATTTAGATTCCTATCTAAATGACCTAAATGACAATAAAGATTATGAAAAGATATTCAGTGCTATAGTTCCAGGAATGATTTTATATACCAGAAACCTTGAGGAAATCATTCAGATATAGCAAGATAGGGAGATAGGATTAGATTAAAATAAAGAATCATCGGGCTTCCCTGGCAGCTCAGTGGTGTAAAGTCCATCTGGCAGTTTCCTTCTCTCAGTTCCATCCCTGGTCCAGGAAGATCCCACATGCCACAAAGCATGAAGCCTGGGAGCCGTAACTACTGAAGGCTGTGTGTCTAGAGCCCATGCTCTGCAACAAGAGAAGCCAGCCTCAGTGAGAAGCCCACACACCGCACTAGAGAGTAGTCCTCTCTTGCCACAACTAGAGAAGAGCCCACACAGCAACCGAGACCCAGGACAGCCCAAAATAAATAAATTAATTAATTTTTTAAAAAGCAAGAATCATTGACTACAATGCTGTCTGCCCAGAAAGTAAGAGGAAGAGAATCCAGCAAAACTACTATAATATCTTAGGATGCAAAGGAGCAAAGGAGCGAGGATTCATACCAACAGGCTGTAGGGTAATGTGGAGAGAGACGGTGATGTCTTACCTCCACCATTCAATATCCAATGTCATGTTGAAGAGCTGGGTGAATCATCTCCATTCTACCAGCCCATGTGGAACATCCTTCTGATCTGGAACCAGGTAGAAGGTACATACTTGGGGCAAGCATCAGGGGATCTGGTTCTCTAGGGATTCAACACAGGGAGGGTTCCTGCTGAGATGCCTTCCAGGACTGGGTCAGGCTTCCATATGCTGTTTGGTGCCTGACATTGAAGAGGGAATGGAGATGTGTCAGCAGGCTACTGCCGCAAAGTAAACCAGAGAAAAGCTGAGTTCCCCTGTCTCCCTTCCACTAGACTGAGAGATTGAAGAAGAGATAGAGTCACCCAATCTTAGACGAAGCACGCACATATACACACACAAAATCATGAATTCCTAACTCTACGAGCTAATCTTGAGCAAATATGGACCTCCCTCCTAAAGGAACAATAAACAGAAAAGCCATTTAAACCATCATATTTCATAGCAAGAGGAACAAATGTCAGCTTCTGACATCCACAGGTATTATCAGAAGGAGGGACATTTTAAAGCAATTGTGTAATTTTTTTCTATTTCTTATGGTCTGTTTTGGCCCTGTGTCCAACTTTAGCATTTAATGCCCTCCACCCCCATCAGAGCTGATTCTTCTTGCATCTTTTCCTTCTCTCAGTAATTCATGTGTTCATCTTCACTGATTTCCCAGGAAGCATTCCATAGTGGTTCAGCTCACAGTAGTAGTAACCTTTTTTATTCACATCAAAAGAATAGAAACCTTTAACCAAAGCATTTTATCAAAACAGAGCATTGCAGATATGCACCTCTGGTGTTGTTGTCTTATTTCAAAGCAGTAGATGCCACAGGACTTCTTTTTAACAATGACTGAAAATAGAGTTGATTCCACTTTCACAGCTTATTATTTTCATTGTGAAAGTAATTAAATATGACACTGGAGATGAACAATGAAGTGTATAATAATATGATACTCCAAACTAATCTTAGTTGAAGATAAACACTGCCCCTCTCAGTTGGCATAAGAACTAAAACCCAGTGACAGAGCACTGAAATAACAAACCAAGTCAGATACTTAAATGCACTGGAATCACCAAACCACTGGGTCACCTTCAAAGTCATCTTTAAGCCAAACCTTCTTAGGCAGCCTGCAATCTGTGGCTGATAAACATTAGTAATTGTACATCCATTCCCTGTGCAGAGCCAGTTGAGGGCTATGCCAAGGTGGACAGCATTTAACAGATGAGAAAACTGAGGTTGAATAGCCTGTTGCTTCTCACACAGTTAATGAATGTTATGCTAGAATTGGGCTTTTTTGTGTGTGATTATACCTTCCCCTAGATCAGCTCTTCATATACCCTGATGGCAGCAAAACATTTTTTCACTTCTGTCAAAACTCTTAAAATATATTTTGTAAACTTTACAATATTCTACCATGCAAATAGTCCATGATTTGCTCATGCATTCCTGAATCATTGGGTATTTGTTTTTCTAATGTTTTGCTATTAAGTAAATATTGGAAGCAACAGTCTATATAAAATATTTTGCCTGAACTCCCTTCTGGAAGGTAGGATCTGACTAAGGGTTGGCTTTCAGGAGCCAGGGAACAAAAATGAAAACAGTGTAGGGCTAGTCTTTAGCCACTGACCACGGAGTCAGGAGACTGCTGCCAGAGGCAAGCGATCTTCAAGAACTGAACGGGCTGCCAAACCAAGCATCAGTCCAAAAAAAGACAGAGAAAAGGTAAAACCACACCCATGACAATGGGGTTATAAGTGGGAATGTGTATGTTCTCATGCAGCCGTGTCCAGCTCTTTGGGACCCCATGGACTGTAACCCACCAGGCTGCTCTATCCATGGAATTCTCCAGGCAAGAATACTGGAGTGGATTGCCATTTCCTTCTCCAGGGGATCTTCCCGCCTCAGAGATGGAACCTGGGTGAGACAAACCAAGCAGGTACAGGAGAGAGATACCACGCGGATCCTTGAAACATTATGCTGCCTGTAATACCCCAGTGGCAGACGGAAAGAACTTGGCAAACCACGTACCCGATGTTAAGTTTCTGTCTGAAATGTCTCATGCCTTCTTCTAAATTCAAAGGGCAGAGAACTGAAATTATACCCCACGTGGGAAAGGAGGAAAACCAGAAACACAAGTAAATACTACAAAAGACTATCACAGATAATCTATTACAGTGCAGACACCTAGAGGTTTTCAATAGTAAATGTAAGTATAAAACATTATACAGTCTTATATGTAAGAATCTCAAACAAGTGAAAATGAGAACAAATATGTTATCATTTTAACAGTAATAACTTAAGATGATCATATTATTGGTGGACTTTTTCTGCTTCTTTATGTGTTATTAATTTTATATAACATGTCTGCTGCTGCTGCTGCTAAGTCACTTCAGTCATGTCCAACTCTGTGCGACCCCATAGACGGCAGCCCACCAGGCTCCCCCGTCCCTGGGATTCTCCAGGCAAGAACACTGGAGTGGGTTGCCATTTCCTTCTCCAATGCGTGAAAGTGAAGTTGCTCAGTCGTGTCTGACTTAGCGACCCCATGGACTGCAGCCTACCAGGCTCCTCCGTCCATGGGATTTTCCAGGCAAGAGTACTGGAGTGGGGTGCCATTGCCTTCTCCGTATAACAGGTCTAGGTTACTGTTAAAACGAGCAAGACTAATATTTATTGCTGTTTATGCCTAGCTATTTTAATCAAGTTTTAAAATTCTGTTAACCACAGCTCTTGTCTGGAAAATCCCATAGAGAGAGGAGCCTGGTGGGCTGCAGTCCATGGAGTTGCTAAGAGCTGGACACGACTGAGAGACTTCACTTTCACTTTTCACTTTCATGCATTGGAGAAGGAAATGGCAACCCGCTCCAGTGTTCTTGCCTGGAGAATCCAGGGACGGGGGAGCCTGGTGGGCTGCCGTCTATGGGGTCGCACAGAGTTGGACAGAACTGAAGCGACTTAGCAAGCAAGCAAGCATGTGTTATTAATTTTATATAACATGTCTAGGTTACTGTTAAAACGAGCAAGACTAATATTTATTACTGTTTATGCCTAGCTATTTTAATCAAGTTTTAAAATTCTATTAACCACAACTCTGGAAGGTCAGCTGTTTGGATGATGAAATCATAACCAGGGTACAACTAGTAGGGGAACAAAAAGGATATACAAATTGTAAGCAGAAAAACAAGTAAAAAGTTAAGCAGACTTTGTATAGCTAGCATTAAAGATATGAATGTTCATTTTGAATTGATGAAATGAATAAAGAGAAAGAAAAACTTTTCTCTTTATTCTACATATCCATATGACAAAATTAATATCTGCAGAGAGCTGAGTGGCAGGCAGGATTAACAGTGAGTACAGTGGGTCTTATCAGGAACTTTGAGAAATGGGAAGGCAATTCCTGGGTGTTTCATTTATCTTAAATACAGATGTATTAACCTAAGTGTAAGCGTCCCCAATAAACTGATATATAAACAAAAAAAGATTTAAATGTTCAATTGATAGCAAATGTCAAAATATAGGAGTAACAATGTGTATTGCAAGTAACATTGTCATAAGATACTACTACTGAGACTCTTGTCTAATGAACAACCTATTTCCAAATTGTTTGATCAAAGTTTAAAGTCTTCCCCAGATCTCATCTTCTTCATGTTCAATAAAATAAAAAACATTATAGTCTTTGGTTAAAATATACTTAAGCATATCAAAAACCATAGCTTTTGTAGTGGAAAAAAGTAGCTGTTTTTAAAAATTCTCCTAAGACTGAAGAAAACTCTAAGCTTTTATCGAATAAAATATAAACTCATTTTAATGATATTGCAGATCTAATGTCCTCTGTTAAATTTTCCCCATTCAGCAAAGAGAACATTTTATTTCTGTCTCTTTTTGCAGTTATCAGTCACTGACCTTGCACCCCAGTCTGACTCCCTGAAGAACTGTGACCCCAAAGTCTGGGGATGGGAGCTGGCTGCTTTGAGTCACGCTGTCTGAGCCAAAGATGTCAGTTTTGTGCTGTTTTGTTTCTTACTGAGAATAGGGTTATCGGAGAGAGGATGTTGAGTTAAATGGGGCTTATAAACCAACCCAAGGCAGCATAATATTGTACTTCTGCTATTGAAGAAAATGCAGGCTAATAGCTTATTTGCCATCAAGATTTTTATTTTCTTCAACAAATTAATGTCATTAAAAAAGATGAAGGAGGTTTCTTGGTATTAAAGAGAATTTTAAAGCACAACCCAGTGAAATGTGTGGACTCCAAGTGCAATAGAAAATATCTTGGCTACACAGGGAAATTTAAAGGCATGTCCAACTCTTGGACACATGACCCCATGGACTGTAGTCCAACAGGCTCCTCTGTCCATGGAATTCTCCAGGCAAGAATACTAGAGTGGGTTGCCATGCCCTCTTCCAGGGGATCTTTCCCACCCAGGGATCAAATCTGAGTCTCCTGCATTGCACGCAGATTCTTTACCACTGAGTCACCAGGGAAGCCTGTGAGAATTTAGGCAGCTTATAAGATTACAAAACGCCTAAAATAGGAGCAATAACATAAAAGTTAAGACTCTGCGAAAGAAAGCCAAGTGTTCTTAGGCCCTTTATTGTTTCAGAGGAGGGTAAAACGATCGATTAATATTAGACTTTAATATGTATACAAGCTGAATTTCTAGAGTAACTACTAAAATAATAGTTTTAAAGTGCATATATTCCAAACTAAGGGAAGAAATAAATGGAACAATATAGTGAAGACAAAAGTCAAGAAAAACGTACTACCAGTGGGGCAAATGGGAAGTACACACTAAGATCTTTTGAAAGTTCACCAACTTGAATGACTTGTCTAAACTCTGGGATTTCAGTAAAAGAAAAGTTTTTTTTTTTTTTCTCTGTCATTTTTTGGTGAGATGTACTTAACTTTTTTTTTAATTTTTATTTTTACTTTATTTTACTTTACAATACTGTATTGGTTTTGCCATACAATGACATAAATCCACCACAGGTGTACATGAGTTCACAAACATGAACCCCCCTCCCACCTCCCACCCCATATCATCTCTCTGGATCATCCCTGTGCACCAGCCCCAAGCATCCTGTATCCTGCATCAAACAAAAGAGACACAGATATGTAGAACGGACTTTTGGCCTCTGAGGGAGAGGGAGACGGTGGGATGATTTGGGAGAATGGCATTGAAACATGTATACTATCATGTTAGAAACGAATCACCAGTCTATGTTTGATGCAGGATAAAAGAAAAGTTTTTATGACTCAATTTTGGTTGTCAAATGATCTGTGATTATGGGAGAGAAAGAAACAAAATCATCCAGTTATCTCAAGACTTGAACTTGAGGAGTCCTGATGCATTAGACCAAGGTGACCTCAACCAAGTTCTACTTAGCCAGGACAGTGAGGTCTCTGAAATACAATTTCATTGAGAAAAGTGGAGTACAGTCTCAGAAGGAAGATTCAAGATAAGAACCAAAGGTTCCATGTAAAAGGATTCGTTTCTTCAGTGGGGCTGATCCTGGAAGATCCTTCAGATCAAACGCACTGTTAGTGCTTCTAACCTTGGAAAACTAGCTGAGAATGAGAGCTTCATAGGAGCATCATGGAATGAACCTGGTACTCATCTGCCCTCAGAGGACTTTGACAGCATATGTATTAATGGTTATTGCTGGTTATGAATTACTCCCCAAAATTTGTGTCTGAAGGCAACAACTACTTCTTATCTGTTAGTATCTGTGATGAAATTAGGAGGTATGGCATTTGAGATTTAGAGGAGGTCATGCTGGCGGAGCCCTCGTGGTGGGATTCGTGTCCTTAAAAGAAGAGAGAGCAGAGCCTCTCCATCTCTTCACCACGTAATGACACAGCAAGTAGGAGGCTGTGTGCAACTCAAGGAGCGGGGTCTTCCAAGACACTGAATCAGCTGGCACTTTGATCTTGGACTTCCCACCCTCTAGAACTGTGAGAAATAAATGTCTGTTTCAACCACACATCCACGGTGTTTGGTTACAGCAACCCAGACAGACCAAGACTCATGAATTGGCTCATTTAATCCTCACAATGACTCGGTGAAGATGTGTTACTGCTGTACGTTTCACCACAGAAGGAAAAAGAGGCACAGAGAGGTTAAACAACTTATCCAAGATCATAAAGCTAGTAAATAAACTTCCTGGGCATTCAAACCCACGAAGTCTGGTCACAGAGCCCAGGCTTTCATCCACTCATTCCACTGAGTGGACATCAGTGTGAGCAACAGAATGGACACAAGGGTCCTCCCTTAAGATTTTTTTTTTAATTAATTAATTTATTTATTTTTAATTTTTACTTTACAATTCTGTATTGGTTTTGGCATAGATTGACATGAATCCACCACAGGTGTACACTCCCTTAAGATTTTATACGCTGTTGGAGTTTTGGAAAATTTGGCGTGAAGCAAGAAGTCAGATTTATCTGACTTCCTTCCAGTACAGCAGGTGGGGGCTTGAGCAAGTGTTAACCTGAAAAACAAAAAGATCCAATAACATCTATAACATCTGTTCCTATAAAGGCAAAGAGTTATGAAGTGCTTTGCTCCAGTTTTTCAGTGATTTTCTGACTCTGGGGGTGTTTATCTTCTTTGGATTGAGCTGCATATTTGGGTAGCTAGGTAGGTTTCAGGGACCAGGGAGACTGAAAAATCCCAGGAAAGGCATCTATGGTTCTTACTGAACCCCACAAATATTAGCTCAAAGAAAGTCCTCAGAAGACAGCCGCTTTCCTTAATGGCTTTTGGTGGTGGCAGTTCATCCTTTCCTGTACTCACCTTGAAAGTATGTAATAGACAAGCCTTGCCTTACACTGACAGCCTACCATAAAAATGAGTTGGGACCAATTGACTTGCATTGATATAATCTAAAAGCAAAGATTTTTCACTTAGCACCTCTGAATCTCTTCCTCTTCAAAGAATATTGTCTTCCAGATGCCCCCACCCCTGAAGTCATGGTCCATCCGTCAGTGGCCATCGCTATGTCTCCCCATAGTCCAAGCCGTTTGCAGCACAGCGTGGGATGAGCTTTCTCACAAACTAGGATTTTCTCACAAACTCAGATGGTAAAGAATCTGCCTACATTGCAGGAGATCCAGGTTCAATCCCTGGGTCAGGAAGATCCCCTAGAGAAGGGGATGGCAACCCATTCCAGTATTTTTACCTGGAGAATTCTTACCTGGAGATGGACAGAAGAGCCTGGTGGGCTACAGTGCATGGCGTCACAGTCAGACATGACTGAGTGATTAGCACTTTCACTTTCAAAGTCAAGGGAGCCCTCCTCGAGATGCCTTCGCATAAACCGAAGTTTTCATTGGCCTGAAAGGAGAATGACTATTTCCATTTAAGCTTGGCCTGGCATCAACACTTTTTGCTTCTCTGGTTTTGAGACCACTGCTTCCTCTGCCAATTTCTCATAATTCATCTGGAAGCCTGGGACAACTCAAAATGCCCTGATAGCCAAAGAAGCTCTAGAGCATGAGAGAGTAATTCTGTAAGCATCAGTCAGCAACATCCAGTTTAAAGGGAAGCAAATGCTCCTTCTGGAATCTCTGAGTACAGAGGGAAAACAAATTGCAATGGGTTGGGTTGGTATTGGTGATTCTTTTGCTCCAGGATAAATAAAGTAGAAGATGTGCCGTCTGAAAAGGAGTGAACAAAATGGGGAAGTGAAAAAGCAGAGGCAGTCTGTAATGGCAGGAGATAACACTTATTTTTCTTGGGCTCCAAAATCACTGCAGATGGTGATTGCAACCTTGAAATTAAAAGATGTTTGCTCCTTGAAAGAAAAGCTATGACCAATCTAGACAGCATATTAAAAGACAGAGGCACTACTTTGCTGACAAAAGTCTATCTAGATAAATCTATGCTTTTTCCAGTGGTCATGTATGGATGTGAGATTTGGACTATAAAGAAAGCTGAGCACCAAAGAATTGATGCTTTTGAACTGTGGTGTTGAAGAAGACTTTTGAGAGTCCCTTGCACTGCAAGGAGATCAAACCAGTCCATCTTAAAGGAAATCAGTCCTGAATATTCATTGGAAGGACTGATGCTGGAACTGAAACTCCAATACTTTGGCCACCTTATGAGAAGAACTGACTCATTGGAAGAGACCCTGATGCTGGGAAAGATTGAAGGCAGGAGGAGAAGGGGAAGACAGAGGATGACATGGTTGGATGGCATTACTGACTCAATGGACATGAGTTTGAGCAAGGTCCTGGAGTTTGTGATGGACAGGGAAGCCTGGGGTACTGCAGTCCATGGGGTCAAAAACATTTGGACACAATTGAACTGAACTGAACTGAAAACTTAGTTGCATGAGTCAGAACAAGGGGCAAAGAGGGGTGGGAGTAATTAGGAGATTGCGATTGACACATATACACTATTGATACCTCATATAAAACAGATAACTAATGAGAACCTACTGTATTGCATGGGGAACTCTACCCAGTGCTCAATGGTGACCTAAATGGAAAGAATATCCAAAAAAGAGGGGATATATGTATACATAAAGCTGATTCACTTGACTGTACAGCAGAAACTAACACAACATTGCAAAACAATACTCCATGAAAAGTAATTTTTAAAAAACTAAAAAATTCTTAAGAGTATATATGTGTGTATGTATAACTGATTCACTTTGCTGAACACAACATTGTAAATCAGTTGTACGCCAATAAAAATGTTAAAAAATATATTTCAAATAGAAGGAAACTTTTTCAGCTCCCCGATTCCCCCTGCATTCTTTCACACAATTGCTCAGGATAAGAATACAAAAATGAGAAAATGACCTGTTTTTATGTTCATTATTTTAAAATGCTCCTTAAGCTACCACCATCATGTAGAGTTCTAAGCCAGACGTTTCAGAACATTATTGGATATTCAGAAATAAAGAATGACCCCAAAATTGCTCCTATCCTCACCCAAAAGCACACAGCCAACCTGTCATTGAGGCAAAAGCCTAGGGAAAAGCCAGCCCCTATTCTGCTGGGGTCTAGTTCCTTAGCCAAAGAAGTTACACAGGTCCATTTCTAGAGACTTTCTAGGGAGTACAGGCCAGAGGGCCCTGAAAATACTCAAGACTATCCTTCTCCCAAATTCTATTTTTTAAAATATAAATTTATTTATTTTAATTGGAGGCCAATTACTTTACAATATTATATTGGTTTTGCCATACATCAACATGAATTCGCCACGGATGTACACATGTTCCTCATCCTGAACCCCCCTCCCTCCTCCCTCCCCATACCATCCCTCTGGGTCATCCCAGTGCACCAGCCCCAAGCATCCTGTATTATGCATCGAACCTGGACTGGCAATTCATTTCACATATGATATACATGTTTCAAAGCCATTCTCCCAAATCATCCCACCCTCACCCTCTCCCACAGAGTCCAAAAGACTATTCTATACATCTGTGTCTCTTTTGCTATCTCGCATACAGGGTTATCATTACCATCTTTCTAAATTCCATATATATGTGTTAGTATACTGTATTGGCGTTTTTCTTTCTGACTTACTTCACTCTATATAATAGGCTCCAGTTTCATCCACCTCATTAGAACTGATTCAAATGTATTCTTTTTAATGGCTGAGTAATATTCCATTGTGTATATGTACCACAACTTCCTTATCCATTCATCTGCTGATGGACATCTAGGTCGCTTCCATGTCCTCGCTATTATAAACAGTGTTGCGATGAACATTGGGGTACACATGTCTCTTTCAATTCTGGTTTCCTTGGTGTGTATGCCCAGCAGTGGGATTTCTGGGTCGTATGGCAGTTCTATTTCCAGTTTTTTAAGGAATCTCCACACTGTTCTCCATAGTGGCTGTACGAGTTTGCATTCCCACCAACAGTGTAAGAGGGTTCCCTTTTTTCCACACTCTCTCCAGCATTTATTGCTTGTAGACTTTTTGATAGCAGCCATTCTGACCGATGTGAGATGGTACCTCATTGTGGTTTTGATTTGCATTTCTCTGATAATGAGTGATGTTGAGCATCTTTTCATGTGTTTGTTAGCCATCTGTATGTCTTCTTTGGAGAAATGTTTGTTTAGGTCTTTGGCCCATTTTTTGACTGAGTCATTTATTTTTCTGGAATTGAGCTGCAGGGGTTGCTTGTATATTTTTGAGATGTATTGAAAATTTCATTAAAATTGAAAAATAAAAGCCATATGATTATCTCATTAGATGGAGAGAAAGCCTTTGACAAAATTCAACATCCATTTACAAAAAATCCTCCCAAATTCTTAAACCTAGAGAAACATTTGACAGAAAAGCAGGAGCCTCCGGGCATGTCGAATACCAACCATACCATAAAATAGGGATCAGCACAGTTTGTTGTAAAGGACCAAATAAATAGTTTAGGCTTTGCAGGTCACATAACAGTTGCAATTTTTTCTCTGCTTCACTTGTTTTTACAAACCTTAAAAATACAAAAACATTCTTAGCAGGAGGGCACCTACAAAAAATCAGTGCAGGAACAAGATGTAGGTCATGGGTCAAGTTCACCAATCCTTGCAAAAGGTCAAATGGATGCTCTTTTACTTTGATGATACCTCCAAACCAACAGTAAATTTATTTTTTGTGGACCTTTTCTTATTAAAATATGTTAAGGATTTAGGTTCTGAAAACCTAGGTTTCTATTGCTAAGACATTGTGTGATTGGGTCAGCTCATTTGACTTCTTAAATTGCAGTTACATCATCTTAAAAATATGGGCAATAAATGAGTACCTTATATTTGGCTGTTCAGATTCCCCAGTGACAAAACATATGTCAAAGTTCTTTGTAAACTATAAACTCTATTTAAAATTTAGCTATTATTACTCGATGTTATTGAACTCTTAGGAAATAGAATCACTCTGATGACATTATGGTTTAGTTTGTATATATACAGCCCCAATGATAGAGTGTGGGAAAAGTCCCAAAGAAGTATTTGGTTTGAATCATAAATTATTAGAAAGCTTCAAACTTTTCTTAGAAGCTATTATTTTGTTTATGTGGGAAGTTACTTGTATGGAAAAGAAGCTGTGGCTTTTTAAACCTTCCACATTCAAAGGAGAAAAACCACAAAAGAAAAACAAAATATTTTTCTAAAAACTATTTGCAGAGATTTGTTTTCAAATGCCAAAAATGCTATCCTCCAGAAGTTAAAATGAGCAAGGATCTGTTTCTTTAGAAAAAGAGAAATTCAAAATTTTGCTACAAATTAATATAGTATATTATATAATATATAAGGAGACAAATAGACATATTATATATGAAGAAATATATAAGGATATAATATATAAGGAGAAAAGACAGATTTAAGTAAATGGTGTTGGCTGATTGCAACCACAGTGCTACCTTGTCTAATACATTGAGGAATTGAACAGCTAGTAAATGTTACCAAATTTGGCAACAAACAAAACAAAAAGTGAATTTATGTTCTACCCATGTGCCTCTTAAGGTATTTCTCCCCCAACAAAAGTTATATAAGAACATCAACAAACTGTCATAAATAGTGATAGCAAATAGTGTGTCCATTTACAAAATGTGTATACAAATTATCTCTAATGCTTCCATCTTTCTTTTCAATTCTTTGTATTTGACTCTAGAAGACACTTAAAGAAAAAAAGCCTCAAACTTTTGGTATTTTATTCTCCCAGCTCTTTATTAATTTCTAGCTCCTCTTCCATGTCCCACCTTGAAAACATGAGCATTTGCCAACATTTTTTGATTGACCCAACTGTCTCCTCAGCTCCATCCTCCAGACAACAAAATCACTCATAAATAGTTGCCTAAAACACTTATTCCTGTTAGATTATAAGGTCCATGAAGCAGGAACTTTTCTTTTCTGCTAATATCTCTGTAAGGAATTTGGAACCCAGCTCATGATAATAACGTTCAGTGTTTTAATCACTGCTGTTAACCACCATACTCTGAAGAACTGTATTCTGCCACAAAGCTCACTAGCAACATCAACTTCATCATATTCAAACCACACTTCCAACATTTATCAGCCTTCTCATAAATCTTCTCCTCCTGATTTCATAAATGTCACCAACTATTTCTCAGTGACTTAGAGGTATTTCTTTTCATCAAGTGGCAATTTAATTGCTATGTTATGGTCAATTTTGTCTTTTGCAGGGGAAGCTTCTAATAGGCATAGGGTGACCAAATAGTGCCACATATAAACTAGACAATGTTTCTATTAAAGTATGGTTGATTTACTCTGTTGTGTTAATTAACGCTGCACAGCAAAGTGAATCAATTATACACACATACATTCTTATTTTTTAGTATTCTTTTCCATTATGGAAATTTCTATTGTTGCAGAGGTTTATTGGAAAGCACTAGTCTAGAAGCTTGAGAAGAAATAAACTAATGCTATATGCAATAATAAGGTGACTCTCATAATGTACGATTGATACTAAATACAAATATATATATATGGGACTCCAATCATATAAATGTAAAAAATAGGCAAAATTAACCTCTGGTCTTAGAAGCCAGTATAGTTGTTAATTTTGGGAAGGAAAGAGATGGACTCCAATCACATAAATGTAAAAAATAGGCAAAATTAACCTCTGATCTTAGAAGCCAGTATAGTTGTTAATTTTGGGAAGGAAAGGGATGGTAATAATTAGGAGTGAGCATGAAAGGTCCTCCTGGGATTCTGGTAAGGATAGATTTCTTAGTCAGGATGTTTCCTTTGTGAGTATTCTAGCTAGCTGTACAGTAATGATTTTATTGGTTGTTTTTTTTTCTTCACATTTTATCCCTCAATGAAAATTTTATTTTATTTATTTATTTTTTTAATTTTACTTTACAATTCTGTATTGGTTTTGCCATACATTGACATGAATCCACCACGGGTGTACATGAAAATTTTATTTTAAAGAAAACTAATAAGAAAACAATATCAGATAACTCAATAGGAATTTCAAAAACAGACCTGAACACTGCACAAAAAAGATAGTCAACCAATAAATATATAAAAAGTTTCTCAAATTCATTAGTAATCAGGAAAAATGCAAACTAAAGCCACAATAAGCTATTTCTACATACACACCAAGATGGTTAAAATTAAGAAGACTGACAATAGACATGCTTGTACCTCTGATAGGAATGTAACTAGTACAACTACTTTGCAAAAGTATGCATCAATATATACTAAAGTAGAACACCTTTAATTTATACTTTGCCCTAAGATCCAGTAATTCCATTTCTAGGAAATATATCCAATGGAAATTCTGGCCATGTGCACCAAAAATCTTCACATGAAGTTCATTGCAAGATTATTGGTAATAGTTGAACACCTGTGGCAGATTCATGTTGATGTATGGCAAAACCAATACAATATTGTAAAGTAATTAGCCTCCAATTAAAATAAATAAATTTAAATAAAAAAGAAAAGATAATAAAATATTAGCTTGTTTATACACTTAAATACTATTAATATAAAGCAGCATCAATAAATGATCCATATGATATATATGAAAAGCATGATTGAATCCCATAAATGTAATCCTGAACTAAAGAAGCTAGACATGATTGAATATATATTGTATGATTTAAATAAAATTCAAAAATAAACATAAGTATAAAGTTAGACATTGAGATAGTGATTACCTTTAGGAAAGAATGTAATTACCGATGAAAGAGACTGTGAGGAATTGGAAGTGCTCTTGTTCAGAATCTCGGTGATTGTGATAATCCATCAGGTTGCACATTTACAGTTGGTGCACTTTTCTGAACCTGTGTTTTATTTCAATTTTTAAAGTTTAAATGAAGAATAACAGATGGAAATTGTTCAGAAATAATCACTCTGAAAAGACACCATAGTACTCAACAGACTGGAAACAAATTCACATTTTTATGAAAATGCAGAACATAAAAGGTAAAAATAAAAACTACTAGGGAGATAAAAGATTACACACAAATGCCAGTTAGACTGATAGCAAAATTATCAGCAGCAAAAAATGAGTAATAGCATAAAAGAATTAATCTTCTAAATACTAAAGAGAAAAATCAATGTTAACTTAGAATTTTATCACCAATAAAACTATCTTTCAATAGTAAATGTGAAATAAAAATGTACTTGAATTTGCAAAATCTTCAAATAACAGATTTCCTAATTTATTTATACTGTCCCAGAGAACAGAAAAAGAGGGAGAGCCAGATATCATTTTTTTGGTGAGTACAATTATAATTTCAAAGCAGAATAGATTAAAATATTAGAAAAGAAAATCATAATCCAATCTTACTGGTAAATAGCACTAGGAAAAATTATGAATAAATTACCAAAAAATGGAATTTAAAGTATATAAAAGAAAATATTATATTAGGACTAAGTAGTATTCATAAATTAAGAGCAGAAAAATATTCAATATAAAAATCAATCTATGTAATTCACCATATTAATAAATTAAAAATGAAAAATCATAAAACCTTAAAAGTGAGAAGAATTTTTAAAAGCCACTTAGCAAATTAGAAATAGATGGGAACCAATTTAACAAATTATTAGCAAAAGATATACAAACATCATCCTAACTATTGGAAGTCAAATCAAATAAGGAAAAGACACTATTTATAATAAGAACAAGAAATATAAGTTATCTAAAAATTACTAACCAAAGTCAGGCCAGATGTTTATGAAAAAAATTTTTTTCAATTATTAAAAAATATATTTTGAGTAAGAGGAGAAATAGAACTATTATAAATATGTTAATTCTCTACAATCTAACTCTTGCAATTACAACTAAAATTCTGGTAAGATTTCTGTTGAAAATCAATGAACTCATTAAAATTCAAATGACATTTCTAACTTCTGGAAATAGTGGAGTATTTTGTCATAGCAATCCTGCATATAACAATTATAAATTCTGGATTATCTATATATACATGTGCATATGCACACTGTGTATGTGTGTGTGTACAGACATACCCAGACAGACATACACAGTTTATTCACATTCATGGTAGTTATGTTCTATACAGTCACTGCAAACACTGAGTTAGTGAGTATGGAACCATTTCTGGGAAATTCAGGGTTAGGTTCCTTCAAGCCTCTGGTCACATTTTCATCAGCTGACCAATGTGAATCAGCTGGAAAACAAAAACTATATATTATCTACAGTGACAAAATAATATAAATTTGTCTGACTTTTCAGAAACGACAAAGGTTAGACAGTAGAACATATATACTCCAGAAAATAATTTTAGTGTGTTACACATTTTACAATATTTGCTCCCAATTAAAGTTATACTTTAATCTTGCCCTTTTGTATCTTTTATCAAACTGCAAAGTATTGAATATTGATGGAAATTTGTCAATTTTTTTCAAAAATTCTATTCTTTATGTTTTATTTAAGAATTCATATGTATATATAAATTCATGAGGTGTTTTCCTTTAACTATCTGTGACTGGAAGAAATGACAACATATATTACAAAGGGCTGACATCCTTGATATATATGTCAATTTTTTACCCCAGTAAACAGACACCACAGTTCAAAAGCATCAGTTCTTCGGTGCTCAGCTTTCTTCACAGTCCAACTCTCACATCCATACATGACCACTGGAAAAACCATAGCCTTGACTAGACGAACCTTTGTTGGCAAAGTAATGTCTCTGCTTTTGAATATGCTGTCTAGGTTAGTCATAACTTTCCTTCCAAGGAGTAAGGGTCTTTTAATTTCATGGCTGCAATCACCATCTGCAGTGATTTTGGAGCCCAAAAAAATAAGGTCTGACACTGTTTCCACTGTTTCCCCATCTATTTCCCATGAAGTGATGGGACCGGATGCCATGATCTTCGTTTTCTGAATGTTTGAACTTTAAGCCAACTTTTTCACTCTCCTCTTTCACTTTCATCAAGAGGCATTTTAGTTCCTCTTCACTTTCTGCCATAAGGATGCTGTCATCTGCATATCTGAGGTTATTGATATTTCTCCCAGCAATCTTGATTCCAGCTTGTCCTTTATCCAGCCCAGCGTTTCTCATGATGTACACTGCATAAAAGTTAAATAAGCAGGGTGACAATATACAGCCTTGGCGTACTCCTTTTCCTATTTGGAACCAGTCTGTTGCTCCATGTCCAGTTCTAACTGTTGCTTCCTGACCTGCATACAGATTTCTCAAGAGGCAGGTCAGGTGGTCTGGTATTCCCATCTCTTTGTCAATTTTCCACATTTTGTTGTGATCCACACAGTCAAAGGCTTTGGCATAGTCCATAAAGCAGAAATGTTGGACTGTGAAGAAAGCTGAGCACCGAAGAATTGATGCTTTTGAACTGTGGCGTTGGAGAAGACTCTTGAGAGTCCCTTGGACTGCAAGGAGATCCAACGAGTCCATCCTAAAGGAGGTCAGTCCTGGGTATTCACTGGGAGGACTGATGCTGAAGCTGAAACTCCAATGCTTTGGCCACCTCATGCGAAGAGTTGACTCATTGTAAAAGACACTGATGCTGGGAGGGATTGGGGGCAGGAGGAGAAGGGGACGACAGAGGATGAGATGGTTGGATGGCATCACTGACTAGATGGACTTGAGTTTGGGTAAACTCCAGGAGTTGGTGATGGACAGGGAGGCCTGGTGTGCTGCAATTCATGGGGTCGCAAAGAGTCGGACATGACTAAGTGACTGAACTGAACTGAACTGAAACAGACACAGAGACATGATTAATCATACAAAAGATATAAGGGGGAAATTCTTATGAAGGAAAAAGGGAAAGTTGGAGAAAGAGAGCCTTCAAACTATGATCTAAATCAGAATCCTGTGAAGAAGAGAGGAAGGAAGAAGTACTAGGAAAGAAATATATCAGACTGTTGCACAGTTAGAAGAAAGTTTTGGCCAGCCAATGAGGAGCACATGAGACAAAGTCCCCCATTCAGGAAATCCCAGGTCTTATAGTAACAGGCTTGCAGTAGAACCTCTTCCATGCTTAGCCATTGGTTGGAAGTAGCCCATAGGAAGTATAGCATAAGCATAGGGATGGATTCAGAAGGACAAAATGTGGGACTGTCAGTCAGTTATGCATCAGGAGAACTTGATGGCACATTTTCATGTCTGCCATAATATGTAAAGAGTACTTACAAACCAATAAGACAAAAAGGGGAAACCCCACTATAAAAATACCAGTGGACATTATACCAAATTACCCATCAGTCACTTAGAATTATTTTCCCTTCTCTATGTTCCTCTCTGCATTCCAGTGGATGGAAGAATCTCTGCCAGCCATATTTGGGGTTATAATCTACCAATGAGAGGAATTCCTGTGGAAGTTCTGAAAGGAAAAGAAAAGCAGAAGGCATCGTGCACTGTGTACCACTGTTGCATAGGAATGAAGGCTTCAGCCCACAGCACATGTGAAGATTTGTGAGGAGATTTTTTTTTTCCTGGATATGCTGCACATTATTGATGCTTGAGGCAGCCGAATGCACTATTGCAATGTCCTGATATTCCTGTACTTACAGATTTCCTGTAAGCAAATAGCAGTTCTCCCTGATCTGTTTTTCAATCTTTCTTGTCTCCAGAGTGAAAAAGTGAAAGTGAGTTTCATCCTGGTCTCACAGGAGGGCAGGAACAGACCTTTACCACTTCACAGCCTACTCTGACCTCACTGCCCCTTCTCATGGATCTCACTGAACATCTTCTGAGGCATCCATGTCAACCATTCTTTAAGGAGATGAATAGTTTCCTATTAGCCAGTCTGTGATTAGCTACGGAAAGATTGGTTCTGAGAGTTAGTTTAGCAAATGTTGATGTTCACAGGTTTAGAAGCAGATTTGAAAGAGCTACCTGGCACCATCCCGGGGCCAAGCTGGAAATAAAGAGCTGGCTCAGGTTTCTCTGTTGAGTGGGCTGGGATTGTGATTATGCTTGTTAGTTAGGGATGGGAGATGGAGAGTTTCAAAGTCTTTGTACATTTTGACCCCACAGAGTTGAGCAATTTTTACTTGCTCTTCTTGATTACACTATTTCCTTATCTACCATGGAACAGATCTTACCAGAAAGCTTACATTCATGCTAAAAAGTTAATGGATAAGAAACTAAACAGTAATATAGTCCTCTGGTGGGTGGGATTTCTGAAGAACAGACTTTGTATACATATTGGATGATAAGATGTAGGAGTCTCAGGGAACTGATACAGCCTCTCCAACCCAGGGGACTACATCTCAGAGAGCAAGTGACTTAAGGATGAGGCAAACCCAGATTTCCTGTCTCCTCTCACGTCTGCTTCTCCTTCAACACAGAACTCAGTTTATGGATAAAAAAGCCGTTTGTGTATTTATTTTTAAAATAATATTAAAGTCAAGTCAAAAAATTAATCAAATAGTATTAAAGTCTAATTAAACATGGTAAGTGTCAATTGTTGTTTGTTGTTGTTCAGCCTCTAAGTTGTGTCCAACTCTGCGACCTCATGGACTTTTAGTCTGCCAGGCTCCTCTGTCCATGGGATTCTCCAGGCAAGAATACTGGAGGGGGTTGCCATTTACTTCTCCAGATGTGTCGGGACCACTCCTATAGATGTAGGGGTAGAATGGCATTGTTCTTAAGAAAGAGGTCATCTATACACTAGGTCTTGGATGAAGCAAAAAAGTCCCTTCTCCCTGCTTCCTCCTCCCCTGATCTTCCTGAGGGCATTTCTATGAGATATTTTGAGGTATATTGCTATGATAAAAGCCTTCCAAACATTTCTCTTGAAAAAGGTAATAATAAACTTCTGTTAAGGGGAGGGAATTCAAGTGCTTACCTCTCTGTTACTATTTAACAGAACCTATTATATTTTACAAACAGAGTGTTTTGCCTGAATCAATAAAAATGAAAGGAGAGGACTTAGGAGATGGGAATCAAGAATGGAGAAAATTCTGGCATTTCCCCCATATTCCAAAACACAGATAACTTTATTCAACTGTAAGGTAAAAAGCACATCGGATTTATCCAAAAAAAAAAAGTAAATAATACTGGCAATGTCAACTATTCGAACTCTAATTATTCATTCATTAAGAAAATTAAAGAGAAGTAATACTCTTTTGTGGGGGGGAGGCGGGGGGGGCGGTGGAGGGGGGCATACATCCCAGGTGACACCAGTGGTAAAGAATCTCCCTGCCAATAGAGGGGACACAAGAGACATGGATTTGATTCCTGAGTCAGGAAGATCCTTTGGAGGAGGAAATAGCAACCCACTTCGGCACTCTTGCCTGGGAAATCCTATGGACAGAATAGCCTGTCAGGCTACAGTCCATGGAATGACAAAAGAGACATCACTTAGTGACTAGACAACAGCACTCTTTTAAAGGATATATTTTCTTATGGAAACTGGAAATAATAGCACTTTAAAAACACTAAGCTGTGTAAGAAACTGCAGTGGAACCAACATGCTTTCTTAATCCATTTGTCTGCAGAAATGAGAAGTAAATCATATTTCAAAAGGCTTAGATATGCTCACTTTATTCTTCTGGAATTATAATTTTATTACAATCAGATTTATTGAAAGTTATCTGATTTTACATTCTTCTTAAAACATCTGCAAATAATATAATTCACCTGCATATTTGTCATAACAATACACTTCTTTTCGATTTTAACAGAACCTAGTCCAAGCGTTAATTGAATCAAGCTGTTCAAAAGTAAATCTACTGGGCATTTCTTTGAACACATCATACTCACTGTAATACTTGTCTGGCAAATGTCTATTTTTCTTTATTTTTAAAATCAGGATCATGTAAAGAAGTTATTTACTACAAATAAAAAAATTCCTTCTCCCCGCTTCCTCCTCTCCTCTCACACACTTTCTTAAAGTAAAGCGAGAACCTAATTCACTCAAGGTAAAAGGCAAAAGCCAAAAATTAAGAAACAAAACAAAAAATCTAGTGGGCGCGTAGGGCCTATTACCGCCGAGTAATACGGTAACAGCAGGAAATTACGGTACTAGCCGGGGCTACTGACTGTGTTACGTCAGCGAGAGCCGCAAAGTTCCTTGCCAGTCTTTGCTGATGTAGGGGAGCTGAATATTAAAAGGGCGAAGGTGGAGTTATTGCTTGACTGTATTTTTTTTTTCTTTTTCTGGTTTCTTTATTGTTAAAATCTCCAGGTAAAGCGTCTGTGAGCCAGGATCTTAAAGACGTCTCTGGTAGAGGGGTGAGTCAGAGGGTGCAAAACGACCGGGAACTGTTTGGTGGGAGAGACTGTCCCCTCTCCCCGCAGGGAGGAGGCAGCGGAGTTGCTCGGGGGACCGCGGGCCGCTCCACTTCTCGCGGCGCGCGCGCACCAGTGGCTCTGCATCCGCGCTCCAGGTGAGTGCGCTGCAGGGCCGGGCGGGTGAGGGCAAACCTCCCGGGGCCTTCAAGCGAGACCCTATTCCCACTTTCCCCAAGCTCCTGCTCCGTCTTTCACCCCCCTTCCCCATCCCACCGCGTTTCCCTCTTGTATTCTGGGAACTTATCTCCTAGTTAACAAGTGTGTTTTTAACAGCGTATTTATCGCTCCGCGGGTAAGGGGAAACGGGTTTCTGCAGTTGCTTGCGTTCTGTTATCACCTGTGAGCTCTAGAACTTGGGATTTTCACAGAAGCCTTTGCTGAGGGAATCCCGCCTCGGGGCCCAGCCGCAAGGTGGGTCCCCACTCCCCCGCATTCCCACCGGAGTCCCTGTGGTCTGCTCGCAGCTATGGAAATCTACCTTTCTTACGCAGACGGTGACCCCCGGCTCGGTAAATACGAGGCGTCCCCTGGCCGCCGGCTCGCGGACTTGATTTTTACGCCTACAAAATCCGCAGTGACTGCCGCCAGCAAAGCCCCTTAGGCTTAGCGATGCTCCCTGCTCCCACTCGTCCCCGGAACCCTCAGGGCCCTCCTGGGCGTGGCTAGAGGCTCGAGTCCTCCGGGACCCCTGATCCTGTGGCTCGGAAAGGACTCTCGGACCTTTCCTAGAGTCGGGTTCAGCCCTCGTTGTGTCCCGAGGGCTTTGCTCTGGACCTGGCTTTCAGGCCGGCTTGGCTGGTCGACAGACCGGCGCGCTCCGCACACTCAAGTGTGAATTCCTCTGGCGTGAGCGTGCGCGTGGCACTGCCTCTGCGGTCCCCGGGTCTCAGCGACTCCCTCTCCCAGGCCGCCCCCTCCAGGTGAATGCGAAGCAACCTGTGCAAGTGGTCACCGGGTAGATCCTCCGGGTTTCCATCAGCTTGGCTCGGCGCGGCATACCCTTCAGCCTCAAATCGCGCCACTCGGGCTAGATTTTAATTTCAAGCTAGATTTAAATTAATTTATTTTCAGATTTTAATTTCACTCCGGCCGTGCTTGAGCTTGGGGTGTGTTTGCCTCGGTCCTTGAACACCGCCAGAGGCCGCGAGGAGGAGCGCGCCAGGGCAGGTGCCCAGCGGCTGGGCACAGCTCGCGGTCCCCTCCTGCGCGGTGGGCTGCGGCAGGACGGGTCGCTTCGGGATCTCAGAGTCGGCGGGGCTCCGGGCCGGGTCAGACCCCGCATCTAGCACGGCCTCGCTCCCCGAGGCGGCTGGCTTACACCGCATTTCTTTGCGCTCTTTCAGGACAACGCTGGCAAACTACGCTCCGCAGCCATCTCGCTCTTGGTGAACATTTCACATCCGCGTTTCCCCTTGGCCTGCGCGATCTGTCATGAATGCAGCCACACCGAGTGTAACTGCGGGTGGGGAGAGGCGCCCAGATGCCAACGGTCCCCGCCTTTGAGAGTCGACGGCAGACCAGTACTTGCTTGTGGTTTGTTGGGGGGAGACTGAAGTTTTGAATTCCAATTATGTGCAGAATGCTCAAACTTCTCACTCGGACGGAGCGGACAGTGCAGGAAAGGGGACTCCCATAATTCTGGGATTGCATTTTGCGTCGCGTCTCCCTGAGTTCCGTGCTAAGGCTCGGATAGGGAGGGAGCCGGGGCCCCGGGCCAGCGCTACTGGTGGAGAGGGTCGGCTGGCAGCTCCGCGCGCCCCTGGCCATGTCGCCTTTAAAGCCCTACCCCTTTGCGTGGCCTACTGAGGGTTTCCCGGGCTGGCCGGGGTTACTTCCTCCCTGCACGTTCTCTCTTACCCCCAGACAACTCCAGCAGACGAGGCTCCTGGGAGCCGAGAGCTTTTGACTCCCCGCTCCCTCGCTCCCCTTCTCCGCGCCCGCCGAGGGGTGGCCCTCAAGAGCCGGACTGCGCTGGCCCCGGCCCCGGGGGGCTGGGACCATGGTGTTTCTCTCCGGAAATGCCTCCGACAGCTCCAACTGCACCCACCCGCCGCCACCGGTGAACATTTCCAAGGCCATTCTGCTCGGGGTGATCTTGGGGGGCCTCATCCTTTTCGGGGTGCTGGGGAACATCCTCGTGATCCTTTCCGTGGCCTGCCACCGGCACCTGCACTCGGTCACACACTACTACATCGTCAACCTGGCCGTGGCCGACCTTCTCCTCACTTCCACGGTGCTGCCCTTCTCCGCTATCTTCGAGATCTTGGGCTACTGGGCCTTCGGCAGGGTCTTCTGCAATGTCTGGGCGGCGGTGGACGTCCTGTGCTGCACGGCTTCCATCATGGGACTCTGTATCATCTCCATCGACCGCTACATCGGCGTGAGCTATCCTCTGCGCTACCCCACCATCGTCACTCAGAAGAGGGGCCTCATGGCCCTGCTCTGCGTCTGGGCGCTCTCTTTGGTCATCTCCATCGGGCCCCTCTTCGGCTGGAGGCAGCCGGCCCCGGAGGACGAGACCATCTGCCAGATCAACGAGGAGCCGGGCTACGTGCTCTTCTCGGCTCTGGGGTCCTTCTACGTGCCGCTGACCATCATCCTGGTCATGTACTGCCGGGTCTACGTGGTGGCCAAGAGGGAGAGCCGGGGCCTCAAGTCGGGCCTCAAGACCGACAAGTCAGACTCGGAGCAGGTGACGCTCCGCATCCATCGCAAAAACGCCCCGGTAGGAGGCAGCGGGGTGACCAGCGCCAAGAACAAGACGCACTTCTCCGTGAGACTGCTCAAATTTTCGCGCGAGAAGAAAGCGGCCAAAACGCTGGGCATCGTGGTCGGCTGCTTCGTCCTCTGCTGGCTGCCTTTTTTCTTAGTGATGCCCATTGGTAAGTCTTTACATCATCAGCTCTTCCCCTTCTGCTATCCTAGACTCACAGTCATGGGTGGACGAGAAAGGATCTGCATTTCAAACGGCAAAGCTAGGAGGGCAGTTAGGAAAGACTTCCCTATAGAAAAGTAGAATTTCATTCCCTTTCTGCTCCAGTCTCACTTATATTCAGTCCTAGGGCACTTTTTCGACTACTGCAAAGCGGTTTGCCACTGATGCAGATTAATTGGTCTTCTTAATAAGAACATTAACTTCTGCTAATGCTTTTAAGCCTGTGTTTAACTTAAAAACATCCATCCTTGGATTTCAAGTCTCTGAGTCTCCTCCACCAGGCACTTAGGCAGGGGCAATGGAATGTCACTTTCATCTCTGCTGCTGTGGACTGCAAATTCTCTTGGCCTAAAAATAAGCACGATGCTTATCCTGAACAAACTTGTGCAATTTGATTATTAGATTAGATTATTCCTAAGGGTTAGTGAAAATGGTCTGCTTATGTTCTATATCTGTGTTCATTTTGTTTTCTGGATTCTGTGTGGAAGAAACTATAACGAGCTACTGGCAAGAAAAAATATATCTCCAAAACAGTTTAACCTTTAAAGAATTCAATATACTGTTTCCAATAAGTAAATACATTCCCCTTTATTTTAATGCTAAGTATTAACCCAAACAGTAATGTTACAGATCCAATTTTCACAAATGCTGAATGAGCTGTTGTCAAAACTAATTAATTCATTATAAGTGTCAGCAAGCTGATGCACTTGGATTCATTATTTACCTCCGGAAGGCCTTCCTGACAACCTAGAATGGTTGTTTACTATTTTTAGTTTGTGAGCTCAAATGTAGACCCACACACATTGGTTATCCACTAGCTCAAGCAAACAAAAAATTACAATAAAAAGTCATAGATGTCTGTACTTTAGGGTCAATTTACATGGCATGTACTGAAAGTCCTTTTATTGGCAACACTGAGTGGTCATTGCAGCTATTATTTTTTGAGGGCTAACTATGTTTCAGACATTAACAATTTGATATCATTAGTCCTCTCAATAACTAAGTGAGGTATATGTTATTATTCCAAAATCACAAGTCAGGGGAAGGAATTCTTCAAGTTCTAAAGCTTTGCTGTCTACTATCATAACCACTAGCCCCATGTGTCTATTGAATGTAAGTTAAAATTAAAGAAAATTAGTATTCAGTTGCTTAGTCCCACTGGACCATTTCAAGTGTTCGGCAGCCACATGTGGCCAGGGGCTACTGCCTTTTACAGCAGAGATATAGAGTATTTCGATCATTGCAGAAATTTCTACCCAACACGGCTGCTTGAGAGGCCCTTCCAAGTCCATTCCCTGGCCTTTCATCATTATTGCATTCTCTGCTTCTAGAACGACATCACAGCTTTGATTGTATTTATACAACCTTCTTTATACAACCTTCTTTACCTGAGCCACTGCCTCCTTACCTATCATCTGCATCCCATCCCTTCCTCTTGAAGTTTGCACATTTAGTTATGCATCTGTTCACCTGTCAATTATTGTATTTATTAAGCACTTGTTCTAGACACTTAGGGTGAACAAGGCAGAAAAGTCCTTGCACTGAGATGTTTGCAATCTTTGGGGGGAAATAGACAAAAACAAACAAATATACCTTTAAAAGTCAAGGATTAACAAGCACTATTTTAAAAGTAAACAGGATAATAAGATAGAGACTGGGATGACAGTGTGGTGAATGGCATGGAAAGTCCTCTCTGAAGAGGTGATATTTGAGCAAAGACCTGACTGAAGTGAGGAGCAAGCTTTGCACATTCTAGGAGGGAGAGTTTTCTGGGCAGAGGCAATAGCCAGTGCAGAGCTGGCAAGGAACCTGACCTGTCTTTTAGGCCAAAGTCGAATTTGCGTATTATTCTAATTGTGATGGGAAGTCATCCAACCAGAGAGGCTTTAGCACGTGAGTGACTGGTCTTATATTTTTAAAGAATGGTTCTGGCTGCTGGGAGGAGTGAGGGCTGTTTCCCAGATAAGAGTTGGAACAGGGAGACCACTTAGGAGACTGTTGGAGACATCAAGAAGGGAAAAGTGGGGAAGCCCTGTACTCAGGTAAAACAGGTGGGCATGGTTCAAAGTGATCCCAGTTCAGTTCAGTTGGTCAGTCATGTCCGACTCTTTTTAACCCCATGAACTGCAGCACGCCAGGCCTCCCTGTCCATCACCAACCCCGAAACTCATGTCCATTGAGTCAGTGATGCCATTCAACCATCTCATCCTCTGTCATCCCCTTCTCCTCCTGCCCTCAATCTTTCCCAGCATCCGGGTCTTTTCAAATGAATCAGCTCTTCACATCAGGTGGCCAAAGTATTGGAGTTTCAGCTTCAACATCAGTCCTTCCACTGAACACCCAGGACTGATCTCCTTTAGGATGGACTGGTTGGATCTCCTTGCAGTCCAAGGGACTCTCAAGAGTCTTCTCCAACACCACAGTTTAAAAGCATCAATTCTTCAGCACTCAGCTTTCTTTACAGTCCAACTCTCACATCCATACATGACCACTGGAAAAACCATAGTCTTGACTAGACAGATCTTTGTTGACAAAGTAATGTCTCTGCTTTTTAATATGTTGTCTAGGTTGGTCATAACTTTCTTTCCAAGGAGTAATCGTCTTTTAATTTCGTGGCTGCAGTCACCATCTGCAGTGATTTTGGAGCTAAAAAAAATAGAGTCAGCCACTGTTTCCAGTGTTTCCCCATCTATTTGCCATGAAGTGACGGGACCAGATGCCATGATCTTAGTTTTCTGAATGTTGAGCTTTAAGCCAACATTAAATTTGGACATAGCATATGAAAAAAAGAGAGGAGTAGAGATAACTTTTGGGTTTTAGGCCCTAACAACTGGGTAAATAGTAGTATTTCCTGAGATTGGAGAAACTAAAGAATCATGGAGTGGTAAGGGGCTGGCAGGAATGTGAAGCACAAGTGCTTATTTTATACAGTCCATGCTGAGAAGTGTCTATTAGATGCACAAGTAGGTATGTCAAGTAGGCAGTTACATACATGTATTTGGAGCTAAGAGGGGAAGCTGTTTATGTTTATCCAAGTTTATGATATAAACTTGGGACACATCAACATATGTCCACAGAAATGGAAGGATATGCAAGTGAGAAAGTGTGGAGAGAAAAGAGAGATGAAGACTGAGCCTTGGACCCTGATATTTGAGGGTCAGGAAAAGGAAGAGAAATGATCAGCAAAAGAAACTGAGAAGGAGTGGCCAGGGAGGTAGAAGAAGGTGATGTCCCGGAAACTGATGAAGGCAGGAGACATCAGCTGTCACATGCAGTTGCTAGACCAAGTCAGAGGAGGACTGGGAATCCACACTGGACTTGGCCTTGTAGAGGTCTTTGGTGATATGAGGAAGTCCTGAAGGAAATGGCAACCCACTCCAGTATTCTTGCCTGGAGAATCCCATGGACAGAGGAGCCTGGCAGGCTATAGTCCATTGGGTCACAAAGAGTTGGACACAACTGAGCAACTAACACTTTCTCTGAGGACAGTAGTTTCAGTGGAGTGATGGAAACGAAAGCCTGATTGTGCACTTTTTTAAGAGAATGAAAGGTGATGTGAAAGGGTTTTACTAGCCTGTGGGACAGGGAAAGGCAGTGTAGCTACAAGGATCTAGGGAAATTTTCAAAGGTGGGAGATAGGATATCATGTTTATTTTCTGATGGAAATGATGGCCTAGAGAGATCCTGATGGTACAGGCAAGGGAGGACTCAAGAGGGTTTGAAAATGATGGGGAAGCCAGAGTGTGTGAGCACAGAGGCAGTAGGTAAGGAAGGGAAAGGTCAAGATCACTTCCAAATACATGCATGTTCTCCATGAAATAACACTCATGGTCATCTCAAAATTTGATGAAATTTATGTATTTTTAAAACTAAGCTGATTTTAATTTCAGAATGACTAAGAGAATAGAAAACATTCATTTTTAAAAAACAAATGTTCCCACTAAACCAAAAGCATCATTGTGAGAGTTAAATTTTAGATGTAGATAATGCTGATGGCTTCAGCCTGGCTTTATACATCAGGAGCAAATTGTAGTCAGATGAAAGTATACATCAGCTTAATTTCTCTTTCTTTGGGTTCCCTTCTGTATAATTCTGCTCATCATTAAAAAGGAATGAACCAAATATCTAAGTGTTTATGAAAATGTCCTGTGGTATCAATTTATTGAAAATAGGGAATATAAATTGAGTTGGAAAGAAAAAAATAATTAAGATCATCAACTAAGAGGGAGGAAGGAATAGGAAGTGATGGTAGTTTGAGGAGTAAAAGAAAATGTGAACAATCAGTCTTTGAGGTGAGAGAGTAAATAGATTATGGAAATTTTCTAGAGTTACCAGGAGGTCCTGAGGACATGTTTGAGACTTAAGGTCATATATTTAAGGGAAGACCAATCAAGAAGGCTGAATGCTGGTCTCTCACAGCTAAGAGGTTGGGAATGATAAGGAATGTTGCTGATGACTGATTATATCTAGGGGCCGAAGTAAAGAAGGGGAGACTGTGAAGGAACATAGGTCAGATTTTGCTGTTTGTGTGCTCACTCAGTCTGACTCTTTGTGACCCTGTAGACTGTGGCCCATTCGTATCCTCTGTCCATGGGATTATCCAGAAAAGAATACTGGAGTGAGTTGACATTTCCTCTTTCAGGGGACCTTCTCGACCCAGGGATCGAACCACATCTCCTGAGGCTCCTAGATTGGATTAGGGGTCATACAGAGCCAGATGGTGGGAACAGCTCAGATAAGGATGGGTGACTGGGAGTTTGAGACTTCCAGTGGTGGCTTAGCTATCCAAGATGAGCGTGATAGATTGGCTCTTGAGTCCATCTAGGGAAAAGGAGACTCTGGTCTTATCAGAGCTTCTCTTGTGGATCTGCTGTCTTGGGAAGCTGGTAATGTTGAAGTGAAAATGGGCACAAGATCACCAAGCCTACCAAATCTATGATCCACAGTTTCTTTTTGACACCAAACAAGTAAGACATTGTTTCTTCCCAGAGTGACTGGCTGTATAATAAGTGCCAGGCACTGTGTTAGAACAAAAAGTTGACCAAAGCACAGACCCTGCCCTCAAGGGTCTCACAGTCTAGTTAAGGAGACAAATTGAAAACAATGGTCACAAATCTATGAGATTGGTCCTCAAAGTGATATTACAAATGCTAAGGAATAGAATAGTGAACGATGTCTGGAAATCACTACAGAAGCATCTAGACGTATCGCAGTTAACTAAGCAGGGACTTGAAGACTGCACTATATCTCGTGAGCCATCAGTGAGATGTTGTTTGTTTTTAGTAACGATCTTAAGTACATTTTTCATGCAAAATGTGGAGAGAAGAATAAATATGCCATTATGTTATTATACCCAAGGGACATGAGCTCTTAAGTAGGACAAGTAGTCTCTTGGGAAGAGAGCTTATGGGTTTGCCCTCAGCTGCCAGAGGACAGAGGGTTTGGAAACTGAAACCAGAGCAGGGGTGGGTGTACTGTGCAAAGCTGAGGGATGAAGCACCCACCTGTGCAGGAACCAGACCAGGATAATCAGGTGAGGGGGAACCTCCCATCTCATTGTGAAGGCCCCTCTGGATTTGTAAGAAGGCTCTGTCTCCCCATGGACTCCATACTTCACTCTCTCCCCAGTTCTTCCCCACCAGGGCTGGGTTGGTTGGTGGGCTGAATAGCCTGATTACAGGTAGAAATCTGACTTTTCTGCCTTCAAGTCTAAGTCTTGCTAGACTTGTCATCTTCCCATATCCTAAATATTTTCCTGAAACCGAGAACCCCTTCAGGGGAGGGAGATCACACTTGACGTAATGATCAGTCATTTATACCTTAGAGTGAATTTTTTAAAGTTTATTTTTGCTTATTTATTTTTATTATTTTTGGTTGTGCTTGGTCTTTTCTGCTGTGCAGGGACTTTCTCCAGTTCCAGTAAGCAGGCTTCCCTTTGCATTCGCTTCTCTTGTTGTGGAGCATGGGCTCTAGGGCATACGGTCTCAGTAGCTGCAGCTTATCAGGTCTAGAGCAAGAGCTCAGTTGCTCCAAGGCATGTGGGATCTTTCTGGACAGGGATTAAACCCATGTCCCCTGCATTAGCAGGTGGATTCTTAACCACTGAACCACCAGTGAAGTCCTAGAGTGAACGTTCTTAGAAAACAAGTTTTGATCAAGAAGCTAAATAAAGAGAATTTGAAGCTGTTAGACTTCAACACTGGAGAAGGCAATGGCACCCCACTCCAGTACTCTTGCTTGGAAAATCCCATGGATGGAGGAGCCTGGTAGACTGCAGTCCATGGGGTCGCAAAGAGTTGGACACGACTGAGCGACTTCACTTTCACTTTTCACTTTCATGCATTGGAGAAGGAAATGGCAACCCACTCCAGTGTTCTTGCCTGGAGAATCCCAGGGACAGGGGAGCCTGATGGGCTGCCATCTATGGGGTCGCACAGAGTCGGACACGACTGAAGTGACTTAGCAGCAGCAGCAGCCTTCAACATATGAAAGAAGGAAGGGTATAAACTGTGCCTCAAGGAACCTTGGGACCTGGAGTGTGTGTTTCATCTTTGCCTGTTACATTCTTTTGTCTAGAGCCGACTGGTACCAAAGGCAGTGTGCTGGATGGAGAAAGTATTGACCTGAGATTTCAACCTAGGCTTTCTTTTTTCATAAAATATGGGATGTTATATGGGTCAGCTGCCTAGTATAGCACCTAGCACAGAGCAAATGGCAATAAATGTTAATCTTATCTGAATTCCTACATTTCACGGATCATTACTGACATATGTTGATGTGGGATGTTGCCATGAAGAGTGGATACCTTTGGAGGTCTGGGCAAAAGAAAGCATCAGAAACAAGGGGATTGGGGGGAGGCGGGAAGCATTTACTGAACACTTGGTTATATGCATCAGAACTCTGGACACATCTGATTTACATTCAAAATAAGTATTATTATTGCACTGAGCCATTGCCATCATCTCTGAATGAAAGGAGAGAGCACTGGGCTGAGCTGTGGTTCAGATGGACATTACTATTTGAGAATTATTTTAAAATAAAAAAAGACAGCACAGCAACTTCCCTGGCAGTCCACTGGTTAAGATGCCATGCTTCCACTGTAGAGTCTGTGGGTTTGATCTCTGGTCGGGGAACTAAGATCTCACATGCCACATGGTATGGCCAATTAAAAAATAATTTTTAAAAAAGTTTATAGATGTTTTTTTAAAAAGACAGCACATGGTAAGGAGGGAGAATGTTTTAAGATGCAGTGTCCAGGAGAAGGCAATGCAGGCAAGATGATTACCAGGTGGAAGCAGTGAGGCATAGTCATTTATTCATTCAGCAAAATTTCATTGAGCATCTCCTATGTGCCAGGTAGCTAGAGAATCCCTGGAGATAAAGACAAATCCTTGCCCTAGTGGAGCTGAAAATCTGCACAATTCAATACATAGCAAGTTTCAGATGGTGATATGTGAAAAGTAGCAAGAAAAAGGGGTGAGTGCACATAAAGACATAGAATGATGCTTGTGGATGCCCAGGCCAGTTAGAAATTACATTTCTTTGCTGCAGGTACAAAAGAACAGGCCCCTGATTCTTATGGAAAAGGCTGACTTCTGAGAGATTATGGTGTGGAGAGAATCTAAGAACCACTTTGACTTTAAGATAAGAGACCAGTTTTTCAGTTACTCTAGCTGCATCACATAGGTAGGTGTGTGTGTGAAGTCGTGTCCAACTCTTTGTGACCTCATAGACTGTGGTCCCCAGGCTCCTCTGTCCATGGGATTTCCCAGGCAAGAATACTGGAGTGAGTTGCTATTTTCTTCTCCAAGGATTATCCTTTCCTTCTCCAGGGGATCTTCTTGACCCAGGGATTGAACCCACATCTCTTGCATCTCCTACATTGGCAGGCAGGTTCTTTACCAGCTGAGCCATGGGGGAAGCCCCTTGCTGTACCACAAATCATCTCAAAACTTGGAAACTTAAGTCAACAATCCTGCTATGGCTTGCGACTGTAGGGCAGTTATGAGTCAAGGTCTAGGTTATTGGGCTGTTGGGATGTTAGACTTGGTGGCCACTCTTCCCCCAGTAGTTGAAGCCAGCTCTCCTGCAGTGTGGCACTCCTCTCCAAGAGAATCGGGGCAGAAACTGCCAGGCTGCTTCAGAAACTGCTTCTGAAACACAAGACCCATACCTGGCCCAGGGTCACTGCTGCCTCATTCTGCAGGAAAACCAAGTCACCGAGGCCAGTATTCCTTCAAGGGGAGGGAAACAGACTCACCTCCTGGTGAGAGAGCAGATTCGCAAAGGGATAAGGGAATTATTGCAACCATCTTCCAGTATATCTTCCTCACAACTGTATCAGGCAGCATTTCTCATCTTCCAGTTACTTATCAAGAATGTGCCATATATTGGGCTTTATGAAATGTAACCATGTAAAAACAACCTGGGTGTTTGCCTTCCTGCAGGCTTCTAATCTCCATGAGGAGATAGACGTGAATCAGATAACCACATAAAAACACCAGAACTGTGTACAAGGAAGAGGATGGAGTGGTACCTTGGAAACATGGCCTGTGGATAAGAGTGACCCTGGGCAAGAGGGTAGAATAGGCTTGCTGGGAAGGAGAGCTTGACCTTCTTGACCTTGATCTTTGGGGCTGAGATCTGTAGACCAAGGAGCTGTTCATTGGTTAAAAGGAGACTGGAGGGAATGAGATGGATAAAGACTCTGATAAGACTGGACTGAAGCTGGAGAAAAAGGGAGCTAACTGAATAAGCCTTTAGGGTCATTTTTATGAGTTTGTGTTTTTATTTGAAGATGACCAGGAACAAGAATGACATGATCAAGTTTATATTTTAAATTATCAGAGGCTTAACAAAAAGAAGACTGGCTAGACCAGTTGGGAGACATTGACCCAGGACAGGTGAGAGATACCTTGCCAAATAGGATCCTTCTCACTCGAGGCTGAAAATATTTATTTCCGCGAGCTGCCACGGAGTTCTCAAATGCCTCTTGTTGTCATTGCCTCCAGAGCAGATTTATGAGAAAAGTTTTCCCTGATCACAAATAGTCTAACCAGACTTGGCTTTAAATTAATTGTGGTTCTTTCCACAAGACAAATCTGTCATTTGAGATTTACCATCATATTCCAAAGAATGTGCCTCAGGCTCAGAAGACGTCTACGATGAGTTCTAACAAAGCTTTGAACAATAACTGACTCTTTTAAACCAGCTGCATACAGGCAAGTCAGTACTCTGAAAGAGACACCACTTAGTGACCCAGGTATTGCTGTGTTTTCTTATTTCGTGGTTTCAGGTTCAGGCGGGAGGAATTTTCCTAAGGCATTTTCCTCATTGGATAGATTCACCGTTTTTTAGTCCTTTAACTTGGTTTTCCATCTGGACATGTGTATAGTGACTTTTCATCTTGAAACTGCATTTTTCTTTACTATTTGAAATCCCCCCATATTTTTATATTTGAAATCCACTCCCCCCATATCAGTCATTTCTATTTCAATTTTGTATTGTGAAATTGCTCATCTGTGCTCTTTGGCCACTTTTTTGTTAAGCCACTGAGTTTTACTTCTTTTCCATTTGTAAGTTTATTGTATACATTGACCATACTAATCACTTATTACTGTATATCCTGGGTTGCCAGTTTTCTCATGCTGTATTCAGACATGCTGTTCAAAAACTGATGTGATCTTTTTCATGAACTCCCAGGGGACACACACACACACACACACACACACACACACACACACACACACACA
>NW_024080450.1:2896959-2984651 GCF_014754425.2 Oryx dammah
CACACACACACACACACACACACACACACACACACACACACACACACTTTTAGTTAAACCCAGTAAGTTCAGTCAAATCCAATGATTTAAGCAGCATCTTTATCTACTCTGCATCTCTTGGATAATTCAGCATTGCAAGTTTGCCTGCTAAATTGTTAATCAGGGGCACATGTTATGGTTATTGGGGTAGTGGGTGATAGGAAATTATCAGGTCCTAGGTTGATTTCTCCAGAGAAGGCAATGGCAACCCACTCCAGTATTCTTGCCTGGAGAATCCCAGGGACAGGGAAGCCTGGTGGGCTGCCATTTATGGGGTCGCACAGAGTTGGACACGACTGAAGTGACTTAGCAGCAGCAGCAGCAGGTTGATCTCTCATGGTGATTTTTAGTTTCTGGCTCTGGGGATGTTGTTTTAGTCTAGTGGCTGGCCCCAGGTGCCAGTCCCTAGCCATCACACAGCTGTCCCTGATGAGTCTGAGGATGCTCACCCACGGACAGTTGCCCCACCTGATGACCCAGTCCTCTTGAGTCACAATAGGTTTATCTGTTTTGCCTCCGTTTGGTTCCTGGCTGGGGTAATGCTTGTTCTATTGCCATTGGCCAAGGAGTCACTTTGTCTGTAACAGCCCACGTGATCACTGCTCACAGGCTCCTGAGCTAAATTCTCAACGATGTTTCATCATTGTCTGAATGCATGGAGAGCCCCATGGGTTCCTCCAAGTCCACACCACTCACACCACACCTCACCCTACCTCACCACACCACACCACACCACACCACTCCACACCACACCAAACATTTGTGCCAATCCACACCTACTCTTCTGCACCCAGCCACACGGGCTGTCACTTTAGCAGATGTAATAGCCCTCTTGTGTCATCTCCCAGATGCCAGGATGGAGAGTGGGAAAAGGACCTTCATTTCCACCTCTGCAGTGCTTGTCAAGAGGGGAGTTCCAGAACACCAGGCTTTCTCTTTTCACTTCCTCCTTCCCCACGTCCCCCCGCTGTCCACCTGTGGAGGGCAGATACAGAAAGCTTTCCCTTCCTTTTTCTGGCTAAAAGGGAGCCTCCTTTGAACCACATACTCCTCCTCCTCCATGCAGGCAGAGAGAGGTATAGGTTTGCTAAAAAGGGAATAAAGACGAGGGATATTTAACAATTTTATAATCTTTATACATATTTAGCAACTATTTTTCTCATTGATTTTTTTTTTTGCATTTTACCCTTTTTGTCCTTTTACAAATACATAGACTTTTAAAATTTTTATGTAGTCTCATATTTTAATGTTTCTTCATGGATTGTGCCTTCTAAGGGACTTGGAGAGATCTTCCCCCGTGTAACTCAGATAACCTCTATTTTCTCCTAGTTCTTTTAGAACATCATTTATCATCTGCCTAGAATTTAGTTTTGTATTTTGGTAGGTGATGTCTAACTGTATTTATGTTGAAATGGCTAACCAGATATTCTTTTTTAAAAAGATTTTTACATGGACCATTTTTAAAGTCTTTATTGAATTTGTTACAATATTGCTCCTGTCTATGTTTTGGTTTCTTGGCCCTGAGGTATGTAGGATCATTGCTCCCTGACCAAATTGAACCCACACCCCCTGCATTCAAAGGTGAAATCTTAACCACTGGACCACCAAGGAAGTCCCTAGCTAGATACTCATGAAAGACTTTTTGAATAATCTATCCTTTCCCATCTTCTTTGGGAAACTACCTTTGTTACATTAGGAAGAATCTTGAATCTATTTTGGAACTCCCACTTCTGTTACATTTATCTGTCTCTCTGCTATTAGTGCTACATTATTTCAGTTTCTGTGGTTTCATAATGCACTTTCATATTTTGGGGGTGAAGGCACCTGGATGAATATAATTTTTCAACATTATTTTGTCTGTCTTTGCACGGTCATTCTTCCAAGAAAAGTCTGAGGTCATTTTGTCAAGTTACATCTCCTGCTCCATCAATACCACTGTACACACACATGCTCTCACACATACATACACAAATCCTGTCACATGTTGTTCATAATTTTTGGATGCTGCTAAATCACTTCAGTCATGTCCGACTCTGTGCGACCCCAGAAATGGCAGCCCACCAGGCTTCCCAGTCTCTGGGATTCTCTAGGCAAGAACACTGGAGTGGGTTGCCATTTCCTTCTCCAATGCATGAAAGTGAAAAGTGAAAGGGAAGTAGCTCAGTTGTGTCCGACTCTTTGCGACCCCATGGACTGCAGCCTACTAGGCTCCTCCGTCCATGGGATTTTCCAGGTAAGAGTACTAGGGTGGGGTGCCATTGCCTTCTCTGAATTTTTGGATATATAGATCAATTTGAAAGGCACCATCTTTTATCACACTGAGACCTCCTGTTAAGAAATATGACTATGTAAGTCAAGTGTACTTCAATAAAAAATATAACATTTCTCCATTTACTTCCCAAATTATTTTTTTACTATTGTTTACACTTTCCTTTTAATCACACTTACTAACATGTTCTTGAAAAATGATTGTTACAAAGAAGTTGGGGAATGCTGCTTTGGTATTTCATCATTAGATATGACACTGTTGGTTTTTAGATCAATATCCTTCATCGTATCAAGGAATTATCTTTCTACAGTTTATAGAACAATTTTATCAAATGAATTTTTAATTTTATCAACTGTTGCCTTTTTAATATGCATCAATATACTATTTTTCATTGACATTGAGTTGATAAATTTTATTTCCTAATAATAACCAATCATGTATTCTTGGGTTAAATTCTAGCTGATCAGTGGTATTATTCTTTTTTATGTTGCTACATTCTACTAAATATTTTATTTCTGGTTTCCATCTATATTTCTATGTGAAATGAATATATTTTTTTATTTTACAGTGGTGTTTTTGTTGCCTTTTTGGTTTCAAGATTATGTTAGCTTTATAAAATGAATTGCGACACTTTTCTTTTTTTTCCTACTATCTGTAACAATTTAAATAGCATAAGAATTATGTGTTCCTTGAAGGTCTGAAAGAACTTGCCCATAAAACATCTGGGTATAGCACCTTTTATGGAAGCAGCTTTTGGAGACTGTTTTCTATTTCTTCCATGGATAGTGGTCTATTCTGATTGTCAGATTTGATAATCTTTGTTTTCTTTTCTATTTTCCTTCTTATTGAGGTCTTACATTTTAGCACAGAATTCTACATGAAATTCTGTTATTTTTTTCATTTTTTTTCGATCTTTCTCATTTTGTACACCATCTACTTATGTCTTCTCACTTTTTGTCTTCACTGAGTTGTCTTGAAAGATTGTTCATTTCATTAGTTTTTTTCAGAGAACCCACATCCTGAATTTATTAATCATTTTTCTCTGTTTTCCAGGGCACTAATTTAAGCTCTGGACATTTCCTTTGTTTTTCTGGTTATATTTTGTTCTTTTATGTTAACGAGCAGAATGTTTGGTTCACGTATTTTAATTTTTCTTGTCTAAGATTAAAAATGACCAAAGTTGTTCATTTTCTTCCCTGCAACTTGAGTTTCTTGCCTTATGTTTTGCTAGGCAGTGCTCTCATCTAGTTTGTTTTTTTTTTCCTGTTTGTAGCTCCTTAGTCCTATATGAACAGAAGAGGATTTCTTATATTTTTGTTGTTGTTGCTTGTTAATTTGAACAGTAATTGGTGCTTTTATCCCCTACTTTTTTGGTTGTTGTTGTATCATTTTTATCGCAAAATTTCACTTATGTGATTGTGATTATCCAAACTGTTATATTATTTATTGTCACTATTTTTCAAAAAACATTAAAACAAACATTATCTAGAGTTCTATGTTTCAAGAGTAGAAACTATTAAGATAAAAATATATAAATCTATAGACTGTTTGAACAATAGTCCTAAGGAGGATATTGTTTATTTTTTCTTCTTTTAAAGTTTATTTATTTTTAATTGGAGAATAATTTACAATATCATGTTGGTTTCTGCCATACATCAACATGAATCAGCCATAAGTATACATATGTCCCCTCCCTCTTGTACCTCCTTCCCACCTCCCACCCCATCCCACCCCTCTAGGTCATCACAGAGCACCAGGTTTGAGCTCCTTGTGTCATACAGCAAATTCCCACTGGTTATCTGTTTTGCATATGAGAATGTATATATGTCAGTGCTACTCTCTCAATTCGTCCCACCCTCTCCTGCCCCACTGTGTCCACATATCTGTTCTCTCTTTCTGCATAGAGAACAGATGCTGCTCCGCAAATAGGTTCTTCAGTACCATCTTTCTAGATTCCATATCTATGTGTTAGTATGCATTTGTTTTTCTCTTTCTGATATACTCACTGTGTATAATAGGCTTTGGTTTTATCTACCTCATTAGAACTCTCAAATGTGTTCGTTTTTATGGCTGAGTAATATTCCACTGTGTATACGTACCACAATTTCTTTATCCATTCATCTCTCAATGGACATTCAGGTTGCTTCCATGTCCTAGCTATTGTAAATAGTTCTGCAGTGAACATTAGGGTACATGTTTCATTATTAGTCAATTATAATTGATAATGATACATGTACCCTAATGTAGTGGGATTGTTGGGTCATACAGTAGTTTTTTTATCCCCTACTTTTAAAAACCAATTTCAGATTTACTGCATTGTGGTCAAAGAATGTAAACCCAATAATTTCTAGCTTATGAAATGTATTAGCTTTTTTGATTACTTGATATATGATCAATAATTAACACATTTAATAGATTGAATGTTGCTAAGATATATTTTAATATTAGCAGTGGTGTTCTTGAGATCTTTATCCATTATTTATTATCTTTATCTCTATTTTGTCAGTCAAGAGAGGTGTGATAAACCTTCCTATTGCTACTGTGAATAATTCTTCCAATTCTTTCTTATATTTTTAACAATTTTTGCTTTAAATATGTTGATGTAGATGCCTAATACTAGAAAGATTAAGTCAATAATACCTTTATTTAAAGAGAGGCTTTTGTCCTGTTTATTTTTCCTTGATATGTACATTTTTAAAAATTAATATTGAAGTCTCAAACATATTTTTGTTTGCATTGTCAACATACCTTTGCCCATATTTTTATATATCAGATTGTGTATCTTGCATCAGATGGATTTTTCAGAGTCTGCATGTCTAATCTGGATGTTATTCTCTTAGTAAAAATTTAACTAATTTCCATTGATTATAACAGATGCATTTGGATTGATTTTGTCTTCTGGTTTGTCTTTCTGGCTTTATGCTTCCTTCTCTTGGTTTTCTGCCTCTTGAAAACAAGGGCCATTTTACTTGCTTTTTAAATTCTGCAGTATTTTGGAATTTTTAATTCTACTACCAGATCATCTGAGCTTTTGAAAAACATTTTTTAATCCTTCATTTCTTAAACAGCCATTTCTATCACCCACATTTGCCCATATAAGGGAGGAAGCTTATCACCCCTATTTTCCCTTCTTCCAGAAACCTGCATACAATTTGTGTTTTAAATGTAGTTTATTGCTACTAAATGTTTGCATTTCCTATCCTGTGTTTTGTATCTTTCTATAATTTAGTTTAGTAATACAAATAGTCCTCCTATTATACACTATGATTTACTCACTCAGAGCTCTGGATTTTGCTTTATCTACCATGTGGAACAAGGACCAGCAAACTATGGCCTATTTTTGTAAATAAAGGTTTATTGCAACACAGCCATGTACGTTTGTTTACAAATCATCCATGGTTGCTTCCATGCTATAGTGGCAGAGTTGAGTAGCTGCTGAAGAGACTGCTTGGCCCACAAGATTTAAAATACTTGCTGTTATATTAAAGAAGAGTATAATGCCAAATAAATTTTGATCAATAAAGATGTTGGAGAAGGAAATAGTAACCCACTCCAGTATTCTTGCCTGGAAAATCCCAGGGACAAAGAAGCCTGGCGGGCTACAGTCCATGGGGTCGCAAAAGAGTCGGACATAACTTAGCGACTGAATAATAAGGTTGTAAGCCAAACACATTTTTTAAGCCCATATATGTCTGAGCCTAAACATGTAAAAGACAACCTCTCTAAGTACAGCACTTGAATTATGTATTTTTTTAATTTCAAAATACTATTGTTTACTCTTTTGTCTCTTGGTATTCAGTGCTTTATAAGTAATTTGAGGCCAACTTGATTATTTATTTTTTCTCAAGTGTTCTTTTTATTTATGTGTTTATTTTCTAACCAAGGTATTTATAGATTTTTTTCCCTAATCAAATTTATAAATGTCTTCTGGACATTTCTGGTACGGTGGTAACTTTCTCATTGTTGTTGCCTGAAACCCCATGCTTTTTTTTTTTTTTTTTTTTGGTTCTGAAGCTAAAGATAGAATCTTTTGGTGATTACTTCGTCTGCTTTATTCTTTCTCTTGGAATGAATATTAACTCTGTTTTGGATCTCCTCTGTCTGCCCCCTTTTCTTTTGCTTTTTTGCTCATCTTAGGCATCTTTTTGCTATTTTCCTCTGACTTCCAAGTTTCTCAAGTCTGTGCTCTATTATATCTAGTTAGCCTTAGTAACAAGCTACCTCTACCTCCTTCCCTCAAATTCAATCCATTTTATTGGCACATTGTTCCATCTTCATTATTGCCTATACTACATTATTGCCTACACTTGTAAACCCAATAGCTCCTTAAATCTCATTTCAGTGCAGCACAGAGATTTCCTTACCTATCACTGTTTTTTCCTTAATTTTTATTGGAATATAGTTGATTTACAATGTTGTACTACTTTCTGCTGTACAGCAAAGTGAAACAGTTATACATATATCCACTCTTTTTAAAATTCTTTTCTCATATAGGTCATTACAGAGTAATGAGTAGAGTTCTCAGTGCTATATAGTACATCCTTATTAGTTATCTATTTTAAATATAGTAGTGGGTATGTGTTAATCCGAATCTCCCAATTTATCCCTCTCCCACTTACTCCCTAGTAATCATATGTTATTTTCTACACCTGTAACTCTATTTTTGTTTTGTAGATAAGCTCATTGGTACCCTTTTTTTGATTCTACATATAAGTGATATCACATGATATTTGTCTTTGTCTGACTTAGTATAGCACTCTCTAGGTCTATCCACATTGCTGTAAATGGCATTATTTTGGTCTTTTAATGGCTGTGTAATATTTCGTTGTATATATGTACCACATCTTCTTTATCCATTCCTTTGTTGATGGACATTTAGGTTGCTTCCATGCTGACTGAGCAACTAACAATTTCTTTCTGGGCTTCCCTGGTGGTGTAGATAGTAAAGAATCTGCCTGCAGTACAGGAGACCCAGATTCTTGGGATTTCCCAGGCAAGAATAGTGAAGTGGGTTGCCATTCCCTTCTGCAAGGGATCTTCTCAACCCAGGGATCGAATCTGGGTCTCCTGCACTGCAGGCAGATTCTATCTGCACCACCAGGGAAGCCCAGAAAGAAAGTGTTAGTTGCTCAGTCAGCATGGAAGCAACCTAAATGTCCATCAACAAAGGAATAGATAAAGAAGATGTGGTACATATATACAATGGAATATTACACAGCCATTAAAAGACCAAAATAATGCCATTTGCAGCAATGTGGATAGACCTAGAAAGTGCTATACTAAGACAGAGAAAGACAAATATCATGTGATATCCCTTATATGTGGAATCTAAAAAAAGAGTACCAATGAACTTATCTACAAAACAAAAATAGCTCCAGTCCATGGGATTTCAAAGAGTCAGACATGACTAAGTGACTACTAACTGGATATTGTAAATAGTGCTGCAGTGAACTTTGAGGTGCATGTATCTTTTTGAGTTATGGTTTTCTCAGGGTATATGCCCAGTAGTGGGATTGCTGGATCATATGATAACTCTATTTTCAGGCTTTAAAGGAACCTCCATTCTGTTCTTCATAGTGACTATACTATTTTACATTCCCACCAGCAATGTAGGAAGGTTCTCTTTCCTCCACACCCTCTCTAGCATTTATTATTTGTAGATTTTTTGATGGTGGCCATTCTGACCAATGTGAAGTGATACCTTATTGTGGTTTTGATTTGCATTTCTCTAATAATTAGTGATGTTGAGCATCATTTCCCGTGCTTTTTAACTGTTTGTTTTCTTTGAAGAGATATCTATTTTGGTTCTTCTGCCCATTTCTTGATTGATTTGTTTGTTTTTGTGATATTGAGCTGCACAAGCTCTTTGTATATTTTGGCAATTAATCCCATGTTGGTTGCTTCATTTGCAAATATTTTCTCCCATTCTGAGAGTTGTCTTTTCATTTTGTTCCCTGTCACTGTTTTAAAAGTGAAGTTTTATACCTGAAAATCTCTGATTCCTCAGATCAGTCTCATCTACTGAACAGCTGAATCTTTTCACGTAAACAGTAATTCTCTTTTTGTTCATGAGGGTGACCTAATAATAACATTTGAAATGGGCTCTGTTTGGAATTGGTTGGGTCCCAGTCCAAACCTTTCAGACCCAGATTAAGGGACTTTCAGGTGGTGCTAGTGGTAAAGAACCTGCCTGCCAATACAGGAGACATAAGAAATAAAGATCAATCCCTGGGTCGGGAAGATCCTCTGAAGGAAATGGCAGCCCACTCCAGTATTCTTGCCTGGAGAATCCTATGGACTGAGGAGCCTGGTGGGCTACAGTCCATGGGGTCACAAAGAGTCGGGCATGACTGAAGCCACTCCACACGCACATGAGGGGCGAAGGAAAAGAATTGTCTTTGTTGTAGTTCACATTTGCCAGAATCTTGATCTGTTTATCCATAGGGAGCAGAGGAGACAGAAGGACAAGTGTTCACTTTTGCGTAGCAGAGGACAAGAGTCCTTGTCCTGTTTGGTTGACACAGTGAGTGCAATGGCCTCTCCTCCATGTGGCATGACTGGCTCCCTGGGATCAATGTCTCAGGAGCCTCCCTTTGGTTGTTGGCTGGCCTTGATGGGAAAACTGAGAGATTTCCCATCTTGCGTGGACCTCAGCATCAGTACTCTAATTAGACACTCAAGTGCAGTTGATGTTTGTCTTTGAAAAGCTACCCTGACTCTGCCTAGGTCTCCAGGATCTACTATTCCAAGCTTCTGGGGTTGTCACCCAGCAGCAACTGGGAGCCATCTTCCCTTCATCCTGTTTTTTGAGATAAACTGAGGACTCCATCCTTCAATCAGGCTGGTGGCGACCAAACTAGTTTCCAGAAATCTCTCAGAGGTTCTGCCTTATGTGTATGACCCTTTCTTAGTGTTTTCAGTAGTGATGCAAAATTTCACCTATTTGTGTATTGTTTTAGATTTTTTAAAATATTTATTTATTTGACTTCGTTGAATCTTAATTGTGCCACACAGGCTCTTGGATTTATAAAGAACTTAGAAAGGGGATCAGGAGGTTCATTGTGAGCCACACATCCCTGCCTCAGCCCTGGCACCTTTTCAGGTTGATATTGAAGTGTGCAGCAGAAATGAAAATCAATGGACCTGTGACCATTTCCATTGGTTTCATGTAAGTTTGTGGTTCAAGGCAGAGCAGTCAGAGGGAGATACCTATGGGGTCAGGCAGGGGCGGAGTCTGTGTAGGTCAGCAGGCTGAGCTTTCACTTTATCACAAGAGGAGGAGATGAAATCATGTGAAGGGCTCTTGTCTCTGTGTGTGTGCTGTCAACTCAGTCGTGTCTGATTCTTTGCAATCCCATGGACTGTAGCCCACCAGGTTCCTCTGTCCATGGAATTCTCCTGGCAAGAATAGTAAAGTGGGTTGCCATGTCCTTCTCCAGGAGATCTTCCCAACCCAGGGATTAAACCTATGTCTCCTACATTGTCAGGCGGATTCTGTAACACTAGCGCCACCTGGGAAGCAAGAAATGAAGGAGTTTATGTAAGGGATATGAAGAGTGCTTGCTGTAGGCAGTTCAAGCTGTTGAAACAGAACACCTTAGACCAGGTGTCTTAAACAACAGATATTTACATCTTACAGTTTTGAAGACTGGGAATTCGAGGTCAGGGTGCACCATAGTCAGGTTTTCCTGAGGGCTCTCATCCTGGTTCACTGACAGCCAGGTTCTTTCCCTGTCTCGCCGGACAGAGGGCGAGCCGGCTCTGGTCCCTTCATCTCCTTTTAAGAACCCGGATCCCATCACAGGAGCTCCGCCCTCATGACCTCATCCAAACCTAATTACTCCCAAAGTGGAGGCCCCACCTCCAAATGCCATCACAGTGAGGGTTAAGGCTTCAACAGATGAGGTTGGGGGGAGGGAAGGGACACAAGGATTCAGTCCATATTAGTGGTGCTTGTGGCCACTTCCTGACTCTAGTTTAATTTCTAGAACAAGCCTCACGTAGAGAAGTAGAAACCAAGGCATGGCAAGGAGGAAGTGACCTCTCATTGGAGTTGTCTGGCTGCCCTCCTGGAATAGAGGAAAGCGCTCTGGCCATGAGTTTAAAAGCCCTAGGTTCCATCTCCTCATCTGTAGAAAATGGGGCTTGCATGGGACCAGCAGTTTTCCAGCTCCTCAACTTCACAATTCCTGGTTCCAGTGAAATCCTTCTCAGACACCCAAGATATAAAATGGTTAAAAGTGGCACTGAGCTCATGAAAGTGGTCAGGGGACCCCGAGTCCTGGACGCTGAACCCTCACCTTCCCACCAGGAGTGGTTGATGGGGCGTCTGGAGCACTGATTGCTCTCTGTTCTAGTGGATCTGATTCCAGGCTCAGTAAATGGTATCAGAAGAAGTTCTGGAAAGAGTTCAGTCTGCATTTTCAAACGAGCAGGAGGGAAAGTTGACAAAGGGCACATCAGCTGTCATTATTCTGGAATGCTGGCAGAGCCGTCGTCTTTGCCCAAAAAGGGTTTGAAAAGAGAACATTGCACACTAACTTTGTTTCTTTTTTTTATGCTCTCCGCATTTAGCTTATCGTCGGGGCATTTAGTTGCCAGTGAGAAGCCTGCTGTTTACAAATTGGCTGTGTGGTTTGAGCCAATGTGATGAGAAATGTTTTAAAGGTTACCTGCCATCTGCAGTCATTCACTTTGTAAAATGATTTCACTGTCATCATAACTGAACGACAATCTCAGAAATGGATTTTTTTCCCCCAAAGGAAACTCTAGGAGAGGACAGAACCCCAGAGTAACAAATTACTCCTAAAGAAGTTATTGGAGAAGGAAATGTCAACCCATTCTAGTATTCTTGACTGGGAAATCCCATGGACAGAGGAACCTGGCAGGCTACAGTCCATCGGGTCCCAAAATAGTCAGGTGTGACATAGCAGCTAAACAACAGTGAAGTTACAGCAGTTGTTCTCAACCAGAGGTGATTTTGACTCCCAGGAAACGTTTGGCAATGTGTGGAGACATTTTTAATTGTCACAATGTCTCAGCTAGGGTGAGAGATGCTACTGGCATCTTCTGGATAGAGGCCAGGGATGCTGCTTAACATGGTACAATGTACAGGACAAACCCACAACAAAAAGGTATCCAGCCCCAAATGAAAATGTTGCCAAGACTGATTAGTTCGGTTCAGTTCATTTCAGTCACTCAGTTGTGTCCGACTCATTGCGACCCCATGAATCGCAGCACACCATGCCTCCCTGTCCATCACCAACTCCCGGAGTTTACCCAGACTCATGTCCATCACGTCGGTGATGCCATCCAGCCATCTTATTCTCTGTTGTCCCCTTCTCCTCCTGCCCCCAATCCCTCCCAGCATCAGGGTCTTTTACAATGGGTCAGCTCTTCTCGTGAGGTGGCCAAAGTATTGGAGTTTCAGCTTCAGCATCAGTCCTTCCAATGAAAACCCAGGACTTATCTCCATTAGGATGGACTGGTTGGATCTCCTTGTAGTCCAAGGGACTCTCAGGAGTCTTCTCTAACACCACAGTTAAACAACATCAATTCTTCAGCGCTCAGCTTTCTTCACAGTCCAACTCTCACATCCATACATGACCACTGGAAAAACCATAGCCTTCACTAGACGGACATTTGTTGGTAAAGTAATGTCTCTGCTTTTCAATATGCTATCTAGGTTGGTCATAACTTTCCTTCCAAGGAGTAAGGGTCTTTTAATTTCATGGCTACAGTCACCATCTGCAGTGATTTTGGAGCCCACAAAAATAAAGTCTGACACTATTTCCACTGTTTCCCCATCTATTTGCCATGAAGTGATGGTACCAGAGGCCATGATCTTAGTTTTCTGAATGTTGAGCTTTAAGCCAACTTTTTTACTCTCCTCTTTCACTTTTATCAAGAGGCTTTTTAGTTCCTCTTCACTTTCTGCCATAAGGGTGGTGTCATCTAAATATCTGAGGTTATTGATATTTCTCCCAGCAATCTTGATTCCAGCTTGTGCTTCTTCCAGCCCAGCGTTTCTCATGATGTACTCTGCATATAAGTTAAATAAGCAGAGTGACAATATACAGCCTTGACATACTCCTGGAACCAGTCTGTTGTTCCATGTCCAGTTCTAACTGTTGCTTCCTGACCTGCATATAGGTTTCTCAAAAGGCAGGTAAGATGGTCCGGTATTCCCATCTCTTTCAGAATTTTCCACAGTTTATTGTGATCTACACAGTCAAAGGCTTGGGCATAGTCAATAAAGCAGAAGTAGATCTTTTTCTCAGAGAAGGCAATGGCACCCCACTCCAGTACTCTTGCCTGGAAAATCCCATGGATGGAGGAACCTGGTAGGCTGCAGTCCATGGGGTTGCAAAGTTGGGCATGACTGAGCGACTTCACTTTCACTTTTCATTTTCATGCATTGGAGAAGGAAATGGCAACCCACTCCAGTGTTCTTGCCTGGAGAATCCCAGGGATGAGGGAGCCTGGTGGGCTCCCATCTCAGGTCGCACAGAGTCGGACACGACTGAACCAACTTAGCAGCAGCAGCAGCAGATGTTTTTCTAGAACTCTCTTGCTTTTTTGGTGATCCAGCAGATGTTGGCAGTTTGATCTCTGGTTCCTCTGCCTTTTCTAAAACCAGCTTGAACATCTGGAAGTTCACAGTTCATGTACTGTTGAAGCCTGGCTTGAAGAATTTTGAGCATTACTTTACTAGCGTGTGAGATGAGTGCAACTGTGTGGTAGTTTAAGCATTCTTTGGCATTGCCTTTCCTTGGGATTGGAATGAAAACTGACCTTTTCCAGTCCTGTGGCCACTGTTGAGTTTTCCAAATTTGCTGGAATATTGAGTGCAGCATTTTCACAGCATTATCTTTCAGGATCTGAAATAGCTCAACTGAAATTCCATCACCTCCACTAGCTTTGTTCTTAGTGATGCTTCCTAAGGTCCACTTGACTTCACATTCCAGGATGTCTGGCTCTAGGTGAGCGATCACAGCTTCGTGATTATCTGGGTCGTGAAGATCTTTTTTGTACAGTTCTTCTGTGTGTTCTTGCCACCTCTTCTTAATATCTTCTGCTTCTGTTAGGTCCCTACCATTTCTGTCCTTTATTGAGCCCATCTTTGCATGAAATGTTCTCTTGGTATCTCTAATTTTCTTGAAGATATCTCTAGTCTTTCCCATTCTATTGTTTTCTCTTTCTTTGCATTGATCGCTGAGGAAGGCTTTCTTATCTCTCCTTGCTATTCTTTGGAACTCTGCATTCAGATGCTTATATTTCCTTTTCTCCTTTGCTTTTCACTTCTCTCCTTTTCATAGCTATCTGTAAGGCCTCCTCAGACAGCCATTTTGCTTTTTTGCATTTCTTTTCCATGGGGATGATCTTGATCCCTGTCTCCTGTACAATGTCATGAACCTCTGTCCATAGTTCATCAGGCACTCTGTTTATCAGATCTAGCCCCTTAAATCTATTTCTCACTTCCACTGTATAATCATAAGGGATTTGATTTAGGTCATACCTGAATGATCTAGTGGTTTTCCCTACTTTCTTCAATTTAAGTCTGAATTTGGCAATAAGGAGTTTATGATCTGAGCCACAGTCAGTTCCCGGTTTTGTTTTTGCTGACTGTATAGAGCTTCTCCATCTTTGGCTGCAAAGAATATAATCAATCTGATTTAGGTGTTGACCATCTGGTGATGTCCATGTGTAAGGTCTTCTCTTGTATTGTTGGAAGAGGGTGTTTGCTATGACCAGTGCATTCTCTTGGCAAAACTCTATTAGCCTTTGCCCTGCTTCATTCCGTACTCCAAGGCCAAATTTGCCTGTTACTCCAGGTGTTTCTTGACTTTCTACTTTTGTATTCCAGGCCCCTGTAATGAAAAAGACATCTTTTTTGAGTATTAGTTCTAAAAGGTCTTGTAGGTCTTCATAAAACCGTTCAACTTCTTCATTGTTACTGGTTGGGGCATAGGCTTGGATTACCATGGTATTGAATGGTTTACCTTGGAGACGAACAGAGATCATTCTGCCGTTTTTGAGATTGCATCCAAGTACTGCATTTCAGACTCTTTTGTTGACCATGATGGCTACTCCATTTCTTCTAAGGGATTCCTGCCCACAGTAGTAGATATAATAGACATCTGAGTTAAATTCACCCATTCCAGTCCATTTTAGTTCACTGATTCCTAGAATGTCGATATTCACTCTTGCCATCTCCTGTTTGACCACTTCCAATTTGCCTTGATTCATGGACCTGACATTCCAGGTTCCTATTCAATATTGCTCTTTACAGCATCAGGCCTTGCTTCTATCACCAGTCACATCCACAACTGGGTATTGTTTTTGCTTTGGCTCCATCCCTTCGTTCTTTCTGGAGTTATTTCTCCACTGATCTCCAGTAGCATGTTGGGCACTTACCGACCTGGGGAGTTCCTCTTTCAGTATCCTATCATTTTGTCTTTTCATACTGTTCATGGGGTTCTCAAGACAAGAATACTGAAGTGGTTTGCCATTCCCTTCTCCAGTGGACCACATTCTGTCAGACTACTCCACCATGACCTGTCCGACTTGGGTGGCCCCACATGGCATGGCTTAGTTTCATTGAGTTAGACAAGGCTGTGGTCCGTGTGATCAGATTGGCTAGTTTTCAGTGTGTCTATCTTCTGATGCCCTCTCACAACACCTACTGTATTACTTGGGTTTCTCTTACCTTTGACGTGGGGTATCTCTTCACGGCTGCTCCAGCAAAGCTCAGCCGCTGCTCCTTACCTTGGATGAGGCTGCCCCTCCTGACCTTGAATGTGGAGTAGCTCTTCTTGGCCCTCCTGCGCCGGCACAGCCACCGCTCCTCAGATGTGGGGTAGCTCGGCTCGGCCTCTGCCCCTGACCTTGGGCGTGGGGTAGCTCCTCTCGACCACGCTTCTGCTGAGATTGATTAGTAGTTTATATTAAAATAATTCCTAAATATCAATCAAAATCTTTAGAAACACTGCATTTAAAGCAAAAAAAAATTTTATTATGATTCAGACTTTTAATTGTATTTCCAATATCTTGGCTAGTGATTTAAAACAAAGCACGCAAAAAAGGTTTCATGTACCTACCAACAATATATGAAGCTTCCAATTTCTCTACATACTCACATTGGTAGGATTTCTCACATCCTCACATCCTTCTTTCCTTTTTTCAATCTTTTAATTATAACCATCCTAGTGGACACAAAGTAGTATCTCATTGTGGTTTTGATTTGCATTTCTCTAATGACAAAAGAAGTTGAACATCTTTTCATGTGCTTGTTGGCCTTCTGTGTATATTCTTTGACATAAAGTCTATCCAAGTCCCTTGCCCATTTTTCAATTAGAATTTGTCTTTTTGTAGTTGAGTTGTAGGAATTCTTTATATATTTAGGATACTAGAATCTTATGAGATATATGACTGGCAAGTGTTTCTCTCATTCTGTGGGTTTTCCTTTCACTTTCTTGATAGTATCCTTTGATGCACAAATGTCTAATTTTTATGAAGTCCAATTTGCCTAATTTTCCTTTTGTTGCTTGTGCTTTTAGTGCCATATCTAAGAATTCATTGTCTGATCCAGGTCACAAAGAATTATTCCTAACTTTCTAAGAGTTTCTCATTTTAGCACTTACAAATAAGCCTTTGATCCATTTTGAGTTAATTTTTATGTATGGCATGAGATAAGGTTCCAACTTTATTCTTTTGCATGTGGAAATCCAGTTATCCAAGTACCACTTGCTGAAGAGACTATCCTTTTCCTAATGAAATGGTCTTGATGTCCTTGTTGAAATTCAATTGACTGTAAAATATGGGTCATTTCTGGACTCTGTTACATATTTCATGTGCCTATTAATCTTACGCGAATACCAAACTGTTTTGATTACTGTATCTTTGTAATAGTTTTGAGGTTACTCAGTTCAGTTCAGTTCAGTCACTCAGTCATGTCCGACTATTTGCGAACCCATGGACTGCAGCACGCTAGGCTTCCCTGTCCATCACCAACTCCCAGAATTTACTCAAACGCATGTCCATTGAGTCGGTGATGCCATCCAACTATCTCATCCTCTGTCATCCCCTTCTCCTCCTGCCTTCAATTGTTCCCAGAATCAGGATTTTTCCTATTGAATCAGTTCTTCACATCAGGTGACCAAAGTATTGGAGTTTCATCTTCAGCATCAGTCCTTCCAATGAATATTCAGGACTGATTTCCTTTAGGATGGACTGGTTGGATCTCCTTGCAGTCCAAGGGACTCTCAAGAGTCTTCTCCAACACCACAGTTCAAAAGTATCAGTTCTTCAGTGCTCAGCTTTCTTCATAGTCCAGCTCTCACATCCATACATAACTACTGGAAAAAACATAGCTTTGAGTAGACAGACCTTTGTCAGCAAAGTAATGTCTCTGTTTTTTAATATACTGTCTAGGTTGGTCATAGCTTTTCTTCCAGGGAGCAAGCATCTTTTAATTTCATGGCTGCAGTCCCCATCTGCAGTGATTTTGGAGCCCACAAAAATAAAGTCTGACACTGATTCCATTGTTTCTCCATCTATTTGCCATGAAGTGATGGGACAAGATGCCATGATCTTAGTTTTCTGAATGTTGAGCTTTAAGCCAACTTTTTCACTCTCCTCTTTCACTTTCATCAAGAAGCTTTCTAGTTCCTCTTCACTTTCTGCCATAAGGGTGGTGTCATCTGCATATCTGAGGTTATTGATATTTCTCCCAGAAATCTTGATTCCAGCTTGTGATTCATCCAGCCCAGCATTTCTCATGATGTACTCTGCATATAAGTTAAATAAGCAGGGTAACAATATACAGTCTTGACATGCTCCATTCCCTGTTTGGAACCAGTCTGTTGTTCCATGTCCAGTTCTAACTGTTGCTCCTTGACCTGCATACAGATTTCTCAGGAGGGAGGTCAGGTGGTCTGGTATTCCCATCTCTTTGTGAATTTTCCACAGTTTATTGTGATCCACACAGTCAAAGGCTTTGGCATAGTCAATAAAGCAGAAATAGATGTTTTTTCTGGAACTCTGTTGCTTTTTTGACAATCCAGTGGATGTTGGCAATTTGATCTCTGGTTCCTCTGCCTTTTCTAAAACCAGCTTGAACATCTGGAAGTTCACGGTTCATGTACTGTTGAAGCCTGACTTGGAGAATTTTGAGCATTACTTTGCTAGTGTGTGAGATGAGTGCAATTGTGCAGTAGTTTGAGCATTCTTTGACATTGCCTTTCTTTGGGATTGGAATGAGAACTGACCTTTTCTAGTCCTGTGGTCACTGCTGAGTTTTCCAGATTTGCTGGCATACTGAGTGCAGCACTTTCACAGCATCATCTTTTAAGATTTGAAATAGCCAAACTGGAATTCCATCACCTCCACTAGCTTTGTTTGTAGATATGCTTCCTAAGGCCCACTTGACTTCACATTCTAGGATGTCTGGCTCTCAATGATTGATCACGCCATCGTGATTATCTTGGTTGTGAAGATCTTTTTTGTAGAGTTCTTCTGTGTATTCTTGCTACCTCTTCTTAATATCTTCTGCTTCTGTTAGGTCCATACCATTTGTGTCCTTTATTGTGCCCATCTTGGTATTTCTAATTTTCTGGAAGAGATCTCTAGTCTTTCCCGTTCTATTGTATTCCTCTATTTCTTTGCATTGATCACTGAGGAAGGCTTTCTTTTCTCTCCTTGCTATTCTTTAGAACTCTGCATTCAAATGGGTATATCTTTCCTTTTCTCCTTTGCCTTTCGCTTCTCTTCTTTTCACAGCTATTTGTAAGCCCTCCTCAGACAACCATTTTGCCTTTCTACATTTCTTTTTCTTGGGGATGGTCTTGATCACTGCCTCCTGTACAATGTCACAAACCTCCATCCATTGATCTACCCAAACTGAGATTGCTATCCAGTGTTTTTTACATTTCCTAAAGCTTAATGGAAGATTTAAAAGATAATACTTCTTTTTTTTTTAAATATTACATAGAATAGCATAGGTACATGATTTCTTAAATTCAAAAACTCTGAAGATTGAAATGTCTAGATTATTAATTTGAGGCTAAGACCTGACCTGATCAGAACTCACTTGGCAGTGAACACAATCTGAACTCACATGGATCTATAGAATCTATAAGATGTATGAAAATATAGATTTCAGAATATAGAGTTTATAGAATATAAAAATCTATATTTTAAATAAATTTCATATAACATTTATATTTTATCTAGATTTTATATTCACATATCAAGTTGCAAAAAGATTTATGTCTTTGATTATGGGTTGCTGCCCCATGCCTCTCTGGTGGTCTTATTTAATGCATAACATATGATCTGTGTTGCTTTTACAAAATCTGAAACATCCTAGGTTCCAAAATATATAACTCCCAAAGTTTTGGGAAAAGAATGGTGGACCCATGCCATTCTGTTAGAGCAACACTCTTTATCTCATGATGCTCAAAACTGATGATTTTCTATCTTTGGGTAGAAAAACACAAGGAGAAACAAATAATCACAATGTATTTTCTGTACTAACATTGATGGCACAAATGATCTGTGTTAGTCAATATTTACGTGTGCTGTCTCATTTTAAATCTTTCAAAACAGAGGTTCTGACAGTTCACTTTAGTTCAGTCACTCAGTCGTGCCCGACTCTTTGTTACCCCATGGACTGCAGCATGCCAGGCTTCCCTGTCCATCACCAACTCCCAGAGCTTACTCAAACTCATGTCCATGGAGTTGGTGATGCCATCCAACCATCTCGTCCCTTCTCTGTGGGGAAACACAATAAAGTGACCCTTATTAGTCAAAAGTTGGGGGTGGTTTTTCTGAGCCTCTTTTAATATATCAAGAGAAACTGAAAAGGAAAACGCTTTCACAAATTTGAGTTCCTGCTTAGCTCCCATGGGTGGGAAACCAAAAGCAAGTTTTCCTCCTGGTGTCTGATCTGGCTCCTGTGTGGGGACTGTTCCTCTCCTGTTTACAGTCTATTCTGCTTCATCACTCCTGAAAGGCAGCAGACCTGCCCAGATTCCCTTGCACCTCATCATGGGCTCTTGGTGATTTCTAGATGATTCTCCTTCTTCAGATTAGTTTACATAGTCTGGAATTTTGCACCTTTATGAGTTCTTTTAGCTTAAACATTGCCCTTCTGGAACATTCTTTTTTTTATATAAGTAATTTATTTTTCTAAGATTTTTTGATATGGACTGTTTTTAAAAATCTTTATTGAATGTGTTACAATGTTTCATGCTTTTTCTTTTGATTTTTTGGCCATGAGATATGTGGGAATCCCCAACCAGGGATTGAACTCTCACTCCATGTATTAGAAGGTGAAGTCCCAACCACTGGACTATGAGGGAAGTCCCTTCTGGAACATTCTTTAAAATGAAAATGCCCCAGCCAATCACAAGGCCTCTGGTACCTCCAAATCTATAGCCCATTATTCAAGTGTTATTTTACTTAACTACATGATTTCCCTATATAGTTGCAAGGAGATATTTTTATCCTTGTTTTACCTGCCTAAGAAATGCAACTCATAGGTGTTAAATAGTGTAACCAGTGCCACCAAGGTAGTAACAGAAGGGCCATTATGATTTTTTCCTCTACAGTGTGTTAACTTCCTCAATAGAACCATGTCAATCATACGGCAAACAAGATGTTAGCTTTGGCCACCATCTCCAGGAGAAAACAGAAGACCGGACTCTGTCTACCCTGACTCTGTTGAGATTAGCTCTTATAATTTCCTGGATGAAGGGAAGAAGTAGTTATACAAGAGGAACTGAAGTCGGAGAAACCCAGGATAAGCAGAAGGATCAGCAGAAATGAGAGAGTGTGGGGACTAAATTATTAACATTGTGAGTCTAATGTTCGCTGAGTTCTCAGATGTTTTCACATCCAGTCCTTCTCCTAAACTTGCTTAGTAGTCAGAAGTGTTTACAGAGCATCCAGCGTCTGCCATGTGCTCAGTTCTAAGTCTAGTGAAGGAGACTGGAGAAGGTGACCCACTGCCTCCAAGTCTGATTGGGAAGAAAAGGATAACATCCATAAGACAATAGTTATCAGGAAAAGCTCTAGGATTCAGAGGCAACATAGGTCAGGCAGGGCTTAGATGCTCATGGAAATTTCTGTGGAGGGAGTTTTCAATTGGATCTTGAAAGGTAGGTATGAAAAGTCAAGCTGCAAGGCAGAAGTGAACATGGCATGGTTATGGGCTAGTGAACTCATCCTCTAGAGAGGGTGACTGAGTTTGTGGGTTTGAGCACATGTGTGTGCATGCAGGGGACAGCCATCAAGACAACATTGGCCAGGTTTGGTTACACCATTCTCCTGGGTGTCTTTTTGAAAACCAGCCAAGGATTTTGATCTTGAAGTAAGAGAACCTGGGGAGCCACTGTGGGTACAAAGAAGGTAGGTGACATGGTGGGGTAGGTGACATTCTTCTCCTGTGAAGAAATGGAGTGGGGTAAACAAAAGATAGCATTTTGCTTTGAGTGTGAAGTGGAATGGTGGTGCCAAGGACTGATGCGGGGAGGAGGAATACCTTCTGGAAGGCCATCAGTTTTGACCATATTCCACCTGAAATCATGGTGCATAAGTGAAACTGTAAAAAACTGCTATTCAATGTGAATATGAAAAACTCTAGCCATACGTGGTGCATTAAAGTTAAAATTCATTGACATTGTTGTTCAGTCACTCAGTCATGTCTGATTCTTTGTGACCCCATGAACAGCAGCATGCCAGGCTCCCCTGTCCTTCACCATCTCCCAGAGTTTGCTCAAACTCATATCCATGGAGTCAATGGACCAACCACCATGGAGTCCATGGAGTCAACCATCCGACCATCTTGTCCTCTCTCATCCCCTATAACATTAAAAACTTAGTTCCTATAAAAACATACATAACATTTTTCCTACGTGGTTCCACTGTAAATCCCATTTCATCCATCCCCTCTCCCCTAGGTTTCTCAATGCCCTGGAGATACCCCATACCAGTCAAAAATGCCATGTGGCTCACTGGTAAAGAATCTGCCTGCCAGTGCAGGAGACAAGAGTTCAGTCCTTGATCTGGAAAGATCTTCTGGAGAAGGAAATTGCAACCCACTCCAGTATTCTTACAGCTGCAAAAACAATTCCATCAAAATAAAAAAAAATAAAAAAATAAAAAACTTATCTCCTCATTCAAGCTCACCACATTTCAAGCACTCACTAGTGACATATGGCTAATGGCTACCATATTGGACCACCATATGCCAGTATCAGTGGCCATATTGACATATGGCTAATGGCTACCATACAGAAAATTTTGCATCATCTTGGGATGTTCAGTTGCACCAGATCTACGAATCAGTAGCAAATATCAGCATTTTGGTAATGAAGGAGCTCCTGGGATGGAAATGGGAACTAGTGATGCTAAGTCACAGGTCATCTCTCAAGGAGGAGACTGTAGGGGTGAATTTTAGGACATGCATGAAGTTTAGGGGGAAAGGCATAAGGAGAGCAAACAAAAATTGCCCTGAAGTTTTGAAAAAGTGAGAGACACACCATAGCATAAATCCTGCAACAGAACAGGAAGAAAATATCAGTTAGGAGGGAGTGGAGCCGATATCAATTGCCAATGTCGAGGAGAAAGAGAACCAGAAAAGAAATTGTGTTTAGTAATTTGAGGTCATTGGTGACCTATCAGACTTGATGCTGATCTCTGAGACTGCGATAGGAGTTTGGAACTAGGAACAGTTTCAGGAGACTGGTGGGACCAGGGCTTGGTTCAGAGGATGGAGGTAGGGGAGGAAATGGAGGTGGGGAGCAGAGCCAGACAGTAGGAGAAGCAAAAGAAAGAGAGGGAATTGTCACCACCCAGGGCAACCCAGTCAAGTATTCTTTCTTTTTCCAAGAAAAGGAAGCAAAAAGATGAGAGACTCTTCAAGGGTTGTTTGAGAGGATTAGAAGAAGATACTTGTGAAAACCAGATGGATGCCTTTATGGTTGAGATTGAATGAGAAAGGGGGCGCTGGGAGAGGGTTTAAATTTACAGGGGGCTGGGGGAATGGGGGATCAGGAGAGTTATGGGTGGGCTTATGGCCATTGTCCTCTGAGATCAGAAGACTTGTGTGAAGCCAGGGAATGCCTCTGCTTGGTCTGCTGGCTCTCCTGTCTTCCCCACTTCCCTTCCACTGGATTATTCCTTTAAATTGATTTAATTCTGATTTTTTTCTAATGCATTAGACCTTCACACTTGTGCATAGTATGACTCCCTAGCTCTAGATTTCTCTAAAACTGTTGCAACTCTACATGCACACTGTGTCAGGGTCATCTGTCTTATTTATTTATTTACTTTTTAGCCACCCCATGTGGCATAGGAGATCTTAGTTCCCTGACCAGGGATTGAAACTGCACTCACTTTGAAAGGCAGAGTCTTAACCACTGGACCACCAGGGGAGTCCTAGCATCACTTGATTTAGATTGTAAGGATAAAGACAGGGTCTGTTTAACTCTTGTTATACAGGGTTCATCACACTACTGTGAACACAGAGGCAATTAATTCAATACCATTTACTTATAAAGTCAGTAATTACATTTAAATTTGAAGAGCTGCTTTTAAAAAATAGATGTATACAGTTAATTAGGTATGTAAGCATGCATACATATGTGTTGACAACTCTATTGACCAGATAAAGATTATTTGTCGTCCTTGCCTTTAGGGTAAAGAGTTGTTGGAGACTGATTTAATTTTGGATTTTAGTGTATTGGGCACTGACGCTGAATGCTTTGTGGACATTATTTGACTGAGTCCTTGCAAACATGTGGAGCCATAGGTATTCTGAGTCTCATTTCAGAGATGAGGAAATTGTGGCAGAGGCTGGTTCTGTAACTTGCCCAGCGTCACACCATTAAGTACAAGTGGCAGAGTAGGAATTGGAACCTGGTTCTCCCTCGTGCCCAGTCTCATGCCCTTAACATCCTCTGTGTCCTCAGGCCAGCGCACTAAAGTGATGGGTCTATTCCTGCTATCATGACTGAGTTTGCCACAGCTGTGATCATGCCCACATAAGGATGTGTTTGTTCTCTAGAGCCATAATTCTCCTCTCATTACTGAGAGGCAGAAAAATGGTTATGGGGAAATAACAAAAATAACACCTCCTGGTGTCAACCCAGCCTCCACAGAGGACAGAATGCTTAGCAACTCTTTCAAAGTATCCAAGACAAAACTTGATCTTTCCATATTTTCTCCATTTAGAATTAAAATTGTCTTTAATGAATATGGTTTGAATAAATCAAGACATCCTGTTTTAGCTATGTAACTGGGAAGGTAATATTTTCAATCTGATTTAAAATTTTTCTTTTACCAAATTCCACAGGGCAAGGAAGGGGAATGTTAAAGTTAAGGATAAAAAAAACTTCTCAGGAAGTGCACTGATACAAACCATATCTGTGGTCATTGTAAATATCTTTCCAAACTGAAGTCCAGGGTTCCCATGGTAACCGCTTTTACCCTAACTGCTTGCATCATATTTTTTTGTCTAGAAGCCAGTGGAGCAGGACCCAGCTGTGTCACAAAGTTCAGGTGTCAATAGCAGGTGGATCTCCTGGGACAAACACCAGACAGGAAAATATTGCATGCACCCAGCCGCTACCTTCCCACACCCTTGCACTTTGCTACTGTGCTGACCAAGTGCCCAGAGCTCCCCAGGGTTGGCCGTCCTCTCAAAGTCAAACCATAAACTATATCCAACTGTGACTTTTCTCTTTCTCTAGTGAGCATTGGACAGAAATTAGAGCCACATGCTTTGATCTACCAATGTTGCGTCCATCAGTGATCTTGAGCAATCGTGTTTCATAACGGTCAGAACATGGATTCAATAATCCAGGCCAATTGCCAGCTGGAAAAATTGTGTCTTGCCTTCCTATGACTCACTCCAGCCTCCAGATGGAAGTGATTTCCCAAGGTCACTGCAAAACCCAGTTCAAAGGTGTCTTGTGTGGAGAACGTAGGGCATGACAGTACAAGGGAAATTTCACTGAGGGTCAGGAATGTCTTTCCTGTTCTTGCTCTTGACCTCGGCAGATCTGAGAACTTCCGCCCAATCATGAGAGCATCATAGGGACAGCGAATGACTTTCCTCTTCCCCACGCCCTTCTCACCACCCCGCCCTACGCCCTTTCTCCTATATTTTAGGCGGAATGAAGGGACCGAGGAAGAAATGTGCCTTCTTTCACCGAATCATTTCCATTTCTTAAAATAAATCCTTGTTTTCCTCCTTTGGGAAGCCACCCCAGGACTAGGATCTCAAAATATCTTGTATTTACTTTATGTGAGAAACATATTGAGAGCCTACTAGGTGGCAGATACAGCAGACCCTGACTTCAAGGTGGAAACCAACATATAACTGAGCCTTTTAAAGGGCTGTGATTATTACGTAGGCACTGTTAGAAGAGGTTGCTTTTCCAATTTTGGATATGTGTGTGTGAGTATGTGTGTGTGTTAGTTGCTCAGTCATGTCCAACTCTTTGAAACCCCACCAACTATAGCCCACCAGGCTGCTCTGTCCATGGAATTCTCCAGGTAAGAATACTTGAGTGGATAGCCATTCCCTTCTCCAGGGGACCTTCCTGACCCGGGATCTTCTGCATTACAGGTAGATTCTTTACTGTCTGAGCCACCAAGGAAGCCCAATTGGGGGGGCAGGGCAGAATGTCAGAAGTCTTCATAAAAGAAGATTGGTGTGATCTTCATATAATTAGCATTCACATTTCATGATTAGGACATAGGTTTAAATACACACATCAACATGCAAGTTTGTCTTGATGTCTCCTTGTTGTTGTTCAGTCATTTGGTTGTGGACTGCAGTATGCCAGGCTTCCTTGTCCTCACCATCTCCCAGAGTTTGCCCAAGTTCATGTCCACTGCATTGGTGATTCCATCCAGCCATCTCATCCTCTGACACCATCTTCTCCTTCTGCCCTCAATATCTCCTTAGATCACAAAAATCTTCAATATGAAAACCTGGTCTTTCTTATTATAGGTAAAATATCTGACTTACCTAGAATAGAGCTGAGAAACCAATGAGGATCATCGTGGCCCTGACTTTGCCTCCAAAACTGAGGGAACAGATTGGAGAATCTTCAGGCTGTCTATGTGAATTGGGTGGCCTGTGCAGCTGAGTATACAGTGTCCAGTGGGAAATGGCCCCAAAGCTATAGAGTGGTGCTAGTGGTAAAGAACCTGCCTGCCAATGCAGGAATCATAAGATTGAAACATAACATTCAATCCCTGGGTGGGGAGGACACCCCAGAGGAGGGCATGGCAACCCACTCCAGTTTTCTTGCCTGGAGAATCCTGTGGACACAGGAGCCTGGTGGGCTGCAGTCCATGGGATCACACAGAGTCAGACACCACAGAAGCTACTTAGCATGCGTGCACACACGACACTACTTTTATTATTTTCAACCACTTCTTTTACTTTATACCATTTTTAAAAAAATCCCCTCCCTCTTGAGCCTCCCTCACCCCACCCCACCCCCGCATCCTGCCCCTTTACATCTCACAGAGCGCCAGGCTGGGTTCCCTGTATTAACAGCAGCTTCCTACTAGCTAACTGTTTTACACATGGAGGTGTATATGTTCTACCATTTCCTTAAAAGTAATGGTACCTACATTTTAACCATAATTTCGCGCTTTGGATACCTTGATTCAGAAGCACAACTTTTCTTTTAAATTAGAGTATACTTGCTTTTCAATGTTGTGTTAGTTTCTACTGTACAGACAGCAAAGTGAATCAGCTGCAGGCCTGCATACATCCCCTCTTTTTTGTATTTCCTTCCCATTTAGGTCACCACGGAGCACTGAGTAGAGTTCCTTGTGCTATAAAAGTAGGTTCTCATTAGTTATCTGGTTTTTTCCCTTTGGCCATATTTATTTATTTATTAAACTTTTATTGTGCTGGGGTGTAGCCAATTAATAAACAATGTCATGATGGTTTTAGGTGAACAACAAAGGAACGTTGTCCATATACTGCGTACAGTCTCTCCCCAAGCCCCCTCGCATCCAGACTGCCACATAATGTTGAGCAGAGTTCCCTGTGCTATACAGTAGGTCCTTGTTTGTTATCCACTTTAAATATAGCATTGTGTACATGTCCATCCCAAACTACCTAACTATCCCTTCTCCCAGTCCTTCCTCCCAGCAAGTATACGCTCATAGTAGTAGATATATGTCAATCCCATCTCCCAATTCATCCCACCTCCCTATCCCCCTGTCCATATGTTTTTTCTCTATGTCTCTAACTCTGTTTCAGAAGCATGACTTTTAAAGATTCACACTTGCTACTATGTGACTCTGGGAAGGTTCGTTCTCCCCAGGCCTCACTTCTTCTTTTAATTAATTAAGCTGTATTGAAGTATAGTTGGTTTATAATGTTGTGTTAGTTTCAGTTGCATAGCAAAGTGATTCAGTTACACATATACATATATATTTTTTCCCTTATAGATAATTACAAAATATTGAGCATATTCCCTTGTGCTATACTGTAGGTCCTTGTTGGTTATCCATTTTACATATAGTAGTGTGTATCGGTTAATCCCAAACTCCTAATGTATCCCTCCCCCTACTTTCTCCTTTGGTAACCATGTTTGTTTCTATGTCGAGTGTGCATTCTCAGTCATGTCTGACTCTTTGTGACCCCATTGACTGTGATCCATCCTCTGTTCATGGGATTATCCTAGCAAGAATACTGGAGTTGGTTGCCATGTCCTCCTCCAGGGGATCTTCCCAACCCAAGGATCGAACCCAAGTCTTCTGCACTGAAGGTAGATTCTTTACCACTCAGCCACCTGCGAAGCCCACTGTTGCTATGTCTTTAGACCTCAACTGATGAGGTGATGTTTCTTAAGCTCTGCATTATATTCTACAGGCCTCACCTAAAGCAGTCTTAGTAGTAGTAGTCATTGCTCAGTCACGTCTGACTCTTTGTGACCCCACGGACTGTAGCCTGCCAGACTCCTCTGTCCATGCGATTCTCCAGGCAAGAATACTGGAGTGGATTACCAGTCCCTTCCCCAGAGGGTCTTCCCAACCCAGGGATTGAACCCGGGTCTTCTGCACTGCAGGCAGATTCTTTACCATCTGAGCTACAGGAAAGATCCAAACAGTCTTAATCAGCTTTGAATCCCCAGATACAATGTACAGTACCTATCCCTTGTGGGGCTGACAGGAAGTGGAAAATATCAGAGACTGCCCCAGCTGGATGTGTCACTTCCTTCGAAGATGTCTGGTTGTCAACACAACCAGAGGACATGCTCTCATGTCCCAATTTGTTGAATTAAATTAAAAGGACTCAAGGTCCAGTTCTACTTGTGAGATGATAAAATGAATCTTCCTGTGGAGTTCAGATATCCTGATCAGCTGTGCCATATTGTGTATAAATAGCAGAACTAAGAGTTTGGACTTTCTCCATGTGGAGGTGACTTGGCTCTTTAAGTTAGTACAACTTTAATCTTCAGATGTACATTCAGGCAAAGATTTGCCCAGGTTTCATGCTGTTAAACATTTAGATCTAAAAGGAAAAACGTCAATTATCCAAAACACTTAAATGTGATCTCGTAAACTAAAAAAGTCTCCAAATTCCTTTCGGTGCCAGAAAAGTAAACTCAGTGTGAAACAGCTGTGTGATTGAAAGCCTGTCCTGGTTTGTACTCAGTTACTTGGCTTAACTACACAGCCTTGAGAAACAGGAGTCTTGTGATCAGTGTAGACGGCCAACGGGAAAAACTCAAGCCAAAAAGAAAAAATCTGAATTGTCCTAATTATATGTTGCAATGCTTCCAGTAACTTAAAGATGATTCCATTTTCCTGTCCTGAATTGCCTTGTTAGAGAATAAAGTCTTAGAATAGGAATCAAAGCCAGAAAAGCAGGGAATACTGACCCGTAGAAGATGCATCTTCTCAGTTTGTGTTAGGCCACCAGGGTGGGTGTCAGAATGTGTACGTGTGTACTTAGTTGTGTCTGACTCTTTTGCGACCCCATGGACTGTAGTCCACCAGGCTCCTCTGTCCATGGGATTCTCTGGGCAAGAATACTGGAGTGGGTCCTTCTCCAGGGGATCTTCCCAACCCAGGGCTCGAACCCACGTCTCCTGCATCTCCAGCATTGGCAGGTGGGTTCTTTACCACTTTGAAAGCCTGAGTGTCAAAATAGCCACTGCAAGCAAAGCATCCTCGTTGCGGACTTCAGTCAGCTCTCTGGCCATTTACTTGAGTACCAATGGCTACTGAAGACTTCAGCACAACTCTTACTACTTCTCCTTTGAACTGTGTAATGTCCTGTAGATTCCACACTCCAGATGAAGCTATTTTAATACAATAGAATCTTTGTGGGTCCAGAATAAATAAAACATCTTTTCATAAGGGGTTTTGGAAAAGATTCAGACAGATGCCTGGTGGAGGAAGTGGACTTTGTCTGCTTTATTTTTTTCTATTTACAAAGACAGGTATTTTCCAGCATGTATCTGCTAAGCCATTTACACAAACTTCTTTTGATAATTGCTATCCTATAGGTGGGCTTCTCACATGGCTCAGTGGTAAAGAATCTGTCTGCCAATTCAGGAGACTTGGGAGGCATGGGTTTGAGCCCTGGGTTGGGAAGATTCCCTGGAGGAGGAAATGGCAACTCACTCAAGTATTTTTGCCTGGAGAATCCCATGGACAGAGGAGCTTGGCAGACTGTAGTCCATGGGGCTGTAAAAAGTCAGACATAGAGAGTATGAGCACACACGTGGGTGCAAAGACACACAGAGTGTTTGAAATTTGTCTCCTAACACACCGGTGTAGTGTGAGAACAGTGTCATTGGCCCCAGGGCCCTGGACAATTTGATGGGCTTTCTGTTCAAGGATATGGGGTCAAGGAAGGTGGAAAGGGACTTTTGCAGTCCGAGCACTTAACATGCTTTGTGAGCCAGGGCCGTGAGATTAGACTCTTCACAGACCAGTATCTGGGTCCTTGCCACATATGTGGCTCCTTTAAGGAATGGGAAGAAGTCAGGGTCACGAATCAGAACATTTCAGGTGAGTGAGTGCAGCTCTAGCGCTCACTACTTTGGCCACGTTGCTGTCTCTGCCAGGATCTGGGTTTGTTGCCTGAAAAATGGGATTTGTTTAAAAGCTGCCCCAATTACCTCAGAATAATATCACCGGGGAGTCACGCGAGGGATAAGATTCGAGTGCCATAAACAGTTGTGCTGTACAGATGTCAGACTGTAGTGTTACATTGACTGCAGGACATGAAGAATCCCTGTCTAAAGTGGCAGTCAGTTTGTTGGTGACAAGATTTAGAACCTTTAGTCAGTGGACGGGTGCTTGGCTGATTTTGTTACTGGTCTATGGACAGAGTAAGTGTTTAGAGATGTTTATAGCAAGATGACCGGGAAATTCTGTTAAATGTGATAATAAAAATCAGGCCTTGTATTTGCTTGTCCTTTATGGTTTCTTTCTCTTTTTTGTCATTTATATTTCTTACATTTAACAAAAGCACTGGTATTGATATATGTTGTATTTGGAAAAAGACTGGCCTCTCACAGAGATTGGAGAAACTGTAGCGTGGTGGTGGTTTAGTTATTAAGTTTTGTCAACTCTTTGCAACCCCATGGATGTAGCCCGCCAGGCTCCTCTGTCCGTGGAATTTTCCAGACAAGAATACTGGAGTGGGTTGCCATTCCTTCTCCAAGAGATCTTTCCAACCCAGAGATTAAACCCAGGTCTCCTGCATTGCAGGCAGATTCTTTACCGACTGAGCCATCAGGATGTGTGGGGCATCAAAACTCCAGAAGACAAGTGAAAAACTAAAATGAGGGTTGCATGTTTTACCTACCCCTTGAGAGGCTGACGGAAAGTGGAAAATACCAGAGACTGCCCCAGCTGGATGTGTCACTTCCTTCGAAGATGTCTGCTGTCTTGTCAACACAACCAGAGGACATGCTCTGATGTCCCAACCTGGGAATCTGCCCCAGTATCATCAAAAGGAATAAAGGCCCCAAGAGTAGGGCTATAAGCACTTTTCCTAAGGTGATGCTGCTGATGAAATCTGGCCATCCACAGAAGGTCATGGTCAGCTGAGCAAGGAGAGGATGCTAATTTCCATGTCCAGACCATCAGAAGTGGCTGAATGATCTGAAGACAGCCTGCTTTCTGTTTTGGTACTGATATTTATAAATTGGTGTACAGTTGATCCTTGAACAACAGGAATCTGAACTGCATAGGTCCACCGATAGGCAGATTTTTTTTTTAATTGTGTACAGTACTACACAATCAGAGGCTGATTGAATCTGCAGATGCCAGCTGCATATGCAGAGGGCTGACTGTGAAGTTATTCTTGGATTTTTCCACTATGAAGGCATTAATACCCTTAACCTTCATGTTGTTTGACAGTCAACTGTGACTTTAAAATATATTTTAATATCAAATAAGATAATCCTCATCCTTTTGGCTTTTCATACATATTTACTCTTCCAGATGAAATGTGGAATTATTTAGTTCTCTCATTTGGAAGTCTGTTAACTTGTATATTAAAATGAATAAAAGTGATATCTTTATATGATAAAGAAGCCCCATCCAGGCATGTATCACTTCATTTAAGTCAGTTAAGCTTTGTAACTTTCCCTTTGTGTCTTCTATACACTTCTTGTTAAATGAATCCCTAGATATTTTAGATTTTTTATTGGAATATAATTGTTTTACAATGTTATGTTAGTTTCTGCTGTACAATAACATGAATTAGCCATATGTATGCATATGTCCCGTCCCTCTTAAGCCTCCCTCCCACCCACCTCCCATACCCCTCTTTAGTTCCTCACAGAGCACTGAACTGAGATCCCTGTGCTATACAGCAGCTTCTATCTAGCTAGCTGTTTTACACGTGATAGTGTATATATGTCAGTGCTAGTCTCTCAATTTTATTGTTACTGTGAATGAAGTCCTGACCCCCATTGCATTCTAACTCTAATGATTACTGGTAGATAGGAAAGCTTTAAGGTTTTAGGTTTAACCAACCACCATCCTGCTGTCTCATTATGGTTCCAGTAATTCTTTTGGCTAATTCTTTGGCGTTTTCCAGGTCTACAAAATCATCTGCGTTTATCAACTCTGGTCCTCTTTCCAGTATGTACAACTTACCCTTTTCTTTGGCTAATTGTGTTGGCTATTATTTCTAGAACAATGTTAAATAAGTAAAGATGTCCTGCTGAGATAACAGGCTTCCAGAACTTTCTTTCTTATCAGTAGAAACATGGAACTTTAAAGTTCTGGGTCAGCCTCCTCTTCCTCTCCATTGTTGCTCAAACACTTGCTGATAAAAGTAAAATCTCATTCGGATGACTGTGAAAGGCAGTTTTGGGAGAAATACACAATTGAGTACTTTCCCTTGGCTTTGCCTTAATAATATGGGGCTAGAAAGAGAAGGTGGGATTGAAGGACTGATTCCAGTCTAATTATGAGGTGCCTACATTTTGTAACATCTTAATTAGCCTCAGGAGGGTGCTTACCTGAGTCACTGCTGGGGTCCTTAGTGAGGACCCAGTCAGAACAATTGTTCAATTTATAAAGCTCTGCCTTTCAAGGAGATAGTAGGGGGTACTTCTGAGGTCTTTGCTTTGCATTTTGTGCTTAATTTCAATTCAAACTTGTATTCAAGGTATGCACTCCTGACAAGCAAAAGGAAGACAAAATTTATCCCTTGCTTCTATTTCCAACCCATTCAAAAATAGAAGGCAGGCAGAGTTCTCAGGAGTGGACGTTGGTTCAGCTGGGAGACTGGTCATCTGGTCTCCACTGTGACAAGGTCAGGGGAAATCAGAATTCCCCGGGCTGGGCATCTCTTCTGTTTCCCCTCAGTATAGAGTCTGGTTAGGCTTCAGAATTGTCAATGTTCAGAGTAAATGAAAAATCAGGGAATCAAACAAGCTGCTCTTTACTTCTGCTTACTCCCTTACTTTATGCCTTGGCACAGACAGTATATATGCGTGTGTGCATACTCAGTCGCTCAGTCGTGTCCAACTCTTTGCGAGCCCATGGGCTGTAGTACACCAGGCTCCTCTGTTCATGGGATTCTCCAGGCAAGGATACTGGAGTGGGTTGCCATTTCCTTCGCCAGGGGATCTTCCCAACCCAGGGATCAAACCTGCATCTCCTGCTTTGGCAGGCAGGTTCTTTACCGCTGAGCCACCTGGGAAGCCATGAGTAGTAGTTTCTTAACTACACATAAATGTGATCATGTCCAGTGCAGTGGATGCTGTGCTGTGCTCTCGGGGCCCTTCCCTCCAGGACCAAAGCGGTGGATGACACTCAGTGCTGGGAGTGCTGAATTCCCAGCTCCCAGCTCAGTCTCCCCTCTCCTGGTGGGAGCTGTCCCCTCTCTGGAAGCAGCCTGCTTACAATGACAGTCTTTGTCCTAATTCAGCACAGCTGTTCAGCGCTCTCCAGCTCCAGTGGGATTGGCTTCACTCCCCAACAGGTGTGATCCCAAGGGTACATCCCATAAACCTCCCACAGACAAACCTCCATCTTAGAGTCAACTTCCCAAGTAGCGTCTACTGCCCAGAGCCTGTCCCTCAGTCCACTTCCCTGACCTATACAATCTGCTGGAATTTTTAGTGTCATTCTTGTTGTGTGTGTGTGCCAACACCTCCCTTACAGAGGGAGACCCAGTGGGAAATGAAGGAGAGTTTGGTGAGGGGAGGGCAAGACTGACGAGCTTGAGGAAGTCCTAAGGTCTCCTGGTGTCTCCTTCCTCTAGATGGATGAAAGACAGAGTAGAGACCTTCAGGACCTCTTCTGCTCTGGCCTTCCAGCCTGGAGCACTTGGGGCTGGGAAGCCCACCAGGGGCTGTGGAGCACAGCACAGGAGCTGCTGCTGCTGGCCTGGGGCCGAAAAAGAAGGACCTCGGAGCAAAGGTGGGCAGAATGGGCATAGGAGGAACTGCCAGAAGTATACTCCCCATCCCAGACCGAAAATGGTGTTTAGCTAGCCCCCATGAGTGGATTTATGCTCCTCTTGTCCCTAAAAAACAACTGGGATGTGAACTGGCATGTGGCTGATATACCCAAGAGGATGGGGGAAGATTAAGGTGTCACTGTTGTTGTTTAATCACTAAGTCGTGTCCAACTCTTTGTGACCCCATGGACTGTAGTCCCCTAGACTCCTCTGTCCGTGGGATTCTCCAGGCAAGAATACTGGAGTGGGTTGCCATTTCTTTCTCCAGAGAATCTTCCTGACCCAGGGATCAAACCCTCATCTCCTCCATTGGCAGGTAAATTCTTTACCACTGAGCCACCAGCAAAGCCCAAGATTGAGGTGACTGTCCTTAAATTGGAAAAAATCTATTTAGAATATTTGAGCACAGATGTACCTCCTCTTACGTCTAAGATGTTGGATGTGATCAGGCGCCTCCATGACCTCTGCATCTTCTGCAGACTGGCCATGGTCAGTGATGGGGTAGGGTGGGAGAGCTCGGCAGGTATGTCTCTATGTGGTCAGGCACCAGACATGAAGTATCTTACCGGGTTGGTCATCACTGGCGCCTCCTCTCCTCTTTTCGGTGTGTGTTGAAATGAGCTGACCCTCTATGCTACTATTGTGACAGAGACTCATTATCCCTAATAAGCATTTCATAACTCCATCTATTTTTGCCAATTGTTTTAAGTCTCTCTGATTAGCTATGTGAGGCATGCTGTTATCTTAATCTTCTTAACGTCCATGTGAGAGTTTGACAAGTCAGCAGGGGACCTTGCCTTAGCTGCCAAGGATACACGATTAGGTTACAGCTCCTGTGACCCATGCTTCAGAGCCTCCCTGCCCGTCCCCCTCCTTGTCAAGGATTCATCGCCAGAGCATACTTCTTTTAAAAGACCTCAGTTTCCTAAAGTCTGGTAAGTCATGGTGTATCAATGAGAACAAAGCTGTTAGGAAGACCAGTATCTTGGGCTTCCAACAAATAAATTAATCTTGTGAAAATAAGTAAATAAAGAGGGGGAAAGGTGTATGTGTGTGAGAGAGAGAAAGAAAGACCTTATCCAATTCCAGTTGGGAGCCTATGCAACAAGCAGCCTCAAAGCTTCAGAATCAAAAGTGTATGTATATATGGGACTTCCATGGTTGCTTCCCTGGTGGCTCAGTGGTAGAGAATCTGCCTGTCAATGCATGAGATGCAGGTTTGATCCCTGGGTTTGGAAGATCCCTTGGAGGAGGAAATAACAACCCACTCCTGTATTCTTGCCAGGAAAACCCCATGGACAGATGAGCCTGACAGGCTACGGTTCATGGAGTCACAAAAAGTCAGCACAACTTAGTGACTGAGTCAAGCATGCACATGTGTATGTATATTTTTTCACTTAAAAAATTTTTATTGAAGTATAATATGCTGATAGAAAAATGCACCTAAGTATCCATCTTGATGAATCTTTACAAAGTGAGCCCACCTGGGTATCCAGCACCCAGTTTAAGAACCAGCATCACCCAGAGCCAGAGACCCCTTATACCCTCCTCCACTCAGCCCAAATAACCACTCTCTCAACCTCTACTCTATAGATTCCTTCTGCCAGGCTTTGACCTTTACATAGATAGAATCACACAGGATGTAGTGTCTTAAGCATTTGTTAGCTTTTTCTCTTGCAGTCGAGGTCCTTTTAGTCTCGTTATGCAGATTCATATTTTAACCTTCTGCAAGGGTTAATACAGAGTCCAGAGGGAGTAGTCAACATTGTGGCAGAGCTTGAGTGCTTCTTTTCCTCAGATCATTTCAGGGTAGGAAAATAATTGAGGTTTTGGCAGCTGAGATGACTGTGGGCGGAACAGCTTATTTCTCAGTTAATTCCTTAAGTAAACCATCATCTCTGCCAAATATTGCCGTAGCCACTCTGAGGAAGGTCCAACTCTGCTATCCCTCCAGCCACACCATCTTTGTTTCTACTTTCTATTAACTTTCCCACTTTTTTTGTTGAAAGAATACTGTCAAGTGTCAGAGCCTCATCCTTTCTTGGCCATTTCCCTGTGGTCCAGATGTGTGTTCTGATAACTAAGCTGGTTCTGGAGATAGAAGAAGAAAGCAGAGGTTGGAACTGGGTTGACAAGAGTGAGTGAGTGAGCATCTTCATTTCATAGCCGTGTTCCTCTAGGTTGTCCCCTTTCTTTGCAAGCAGGGCATCGATGGCTGCCTCCAAGGATCAAGTGTGGGTGTGGACGGAATAGGTCATAAAGCATCTTCTGCTAACCATGGTCTTGGGTGTTGACCCAGCCTCCTGCTCCCACCCCCACACCCCAGGGCACCACTCTTCCCTGCCCCAAAGTAGCCAGGTGCTAAAGTGGTGGTTCTTTTTTTTTTTTTTGGGTTGGGCTGAAGGGGAAGCTCCAATACTGTGGCCACCTGATGTGAAGAGCCAACTCTTTGGAAAAGACTCTGATGCTGGGAAAGATTGAGGGCAAGAGAAGAGAACAGCAGAGAATGAGATGGTTGGATGACATCACCGACTTAATAGACATGTGTTTGAGTAAACTCTGGGAGAGGGTGAAGGACAGAGAGGCCTGGCATGCTGCAGTCCATGCAATTGCAAAGAGTTGGACACGACTGAGCGGCTGAACAGCAAACCAGGTCTTAGTCTTGGCACATGGGATCTCTGCAGTCTCATGCGGGATCTTTCTCTGTGGCTCCGGGACTCTCTAGCTATGGCTCGTAGGCTCCAGAGCACAGGCTCAGTAGTTGTGGCACACCGAGTTGCTTCACAGCTTGCGGGATCTTAGTTCCCCAACCAGGGATCAAACTTACATCCACTGCATTGCACAGTGAATTCTTTAACCCGTGGACCACCAGGGAAGTCCCAAAGTGTGGTTCTCATTGGTGAGCATGTCCTAGAAACTTATTAAATGTGTAGATTGCTAGCCCCACTTCCAGAAATCCTGCCTCATGCAGGCTAAGGTGGGTCCTTGTGGTTCTGACACACATAGTTGAAATACTTGTTTTCTGCAAGCATTTGGCATTTCTTCTCCCTGCAGTACCCAGCCCAGCCTCCTCTGCACTTGGAACATAGAGTCACTGTTTCCCTAGTGAATCTGCTTCCACTCAGCTTGTCTGCACCTTAGATTAGGGTTTTCAGCATTTCCTCTAGAGACACTTACCAGGAGCAGGTGGGGTTATCCACAAGTGGAATATGTGTTGTGGAATTACAGTAAGTCTTCTACATAGGAACCTTCAAGTTGCAAATTTTCAAAGGTGCAAATCTGGAGCTTACTAATGAAGACCTGATGGAATGGGAGGCCCAGAGAAAGAATGAAGAGAGATAAGAGGAAGAAGTAACTAAAGAATAGAAGAGATTTACGACACACTAAGTGGCAAGAGGATTTTCTTTATTTGAGGAGGCACTGTTAGTTTTGGAAGCACAGGACTTGAATGGAGAATGGTACATGCAGGTTGCAGCAGCCGTTCAGAATGCAACCTAGTGCTACTGTGTCATCTATCATGAAAGAAAAAGAGCTACTACCCAGACATCACTGGATTGTTTATTTCAAGAGAGTAGATAGACTTGAATCCAGCAAGGAACCAGGATTGTTAGGTTCCTTCAGTTTCAGGTGTGAGTGTAATTACAGCTTGTCCTCTGTCTCCTATTGCTGATGGTCCCTCAGCTCTGCCATCTCTCACCTCCTCTCCCTCCTCCAGTCAGTAACTTTTCTTGCCTGTTCACTCAATGCCAGCCTCTGTATGCCAGCTGTTGTACTGTACTACTGTACTTTTCAAGGTACTGTACCACAAGATTAAGTGTTTTCTTAATCTTTTGTGTTTGTTTTTATTATTATTACTTGTGTGAAGAGTATTATAGAGCTATTACAGTATCGCACTATATAGCTGATTGTGTTAGTTGGGTACCTGGGCTAACTTTGTTGAACTAACAAACAAACTGGACTTGTGAACGTGCTCTTGGAATGGAACTCGTTCATATTTAGGGAACTTACTATACTTATCTAGGTTTCCATTTTATGTGGGGTAGTCTTCTGAACTCCAATACTGGCTCTTTGCCCACATTCATGAAAAACTCAAGACTCAGGCTCTGTGTGTTCAGAGGTGGAGTCAAGGATTGTGTGTGTGTGTGTGTGTGTGTGTGTGTGTGCACTAAGTCACTCAGTCATGTCCAACTCTGTGCGACCCTGTGGACTGTAGTCTGCCAGGCTCTTCTGTCCATGGGATTCTCCAGGCAAGAATACTGCCTGGAGTTGCCATGCCCTCCTCCAGGGGATCTTCATGACCCAGGGATCGAACTCGTGTCTCTTATGTCTCCTACATTGGGAGGCTGGTTCTTTACTACTAGCACCACATGGGAAGCATGGAATCAAGGATTACGTAGCTGCATTTCTTTGCTCTGTGATTGAGCCTTTTATCTTTCTGCCTAGTGCTCATTTTTTCCTGTTGTTCTCTTTCTCCACTTACTGAATTGTCATTTCTTCCTTGCCACTTTTTTTCTTGTGGATAAAATTTCATTGGCACATAATTTTAAGTTCCATTGAAAGTCCTATTTAAATTTATTAAGAATATGGGGTGAATCGGAATCCTTGCAACATGGCTCTTCACTTTAAGAGACATGCATATCCCTTCATTTTATCCTTTCTTAGAATATTGTTCTGGAACTGTCTTGCCTTTGTGTTGCTTGCCCCCAGGCAGCTGTCATAGGGGGTACTACTAGTAGCCATTAATTAGAATTTGCCTTATTTTGTGGTCGGTTTCTTGTCAGCCCTGTGTTTACCCTCCTGTCATGTGGTCTTGAGTCCAGCAGGGTTTATCCAGACCCTGGCTTTGTCAGCAAGTGCGGCAGGCAGGTTACATGTGGCTCTATGGGTCAGGGTAGCTGATGGTTCAATACCCGGGCCAGGTGACAGCAAGAAGACACCACAGTCCCTAGTGTGTTTCTCAGCTTCCAGAAATTGTTTGTGTACTGTGACTCTGCTCTACTGAGATGTGATACTTTTGCAAAATTATGTGCCAGCCACCTTAAATTTGATGTTAACTTCTTCATGCATACAGCCCTGTAGGTTTAAAGGAAGAAGCAGTGGAGGAATTCTGAGATTAAGTGATATGACTTATACGTGGCAAATGCAGAATGGGCATCCTACCCTGGGCTTTAACTCAGGATGCCCCGTGTGTGGTTATGATGTGTCCCCGGCAAATATTAGTGCTTCCTAAGTCACAGGCATGACTGTTGTTTCCAGAGTTTAGGTCAGCTGACTCTTGGTCACTGACCATGAAGACATGAAAGAATTGATGTGCACACCCTACAACTTCATTTATTAGAGAAGCAGTCTACAGGGAGCATGTGTGTGAGCATGCTCAGTTGCTTCAGTCGGGTCCAACTCTTTGCAACTCTATGGACTATAGTCCACCAAGCTCTTTTGCCCATGGGATTCTCCAGGCAAGAATACTGGAGTGGGTTGCCGTGCCCTCCTCCAGAGGATCTTCCTGATCCAGGGATTGAACCCGAGTCTCCTGTGTCTCCTGCATTGCAGGCAGTTTCCTTACTGCTGAATCACCAGGGAAACCCTACAGGGAACATTCAGTTGTTCAGTTCAGTCACTCAGTTGTGTCCAACTCTTTGTGACCCCATAGACTACAGCATGCCAGGCTTCCCTGTCTATCACCAACTTCCAGAGTTTGTTCACACTCATGTGCATTTAGTCAGTGATGCCATCCAACCATCTCATCTTCTGTTGTCCCCTTCTCCTCCTGCCTTCAGGGTCAAGAGGGTCTTTTCCCAGCATCAGGTCTTTTCCAGTAAGTCAGTTCTTTTCATCAGATGGCCAGAGTATAGAGCTTCAGCTTCAGCATCAGTCCTTCCAACGAATTTTCAGAACTGATTTCCTTTAGGATTGACTGGTTGGATCTCCTTGCAGTCCAAGGAACTCTCAAAGAGTCTTCTCCAGCACCACAGTTCAAAAGCATCAGTTCTTCCACACTCATCTTTATGGTCCAACAATCACATCTATACATGACTACTGGAAAAACCATAGCTTTGACTAGATGGACCTTTACCAGCAAAGTAATGTCTCTGCTTTTGAATATGCTGTCTAGGTTTGTCATAGCATTTCTTCCAAGGAGCAAGGGTCTTTTAATTTCACGGCTGCAGTCACCATCTGGGAGCATACAGAGAGCATAGTCACCCTAAAACCAAGAGAATTTCATCAAATTGTGGTCATGCCAGTATCACAGAAACAACAGATATATAAAGAAAGAAACACTGTGAGTTCTCAGTATCCCAGGCCTTTGCCCCCAGCCCTGTGTTCTGAAATCGTCCCTCCTTTCAGCAGCTCCTGAAGTTGCTCTCTGGCGACAAGAAGCACCTTTATGTTAAAGTGTTGATGACTAATGAAGGACTTGGGCAACACCCCTTCCAGGCATATGGTGTTTTTTATTTAAACATGGATGGAATGGGGGAAAGAATCTAGCATTATTAAGCTTAGTACCAAATCTCCTGGTCTCCCATAAGGACTTGGAGGCTTTCATAACCATAGGCAAGTGGGAGGGATTTGTGTACAGTGATCCTCTTCCTCAACAAAAAGGAAAGGCAACTTGTGACAAGGAGACCCGGGATTTTTTTTTCTTTTTTAACTTTTCATTTTGTATTGGGTATAGCTGATTAACAATGTTGTAATAGCTTCCAGTGAACAGCAAAGGGACTCAGCCATACATATATATGTTTCCATTCTCTCCCAAACTCCCCTCCCATCCAGGCTGCCACATAATGTTGAACAGAGTTCCCTGTGCTGTACAGTAGGTCTTTGTTGATTATCTGTTTTAAATGTAGCAGTGTGTATGTGACTGGTATGGTTGTTTTCTAATTGAACAGCAGCATGAACTAACTTGAAAGCAGAAAAACATCTACTTCTGCCTTATTGACTATGCCATAGCCTTTGACTGTGTGGATCACAACAAAATGTGGAAAATTCACAAAGAGATGGGAATACCAGACCGCTTGACCTGCCTCCTGAGAAATCTGTATGCAAATCAAACAGCAGCAGTTAGAACCGGACATGTAACAAGAGACTGGTTCCAAATTGGGAAAGGAGTATGTCAAGGCTGTATATTGTCACCCTGTTTATTTAACGTCTATGCAGAGTACATCATGCAAAATGCCGGGCTGGATGAAGCACAAGCTGGAATCAAGATTGCCAGGAGAAACATCAATAACCTCAGATACTCAGATGATACCACCCTTATGGCAGAAAGCAAAGAAGAACTAAAGAGCCTCTTGATGAAAGTGAAAGAAGAGAGTGAAAAAGTTGGCTTAAAACTCAACATTCAGGAAACTAAGATCATGGCATAGGGTCCCATCACTTCGTGGCAAATAAGTGGGGAAACAATGGAAACAGTGACAGACTTTATTTTCTTGGGCTCCAAAATCACTGCAGGCAGTGACTGCAACCATGAAATTAAAAGACACTTGTTCCAAATAGAAAGCCCAGGGATAAATCCATGCACCTATGGACACCTTATCTTTAACAAAGGAGGCAAGAAATATACAATGGAGAAAAGAAAATCTCTTTAACAAGTGCTGCCTGGAAAACTGGTCAATCACTTGTAAAAGAATGAAACTAGAACACTTTCTAACACCATACACAAAAATCAACTCAAAATGGATTAAAGATCTAAATGTAAAACCAGAAACTATAAAACTCCTAGAGGAAAACATAGGCAAAACACTCTCTGACATAAATCATAGCAGGATCCTCTATGACCCACCCCCCAGAGTAATGGAAATAAAAGCAAAAATGAACAAATGGGACCTAATTAAACTTAAAAGGTTTTGCACAAGGAAGGAAACTATAAGCAAAGTGAAAAGACAGCCTTCAGAATGGGAGAAAATAACAAACGAAGCAACTGACAAAGAATTAATCTCAGAAATATACAAGTAACTCCTGCAGCTCAATGTCAGAAAAATAAACAACCCAATCAAAAAATGAGCCAAAGAACTAAACAGACATTTCTCCAAAGAAGACATACAGATGGCTAACAAATACGTGAAAAGATGCACAACATCACTCATTATCAGAGAAATGCAAATCAAAACCACCATGAGGTACCATCTCACATCGGTCAGAATGGCTGCTATCCAAAAATCTACAAACAATAAATGCTGGAGAGGGTATGGAGAAAAGGGAACCCTGTTACACTGTTGGTGGGAATGCAAACTAGTACAGCCACTCTGGAGAACAGTGTGGAGATTCCTTAAAAAACTGGAAATAGAACTGCCATACGACCCAGAAATCCCACTGCTGGGCATACACACCAAGGAAACCAGAATCGAAAGAGACATGTGTACCCCAATGTTCTTTGCAGCACTGTTTATAATAGCCAGGACATGGAAGCAACCTAGATATCCATAGGCAGACAAATGGATAAGGAAGTTGTGGTACATATACACAATGGAATATTACTCAGCCATTAAAAAGAATACATTTGAATCAGTTCTAATGAGGTAGATGAAACTGGAGCCTATTATACAGAGTGAAGTAAGTCAGAAAGAAAAACACCAATACATTATACTAATGCATATGTATGGAATTTAGAAAGATGGTAACGATGACCCTATACTTGAGACAGCAAAAGAGACACAGGTGTATAGAACAGTCTTTTGGACTCTGTGGGGGAAGGCGAGGGTGGGATGATTTGAAAGAATAGCATTGAAACATGTATAATATCATATGTGAAACAGATTGCCAGTCCAGGTTCAATGCATGAGACAGGGTGCTCAGGGCTGGTGCACTGGGATGACCCAGAGGGATAGGATGGGGAGTGAGGTGAGAGGGGGGTTCAGGATGTGGAACACATGTAAACCCATGGCTGATTCACGTCAATGTATGGCAAAACCCACTACAATATTGTAAAGTAATTAGCCTCCAATTAAAATAAATAAATTTAAAAAAATAAATAAAAGACACTTGTTCCTTGGAAGAAAAGCTATGACCAACCTAGACAGCATATTCAAAAGCAAAGACATTACTTTGCCGATAAAGGTCTGTCTAGGCAAAGCTATGGTTTTTCCAGTAGTCATGAATGGATGTGAGAGTTGGACTATAATGAAAGCTGATCACCAAAGAACTGATGCTTTGAACTGTGGTGTTGGAGAAGACCCTTGAGAGTCCCTTGGACTGCAAGGAGCTCAAAGCAGTGAATCCTAAAAGAAATCAGTCCTGAATATTCATGGGAAGGACTGATGCTGAAGCTGAAACTCCAATACTTTGGCCACCTGATGCGAAGAATTGAGTCATTGGAAAAGACCCTGATGCTGGGAAAGATTGAAGACAGGAGGAGAAGGGGACAACAGAGGATGAGATGGTTGGATGGCATCACCAACTCAATGGACATGAGTTTGAGCAAGGTCTGGGAGTTGGTGATGGACAGACATGCTACAGTCCATGAGATTGCAAAGAGTCGAACGCAGCTGAGAGACTGAACTAAACTGATGAACTAAGTGGGTTTATTTTTTTAACTTTTCATTTCATATTGGAGTATTGTTAATTAACAATGTTGTGTTAGTTTCAGGTATACAGCAAAGGGATTCAGTTATACGTTTACATGTATCTATTCTTTTTCAAATTCTTTTCCCATTTAGGTTATCATAGAACATTGAGCAGAGTTCCCTGTATAGTAGGTCTTTGTTGGTTATCTGTTTTGAATATAGCAGTGTGTACATATCCATTCCAAACTGCTGGACAGTATTTTTAGTACTTGTGAAGCAACTGCTATTATGATTTGATTTTACAGATGAGAAAACAAAGTCTCACATGTAAATATGTATCATATGTCATCCTGCTGATGAGTGGCAGAATGGAATTCAAATCCACACCAGTCCTATTCTAAAATCTTTCCATTAAATCTCAACATTTTCCATAAACCAACTTTGGCTGCAGTGAGATGTGAAAACTATAGCCATGGTATCATCCTGTGGCAGTTCTTTGAAAACTCTAGCATTCTATAATTGTGAGATGTTGTCATATTAAATCATAAGAATGAAAAATTAACATTTATGCAGTGCTTACCACATGCCAGATTCTGTATTAAGCATGAATCACCTCACTTTGTCCCCTCAGCAATACCATGAGAAAGATTCAAATCTTGTGCTCCATTTTACAGATGAGGAAACTGAGGTTTACTGAGTCTAAGAAATTGTCCAATTGTGCAGAACTGTGTCACTGATAGCCACAGAGCTCTAGCTCTGGGCAGAGCACTGACCCATGTGCTAGGGAGCTAACAAGAGGCCCAAGACCCTGCTGTCTGTCTGATGTGTACACATCATGTGGGCAAAGCAAAGCCCATGCACCGGTTGCCAAGGAAACAGGTGGACCAGCACCATGGAGGTTGAGACCAGAGAGAGAGGATCACAGACTGAATAAGAACAGTACCTAGGAACCATGATGATTTTAAGGGCTCATGGAAAGTTTTCATGTCTTTAAAATCAGCATCAAAATCTAAACTTTTATGTCAATGAAAATGTAGTCTTACAAAATATCTTTATACCAACACAGTCATAAAATATAATTTTTAATATTTTGTAATGAAAAGGAAACCTATGAAGGCAAACAAAACTAGAACTTGAAAATCGTAATGTGGCCCTTTATTATTATGAGCAGAATGCAGGTGACCCAAAGGCATCAGAAGTGGCAGAGCACAGGTAGAAGGAGCCTCCTGAAAAGCTGCCTGTCAGTCAAAGCAGCCAACTGCCAATAGGAACAGGTTCAAAAGATCATCCCATGGAGCGATCATCTTGGTCCATGATTCTGTTGTTGTTTAGTCGATGTCGTGTCCATATCTTTGTGACCCCATGGACTGTAACCTGCCAGGCTCCTCTGTCCATGGCATTTCTCAGGCAAGAATACTGGAGTGGGTTGCCATTTCCTTCTCCAGGGGATCTTCCCAATCCAGGGATCGAACCTGCATCTCCTGCATTGACAGGCAGATTCTTTACTCCTGAGCCACCTGGGAAGCCCCAGTCAATGACGCTAGCATTCCTCATTTCATTTCCTTGGGAAAACTGAAAGGACTTAAGGTTACACAGTCTGAGGAAGGTCACAGAAGGAAATCCAACTTGAGCTGAGTCTTGACAGGCATGAAGTATTGGCTCGACTGTCAGGCACCCTGTCTTCATCATCTCCGTGATGAGAATAAGGTCAGCTTGCAGGAGGGCTGGCCATCTCCTGAGAAAGAAGGGGTGAAGACAGCACTGGACAGAGTGTATTTCTGATACAGCCAGTTGCCAGCTCAGTGCCTGGAACACTGGAGGAATGTAAAAAAAAAAAGTTCTATGTTGAACTGAACCCTAGCACCACGGGAAGCTATTTCTGTGGCTTACTGAGTTTGTGCCCTCATGCAAACACCAGCATGTGGAAGTTGGAAGTAGGTTCTCTCTTTTAAGCAGGAGTCAAACCAGGTCTGTGCCTGGCATTGAACCAGGACACCCGTGGTGGATACAAGAGTGATGGGAGATTTGGTCTCCCTCCTTCAGGACCATTAAATCAAGTCATGGAGTCCACGTCATATGACAATCAAATTTGGACATAATTATGAAGAACACTTTGTGTTTTTCTAAAGAAGCAAGGGGAATTGTATAAAGTCTGAAGTAGTTAAGGAAGAATTTTTGAGGAGGTGGCACTTGACCTGGACTTAGGGAATAAGGAAGACTTATGTAGGAGGGATGAGGACATTTTGACAAAAATGGCTGATGGTTTGCAGGTGGGGTAAACACAGCTTCTGGGGCATGAGAGACCAAGGCTGGTGACCAGTGGGAAGTGCTCACAATTTCCTTGCAGGTGAAGAAGTGGGGCAGACTGAGGAAATGAAAGAAATGCGTCCTCCTCCCTGCTTGCCTTATACCTCTTGTAATGAAACCCAACTCTCTCACCTTGATGTTGGATGGATGTATGGTTAAAAGCAAGGAGAAGAGAGAAGAGAGGAAGTGAAGGCACAGTTGGAAGGTGGAAAACCAGCTAGGGGGTAGGGAGTGATGATTCACAGTAGCCTTCAGTGATGAGAGCTCATTAAACCCTCCTAAAGAAGGGGCTGTCTCCTTTCTCTGTCTCAGCACACTAGTGGGCACCGAGCCCTGGAAGGTTGAGCAAACTCAAGGTGAGACATGTGGGTGTGTGGCTGTCTTCTCAGCAGCATGCAGGCATCGTTGTTCCATGCACTGCTTGAATTCAGAAAAATCAAACGCTCACAGAATGGAGCTGGCACATTATTAGGATGGTAATTTAGTTCCGCGCTGTAAATCTGTCCACTTGCTTAAGAACAATTACCATTGCAATCAAAATCTCATGTCCAGTTGGAAACGGAAGCCTCCTTCTTCCTGTAGAGTAGGAAGCAGGCATACTTATGGATCTGAGAGGCTTTCCATCCTTTTCCCCAGAAATAAAGTTGGGCTCATTTAACATGATTTCTACCTGTTCTCCTGCAATTAGTGTTTAAGTGACCATCTCTGGGTATTAGTCACTCCCAGGAAATGAAATGATGCTATGGTAATTGGCCGTGTGGGTTTGTTCACATCCCTGGAGATTTCACTTGGCTCGGATAGCATTTATACATAGACCCTGTCTGCACTCTTTATTTAGCTAATTAGAGAGCTTGAGGGAATGAGCTGGCATTGGGGTAGGAGAGACGGAAGGGGAGGGGTAGCATATTATAACAGGAAGATCACTTGATTGAAACAGTATCTGGGTGCTAGTCCAAACTAATAAATATTCTCTCCTATTACCTTCTTATCTAGGACAGCTGTGTTGCATATATTATCTTGTTTAATCCTCACAGTAACCCTGTAAAGCTGGTATCACGACCCCCCCTTAAAAAGATGAGAAAAATAAAGTTCAGAGAAGCTGCCCTAACTGAGGCTTCCCAGCTGGAGTGTGGCTGAGCTGAGATTGGAACTCTAGCTGACCTTAGTTCCCAGGCTCTGCTGTCCATTATTAGTGTGTGCTTACTAAATGAACCTCTGTAACCTGGAACAAGTCACTTTACCCTCCTGCTTCACTTTCTTTAACTGTTTATGATTCTATGAGGATGCTGGCTCTCATGGAAACTCTTGAGTGCCTTTGTTTCTGAACTGATGTAAACTGTGGGGCTTCCTTTCAGTTTTTGGTTCCCTACTTCTTTCTTTGGTTCTGTTTTTATTCTCTTTTCTACATATCTGAACCAGGGCTGGTGTTAACAGATGTGGAAGTGAGCAAGGGAATAGAGAGAGAAGCAGGTATAGTCACTAGGCATTCTGTTTTCCAGGCCTGAACAATACTTTCTTCTAAATGAGCTCAGAACACCATAATATATGGAAAAGACCCAAGGGCTTAGAGTTTGAGGATTTTGTTTTCAGTTTTGCCACCATCTTATTGTGAAAAGTGAAAGTGTTAGTCGCTAAGTCACGTCTGACTCTTTGTGACCCTATGGGCTGTAGTCTGATAGGCTCCTCTGTCCATGGAATTCTCTAGGCAAGAATACTGGAGTGGGTTGCTATGCCCGTCTCTGGGGGATCTTCCCAACCCAGGGATTGAACCTAGGTCTCAGGCATTGCAGGCAGATTCTTTACCGTCTGAGCTACCAGGGAAGCCCCATCTTATTGTGAGGCTTTGACCAAATCACTGTCTCATCATAACACTGGTTTTTTTTCTCTTTGCAGCTGTAATTGTAATATACAAGAGGGAGAGGGAATGGCGTTTCCTTAGCATCACAAAAATGTACACGTCAGGTGGAAATAATGGAGTTACAGTCTTTGTAGGGGTCTCAAGCCATAGAGTTCTGATCCTCCCTTGGAATTTCCTGATGGCACACACATAGTTGGTGGCACAAATATATGTCAAGTATTCGGGCAACCTCTTAGCATTCCCAGTGCTTCTGGAGCCAGGCCACTTGTCCTCATTTCCAAAATGGAAGAAAGATTTATACCTATCATGAGGGAATAATGAACTATCTGTCAATGAATATCATCTACGTTCATTGTACAACTTTTCTTTTTTTTTTGAATTGTGAACATATGCTAACACATTTACAGGAGACTTGGAAAATACAGAGCAAGGTTACATATTGTTCCACTATATATTCCAATTTTTTAAGTAGATAAATTAAGATTTTTTGTTGGAGTTTCAATATCAAACTCTGTGCAATTTTTTGAGAGGTGAAAGCAGAGATAAAGTTCATCAGGGACCAGTTTTGGTTTTTTTTCTTTCTTTTTTTTTTTTTTTTAAGAAAATGTACTTATTTATGTGGTTGTGCCAGGTCTTAGCTGTGGCATGTGGGCTGTTTCAGTTGTGGCAAAGGAACTTTTAACCGAGGCATGTGGGATCTAGTTCCCCGACAAAGGATCGAACCCAGGCCCCCTGTGTTGGGAGCGCAGAGTCTTAACCCCTGAACCACCAGGGAAATCCTAGGGACAAGTTTTTCATGCCAGAGCACATTCCTACTGGTGACCTGTCTCCATAATGAATTCTGTGAGATTTTGCTTTGTGAGGAAGCAGAAAGGAAATTGCTACCCACACCCAGCCCCCAGCACAGAGCCACCACGTAGGGTGGAGCTCACCAGGTGACACTGTAGACAGCAGATGCCGGGCTGTGTGGCTGTCTGAGTGTATCACAGAGAGGGGCACAGTTTGAAGAAACACTGGCCACCCATTTTGCTCCCATTGACATCTTCCTTCACATTGTCCATTTTTTGTTAGTATTTCTTTTTCTGTTGAAGTATAGTTGATTTACAATTTTGTGTTAATTTCTGCTGTAAAACAGCAACTCTTTAATACATACATATATATATATACTTTTTCATATTCTTTTCCTATGGTTTATCACAGGATATTGAGTATAGTTTTCCATGCTATAAAGTAGGAGAGAGAGGAAGTAAAGGAAAGAAAGAGCAGAAGAAAGGAAGGAAGAAAAGAGACAGAGGAAAAGAGGGGAAGAAGGAAGGAGAAAAAGAAAACTACAGTCTAATACCTTTCATGAATATAATGCTGAAATCCTTAACAAAATGATTAAAAAAAAAAAACTTCAGCAATATACAAAAGTAGTTGTATATCATTGCCAAGTGGGATTTATTCCAAAGATGCAAGGTGAGTTTAATATTTGAAAATCAATGTGTAATTTATCATATTAACACACTAAAGAAAAATCACAGGATCATATCAATTGATATAGAAAAAGCATTTGACAAAAGCTAAGGTGCAGATAATATGAAAACTCTCAGAAAACTGAGAGTAGATGGGGAACTTCCTCACCTTGATAGAGATTATCTAGAACAAACCTACAGATAACACTCAACATAATCGTGAAAGAGTAAATACTTTCCCTCTAAAATCAGGAACAAGGCAATGATCTTCACTCTCACTACTCTTATTCAGCATATTCGCTGAAGTTCTAGTCCATGCTGTAAGGCAAGAAAAGGAAAGAAAAGACATACAAGTTAGATAGGAAGAAATGAAGCTGTCATGATTTGTAGATGATGTTACATATATGTTGAAAAAGCAAAGGAATCTATTTTTTTAAAACCTTCTAGAACTAATAAGTTCAGCAAAGTCTCAGAATACAAGTTAAATGAAACAAAAAATTATATATTTACATACTCATAATGAGCACATGACATCAAATTTAAATATACTATACCATTTACAATTGCTCATAAAAATGAAAGACGTAGGTTTAAATCTAACAGTGTATTATACAGTGTCTGTAAGCTAAAAACAATAAAATGATGATGAAAGAAATCAAAGAAGATATAAATAAATGGAGAGATATATTGTGTTCATGGACTTAATATAGCAAAGATATCAATTCTCCCCAAATTGAAATAGAGATCTAACACAATCACTGTCAAAATTCTAGCCTGGTTTTTTTTGTGTGTGTGTGGTTATGCATAAGATTCTTCTACAATTTATATGAAAGAGAAAGGAAATAAAATAGCTAAAACCACCTGGACACAAGTTTAAAACAAGAGGAATCACTTTTTCAGATTTCAAAATTTATTATATAGTGATGGAAACCAAGCAGAGAAACAGACACACATATCAATGGAACAAAATGGAAAAGCCAGACATGGATCCATACAAATACACTCAACTGATTTCTGATGAAGAGGCGAAAACAATTCAGTGAAGGAGAGATAGCTTATTCAACAGCTGATGCCAGAGCAATTGGACATCCAGAGGTAAAAACTGAACCTCAACTTAAACCTTACACATTAAACAAAAATTAGCTCAAAATGTATCACAGACTTAAATGTAAAACACAAAACTATATGATTTTTAGAAAAATAAAGGAGAAAATTGTTGGCATCTGGGTTTAGACAAAACTGTTCATTCCCCCTGCTTCATTTTGTACTCCGAGGTCAAATTTGCCTGTTACTCCAGGTATCTCTTGACTTCCTACTTTTGCATTCTAATTCCCTATAATGAAGAGGACATCTTTTTTGGGTGTTAGTTCTAGAAGGTCTTGTAGGTCTTCATAGAACCATTCAACTTCAGCTTCTTCAGCATTACTGGTTTGGGCATAGACTTGGATTATTGTGATATTGAATGGTTTGCCTTGGAAACAAACAGAGATCATTCTGTCATTTTTGAGATTGCACACAAGTACTGTATTTCAGACTCTTTTGTTGACTATACAGTCGGCAAAAACAAGACCGGGAGCTGACTGTGGCTCAGATCATGAACTCCTTATTGCAAAATTCAGACTTAAATTGATGAAAGTAGGGAAAATCACTAGACCATCCACGTATGACCTAAATCAAATCCCTTACGATTATACAGTGGAAGTGACAAATAGATTCCACAGATTAGATCTGATAGACAAAGTGCCTGAAGAACTATGGACAGGGGTTTGTGACATTGTACAAGAGGCAGTGATCAAGATCATCCCCAAGAAAAAGAAATGCAAAAAGGCAAAAGGGTTTTCTGACAAGGCCTTACAAATAGCTGAGAAAAGAAGAGAAGTGAAAGGCAAAGGAGAAGAGGAAAGATATACCCATTTGAATGCAGAGTTCCAAAGAATCGCAAGGAGAGATAACAAAGCCTTCCTCAGTGATCAAAGCAAAGAAATAGAGGAAAACAACAGAATGGGAAAGACTAGAGATCTCAAGAAAATTAGAGATACCAAAGGAACATTTCATGCAAAGATGAGCACAATAAAGGGTAGAAGTGGTATGGACCTAGTAGAAGCAGAAGATATTAAGAAGAAGTGGCAAGAATACACAGAAGAACCATACAGAAAAGATCTTCATGACCCAGATAACCATGATGGTGTGATCACTCACCTAAAGCCAGACATCCCAGAATGCAAAGTCAAGTGGGCCTTACAAAGCATCACTATGAACAAAGCTAATGGAGGTGATATAATTCCAGGTGAGCTATTTCAAATCCTAAAAGATGATGCTGTGAAAGTGCTGCACTCAATATGCCAGCAAATCTGGAAAACTCAGCAGTGGCCGAAGGATTGGAAAAGGTCAATTTTCATTCCAATCCCAGAGAAAGGCAATGCCAAAGAATGTTTAAACTACTGCACAGATGCACTCATCTCACATGCTAGCAAAGTAATGCTCAAAATTCTCCAAGCCAGGCTTCAACAGTACATGAACTTCCAGACGTTCAAGCTGGTTTTAGAAAAGGCAGAGGAACCAGAGGTCAAATTGCCAACATCTGCTGGATCATCAAAAAACCAAGAAAGTTCCAGAAAAACATCTGCTTCTGCTCCATTGACTATGCCAAAGTCTTTGACTGTGTGGATCACAACAAACTGGAAAATTCTTAAAGAGATGGGAATACCAGACCATCTTACCTGCCTCCTGAGAAATCTGTATGCAAGTCAAGAAGCAACAGTTAGAACCGCACATGGAACAAGGGACTGGTTCCAAATTGGGAAAGTAGTACGTCAAGGCCGTATAATGTCAAGGCCACTTATTTAACTTATATGCAGAGTACATCATACAAAATGCCGGGCTGGATGAAGCACAAGCTGGAATCAAGATTGCCAGGAGAAACATCAATAACCTCAGATACTCAGATGACGCCACCATTATAGCAAAAAGCGAAGAAGAACTAAAGAGTCTCTTGATGAAAGTGAAAGAGAAGAGTGAAAAAGTTGGCTTAAAACTCAACATTCAGAAAACTAACATGATGGCATCGGTTCCATCACTTCATGGCAAATAGATGGGGAAACAACGGAAACAGTGAGAGACTTTATTTTCTTTGGCTCCAAAATTACTGCAGGCGGTGACTGTAGCCATGAATTTAAAAGACACTTGCTCCTTGGAAGAAAAGCTATGACCAACCTAGACAGCACATTCAAAAGCAGAGACATTACTTTGCCAACAAATGTCCATCTAGTCAAAGCTACGGTTTTTCTAATAGTCACGTGTGGATGTGAGAGTTGGATTATAAAGAAAGCTGAGTGCCAAAGAATTGATGCTTTTGAACTGTGGTGTTGGAGAAGACTCTTGACAGTCCCCTGGACTGCAAGGAGATCCAACCAGTCAATCCTAAAGGAAACCAGTCCTGAATATTTAGAAGGACTGATGTTGAAGCTGATACTTTGGCCAAAGTCCAATACTTTGGCCACCTGATGTGAAGAGCTGATTCAATGGAAAAGACCCCAATGCTGGGAAAGATTGAAGACAGAAGGAGAGGGGACAACAGAGGATGAGGTGATTGGATAGCATCACCGACTCTATGGACATGAGTTTGATCAAGGTCTGGGAGTTGGTGATAGACAGGGTAGCCTGGCATGCTGCAGTCCACAGGGTCACAAAGAGTTGGACACGACTGAGCCACTGAAATGAACTGAACTGAAGGTTTAGACATGACTTGACACCAGAAGTGAAAATGAAAATTTATTACACTGGACTTGATAAAAATTTAATTTTTTTGCTCTACAAAAGACCTTGTTAAGAAGATGAAAGGACATTACATACTGGGAGAAAATGTATTCAAATTCCATATTCAGTAAAAGACTGTTGTCTAAACTATTTGAGGGACTTCCTTGGTGATATAGGGATAAGAGTTCACCTCCCAATGCAGGGGACACAGCTTTGATCCCTGGTCCGGGAAGATTCCACATGCCACAGAGCAGCTAAGCCCGTGTGCTATAACTGCTGAAGCCCATGTGCTAAAAGCCTGTGCTCTGCAACTAGAGAATCCACTTCAATGAGAAGTCTGTGCACTGCAAAAAAGAATAGCTGCCCTCACCACAACTAGAAAAAGCCCACAGACATCAGTGAAGACCTAGAGCAACCAAAAATTAATTAAACTAATTAATTATAATTTTTAAAAAAATAAAAATATTTGAGGAACTCTCAAAACTCAACAGTAAAAAAAAAAAAAAATCCAAGTAGAAATGAGCAGAAGACAGGAACAGATATCTCAATAAGTATATAAAAAGATATACTTTTGAATGATAATGAAAAGCATCATTACCTATTAAGGAAATGCAAATGAAAACCATTGTTAGATATTATTACACAACTATTAGGATGGCTATAATTAAAAAATAATGGCAATATCAGATAAACTGGATAACTCATAAATTGCTGGTGGCAATGTAAAATGATTCAGACTCAGGAAAATTTTGACACTTTAAAAAAAAATCTAAACACAAAACTATCACACAACCCAGTAATTGCATTCCTGGGCATTTATCCCAGAGAAGTGAAAATTTGTGCTCACACAAAAACCTGTACAGAAATATTTATAGCAGCTTTATTTGTACTAGTCCCAAGCCAGACACAACGCAGATGTTCTTTAGTGAGTGAATGGTTAAACAAACCATGATCCATTTCTACTCAGCAATATATAAGGAAAGAACTATTAGTAAATGCAACATTCTTTGGATCAGTTTCCAGAGACTTATGCTAAGTGAAAAAAAACAACCCTCAAATGATTACATAATGTATGACTCCATTTATATAATACTTTTAATTGAAAAATTATAGAAACAGAGAACAGATTAATGGTAGCCAGAGGTGAAGGAGAAAATGGAGTTGGAAACTAAGTAGGTGTGTTATGCTAGTTAGTGATGAAAATGTTCTGTATCTTGGCTGTATCAGTGTCAATATCCTGGTTGTGATATGGTCCTATAGTTTTGCAAGATGTTAACCATTGAAGGAAGGGTTTCCCAAGTGTCTCAGTGGTTAAAAAAAAAAAAAAAAAAAAAGCCTGCCAATGCAGGAAACCCAGGTTCAATCCCTGGGTTGGAAAGATCCCCTGGAGATGGAAATGGCAACCCACTCCAGTATTCTTGCCTGGAGAATCCCAGGGACAAAGGAGCCTGGTGGGCTACAGTCCATGGGGTCCCAAAGAGTTGGACATGACTTAAGTGACTAAACAGCAACAACCACTGGAGGAAACCTGGCAATAAGAGATCTCTCTGTGTATCTCTTACAGCAGTATGTAAATCTACAGTTACCACAAAAGAAATTTTAAATTTTTAAAAATGTGTCTATTTCTATACACCTATTACTTATAGAAGTTTCATCATTCCAGAATCTCAGTGTAATCAAGCCAATTCTGTTTATAGCAGTGTTCATATACTGGTGTGTGTATGTGAGCATATGTGTGCATTTGTGTCTGCAAATGTGTGGCTTGGTTGGGTGGTAGGCAGTAGCAGAGAATCAGAGAAGGTGATTCATGCCTTCGGGAAGGTGGTGAAAGGTCTCACAAAGAAAGGAATGCTTGTACTCTCCAGCTGAACAGATATGAAGTTTTAGGTGGATGTTTGTGTGCTAAGTCAATTCAGTTCTTTCCAATTCTTTGCGACCCTGTGGACCATAGCCCACCAGCCTCCTCTGTCCATGGGATTTCCCAGGCTAGAATACTGGAATGGGTTGCCATACTCTCCTCCAGGAGATTTTCCCAATCCAGGGATCGAACCCAGGTCTCTTTATATCTCCTGCATTGTTAGGCGGGTTTTTGTTTTTGTTTTTGTTTTACCACTAATGCCACCTGGGAAGCCTGAAATTGCTCCTCAAGAGGAGATTTAAAGAATTTTTTGAAAAGAATTTAGGCATCTTTATAGAATGAATGGAACAGTGAATGAATCTCTCTCTACTAATCTTTTTCACTTAATTATAGTATCTATTTCATAAGATGATTGTGAACTATTAAATGAAAGGATGAATGTAGAAATGAGGACCACAGTATCTGGAACATGCTAAGAGATTAATAATGGTTGTTATATTTTTAATAGGAAATTCCCTATTTGTATTCGATTGAGGCATAATTTATACAGTATACTTTATTCTTTTTTGCTGCACAGTTCTATGAGTTTTTACAAACATGTACAGTTGTGTAACCATCAGTATAGTTAAGGTATTGAAAGGTTAGAACATCCCCAAAACTTTCTTTATGCCCCCTCTGCAGTCAGCCTCCCTCCCCAGCCTCAGCCCCAGGCAATCATTGGTCCGTTTTCTGTCTCTGTAGCTTGGCCACTTTGAGAATGTCATGTCAACATTAAAGGAAAGATATAGTATGTAGCCTTTTGAGTCTGGCTTCTTTCATTTAAGAGGGTACATTTGAGAGTCATTCATTTTATTGCCTGAATTAATAGTATGTGGATATAAAACAAGATCCTTGATCCACCTGGAATTTGTGAAACTGCTTAAATTCTTTTTAAAAATACATTTACAAGTATGTTTGTAGCTGCTTTATTGATAGTATCCTAACAAGAAACAACACAAATGCCCATTACCTATTAAGTAGCTAAATTGTTATGTTCATATGGAATGCGTGCATGCATGCATGCTAAGTTGTGTCTGACTCTTTGTGACTCTATGGACTAGCCAGCCAGGCTCCTCTGGCCATGGGATTCTCCAGGCAAGAAGACTGGAGTGGGTTGCCATGCCCTCTTCCAAGGGATCACAAGATGAATCACACAGACAAGAGTGAACAAAGCAAGACATAAAAAAGAGCTGACCGCGTGATTCGGTTTATATGAAGTTCAAAGCAGGTAAAACTAAGCTATAGAGTTAGAGATTGGAATAGTCATTACTTTGTGGGGAGTATTGACTGGGAGCAGGCATAAGGGAACCTTCTGAGGTTCTGAAGATGTTCTGGATCTGGATCTGGGTAGCAGTTTCCTGTGTATATATGTACATGTAAAACCATTGAGCTGGATACTGAAGATTTAGACCCTTTATAAATCTTAAGTTAAATCTCAAATTTTTTTAAGTACAAGAAATTAAGAGTAGATTCCCACTTCCATACTCTAATGTGTTGATGAAAAGTTTTGTGAGTGGGCTCTGAGTGAACTGGAGTTTAGTAGCAATGACTGAAGAGAGGTTGATGTAAAGACCAATTTGTCTTTAGATAGCTAGACGGTGACTCTCTTTCTGGCAAGATCCAACCTCTATCTCTGTTTCTCTCACAAAGGCCTCACATACAATGACGATGAACAAATAAATGCACCTAGAGTGAGTTTCTGTTTGTTAATGGATTCAAGGATTGATATAGAATGTCCTGCATGGATTCAAGGTGTTTCATTTCCATTCATTATTGAACTCTAAAAGCTTACCCAGAAGTACATTTGAAGGATATCCTGAAAGAGTAAAATGCCATGCTGGGTGAATCTTGATTTTTTTTAATTTTCAGATAATTTTTCAAATAACTGATTAATCATAGCTTAAATTAGGCAATATTTTTGTTTGTTTTTACTTTCAAACTCTTTGGGGTCTGTCAAAGAAGAGGCGTATAAATTAGAAATAATTGCAAGGAATTCCCTGGTGATCTAATGATTAGAACTCCACACTTTCAGTGCCAAGGGTGCAGGCTCGATCCCTGGTTGGGGAACTAAGATTACAAGAGCCATGTGGTGGGGCCAAAAAAGTGCAAAACCTGCCATTCAGTGAACAAAGATGTGTCGTCCGTGCATGATTCTACAGGAGTGGATATGTGAGACTTGGAAGATAGACATGAAATACTCATTCTGGTCTCTGCTAGAGCCTCCATTCCATCTCTCTAATGAAGTAGTTGGTTTTTTGCAAAGAAAAAAACATCACTGTGTTTATTTTAAGCTGAAATATGCCAGGTCTGCCTTGCCTGTGTGACTCAGGAATGGGATAATAAGAGTTTGCCTTCTTATTTAAAGTGGGAGATTAGGCTTGACATATATACACTATCGTGCAAAATAGATAGCTAGTAGGAACCTGCTGTATAGCACAGGGAGCTCAGCTTGGTGCTCTCTGGTGACCTAGAGGGGTGGGAGGGAGGGGATATATGTATACATATAGCTGATTCATGTTGTTGTACAGTAGAAACTAACACAGGATTGTAAAGCAATTATACTCCAATTAAATAAATAAAATGCTTCAGATCATCTTATACATATTGTTACCTTTAACTGAGCTTCTTGAAATATTCTCCACAATTTCCTTAATACGCTGGTAGAAAATTCTAACATATGGTTTCATTCAGAGTACATATGCAGCCTCTCTCCCTAATGAAACGGAGCAGCTGTTTTAAGGTTGTTGCCTGTCACCAACTCTTAGAATGTAACAAGTAAACAAATCTGCAGTTATGATTACATCAAATAGAAATTGCAGTGGGAATTCAGAAGTCCAATATGAAATTAAGCCACGATGGAAATTGCCTGAATTACTAGAATCTGCATAACTACTCTTTTGTTAAAAAAATATATATTACTTTGGTACTTGAGATAGCCACATTACAAATTGGTCAATATGTTGGCTTTTATTGACTTGATCTCTGAATTTAAAAGATTAATCATTAACAACATAAAAAACATGTCCACAAGCCAGTATAGCCTAGCTGAGAGAAGGGCAGCCAGTTTTCAAGGGAAGATCTCCTTAGAACCTGAGTTCCACTGCTATGATAAAATTTGCAAGCTGAGACACAGGAGTTTAATAATCTATGGAAGAAATTCTGTTAACCATCTAGGAAATCTGAGGACCAAATTGCTAGAGAGACTTTGTCAAAATTATACAACAAGCCTTTTACAGAAGCAATCCTAGTTCAAGATTGTCACTCTTCCATCTCCCTTTGACAAGGTGACATCATTTTGCATTTTATGAGGCTAACTCAGTGGCCACGACTGTCTCTCAACTCTTTGAGGGAACAGACCACCCCTGCATTCCACATAGAGCCCAGTGCCCAGTGGAGGTAGAAGCTGAATATATGTTTGTTTATTTAAGTGTCCTTTGGGCGTTACTAAATTAGACAAGATTTTTTGTTTTTTACAAATGGTTGCTAATTATTATTTAATGGGATTCCCCTTGTTGTTCTTGTTCAGTCTCTAAATCCTGTCCAACTCTTTGCAACCCCTTAGACTGCAGCGTGCCAGGCTCCCATCCTTCACTATCTCCCTGGCAGGCCATACAGCTTGTAGTGTCGCAAAGCATCAGACATGACCAAAAGACTAACATTTCACTTTCATAAAGTATCACTACAGATGAGGAAACAAGCACAAGAGGCTAAGTAACCTGCCTGACAGCATACAAGAAGGAAATGGAGGAAGTGGATTTAAAATCCCGCAACCCAGTGATCAGGAACCTACACTCTCAGCATCCACCCCTTGCCCTTCCCACATGTGGTCACATCGTTTTTGTTTGAAGAAAGTACTGGCATATTGATCTAATAGATTTCTTCCTTGGAAAGAAGAAAGAGAATCTATCATGCCCCTGCTTCTGCCCCATCTTTGCTGTCCTCCCCCCTCCCCAGGCATGACCCCCTGTGGGGAATTATTACTATCCTATTTTTTACTGGGCTGCAATTCATTCAGCCTCCTGTGTTTGTACCAAAATAATTTCCACCACGGTCTGCCTTCAGATATGGTGAAACCAGCCCCAGAAGCTGAGTGTTTACACATGAGTTTATTTCTTAAATTGAAACCAGGCTTCTGCTTTGCTCCTTTTTTGTACTATAATAGCTAAGAGGGTGTAAAAAGCTCTTTATCAGTTAATACAGTGGCCCTAGGTAGGAAAAAAAGCACAACTCAAGTTTTCTGTGGCTTCTGACTCAGTTTTAATGGAATGTAAGTGCGATGCCAGAGCCTGGTTAAAAATAGAAGCTCTCTGGTGTCCAGGCTCTTCTACAGACAGTGCATGGGAATCCAGATAGTAACTCATCACTGAGAGGGTCGCTATTAATTAGTAGGAAGATGTCAAGCTTCACACAGGGCAGTAAGTGAAAATGGCTTAGAGTTTATAGAGTAGAGCTGCTGCTATTGCCAGAGAATCAGGGTTACTCCCTAAGTCTCTCTGGGGGCAAGTCTCTGGATTAACTGAGAGCTCAATCGCTATATACAGCAGCCACACGCCTTGAAGGATGAAACCGGAAGAGCTAGTGTGGTTGGCCCTGTTTAGAAATGGCCTGCAGGACAGTCTTGGAAAAGGAGGAAGAACCTGCCGGGTAGCTACAGAAAGGAAAGTGACTTTCTAGACCCAACTTAAGAGAAGTAATGGGAGAACAAGGCCAAGCCCATCACCTCAGGTCCCTAAGAGTGGATGGGAAAGGAGCAGACCTTAGTGAGCATTGAGAGAAGATGGATGAGTGGGAGGAGGGCCTCAGGCTCAGGTTTGTGTGGACCATCTGCTTCTTTGAAAGTGTTACTTGCTCAGTTGTGTCTATTCTTTGCAACCACATGGACTGTAACCCGACAGGCTCCTCTGTCCATGGGATTCTCCAGGCAAGAATACTGAAGTGGGTTGCCATTTCCTACTCCAGGAGATCTTCCCGACCAAGGATCGAGCCTGTATCTCCTGCTTTGCAGGAAGATTCTTTACTGAGTCACCATCTGCTGCTTTACTGAGGGCCTTCTGAGCTTGACTTTGACCTTGTTCATAATGTAACTTGTAGGGGAAAATGCTAACAAGAAAATGTGTTCAATGAATGAGTTTTAAATTCCAAAAACCCATGGCTCAACAAGGTCCTGTAACCAGATGCAATCAATATAAGAGAGAGCCTTATAATAATTTTCACAACAATAATTATTTTCCACCCTAAAGATGACAAACTTATCCCCCTCCCATTAAGCATACCTCCTAAGAGGAATTAGTTTCCAGCCTTGAGCGGGCCCCTTACCTCTCCAAGCTTTCCTTCTTTATCTGTACAATAGCTGTATTACTGTTGTTGTTTAGTTCCTAAGTCATATCCAGTTCTTTGTGACCCCATGGGCTGCAGCATGCCATACTTCCCTGTCCTTTACCATCTCCCAGAGTTTGCTCAAACTCCAGTTCATTGAGTCGGTGATGCCATCCAGCCATTTCATCTTCTGTCGCCCCCTTTTCCTGCTGCCCTCCGTCTTTCCCAGCATCAGGGTCTTTTCCGATGAGTCAGCTCTTCATATCAGATGACCAAAGTATTGGAGTTTCAACTTCAGCATCAGTCCTTCTAATGAATCTTCAGAGTTAATTACCTTTAGGATTGACTGGTTTGATCTCCTTGCAATCCAAGGAACTCTCAAGAGTCTTCTCCAGCACCACAGTTCAAAAGCATCAGTTCTTTGGTGCTCAGCCTTCTTTATGCTCCAACTCTCACATCCGTACATGACTACTGGAAAAACTATAGTAGCTTTGACTATATTTGACTGTATAGCTGTATAATCATAGCTGTTTTCACAGGATTTCTTTTAACAATGAAATAACATGTATGTGCAAGAATTAGGGAGGGTGATTTAGCACATAGCTTATTAAAACATTAATTTAACTTTTAAAATGTTTTTATTATAAAAGTCACATAAAATAAAACATACTATTGTAACCATATTTAACTGTACAGTTCAGTGGCACTAAGGGTATTCACATTGTTGCACAACTCTCACCATCATCCATTTCCTGAATTTTTCACCTTCCTAAACTGAAACTCTGTCCCCATTAAACACTAACTCCCATCCTTTCTCCCCAACCCCTCACCCCTTGGTCCTTGGCATCTACCAATGTAATTGCTAACTCTATGAATTCAACTATTCTAAGTATCTCGTATAAGTGGAATCAAACAGTATTTGTCTGCACTTAACAATAAAGGTCCATTTAGTCAAGGCTATGGTTTTTCCTGTGGTCATGTATGGATGCAAGAGTTGGCCTGTGAAGAAAGCTGAGTGCCAAAGAATTGATGCTTTTGAACTGTGGTGTGGGAGAAGACTCTTGAGAGTTCTTTGGACTGCAAGGAGATCCAACCAGTCCATTCTAAAGGAGATCAGCCCTGGGTGTTCTTTGGAAGGAATGATGCTAAAGCTGAAACTCCAGTACTTTGGCCACCTCATGCGAAGTGTTGACTCACTGGAAAAGACTGATGCTGGGAGGGATTAGGGGCAGGAGGAAAAGGGAACAACAGAGGATGAGATGGCTGGATGGCTTCACCAGCTCAATGGATGTGAGTTTGAGTGAAATCCGGGAGATGGTGATGGACAGGGAGGCCTGACATGCTGTGATTCATGGGGTCGCAAAGAGTCAGACACGACTGAGCGACTGAACTGAACCGAATGTTTATTAGGGCTTCCCAGGTGGAGCTAGTGATAAAGAACCCCCTGCCAGTGCAGGGGACATAAGAGACCAGGTTTGATCCCTGGTTGGGAAGATCCCCTGGAGGAGGGCATGGCAACCCCCTCCACTATTCTTGCCTGGAGAATCTCGTACAGAATCTGGCAGACTACAGTCCATAGGACTGCAAAGATTTGGACATGACTGAAGCAACTTAGCATGACTTAGCATGACATGACAATGTTTATTAAGATGCATTTTTAAGGTTTAACTTAATATATAAATATTAATTTGAGAAATGAAAGTAATATAAACGATTGGTATCACTTTTCTTTCTGATCTGACTGTAGGGTATTTCTCCCCTAGTCAATTCTTACTAATTTTCACTATTAAGAATTAGAGTTACCTCTCTGAGAAGCTGTTCTGCAGTGCCATGCTACATCATTAATCCCAGTATCTGTCCATCGTAATAGGCAGTGCACCCCTTCAAGAGAGGGAATGTGCCTCATTCAGGTCTGGGGTCTGCCACCATGTTTAGAGGATGGAGGTGCTTGGATATTTAGTAAATAACTGAATGAATGAAGATTTGTGTTGGTGAGAAACATAGGGAAAGATGTTCGCTTTGGCAGAAATATGGCGTGAACAAAAGCAGGAACACATTTAGAATATTTAGGAAGATGCGGAGGAGGATAGCCTGGCTAGGGAACAGGAGTTGGGGAGTACTAGGGAACAGATCTGCCATAGAGACCAGGTGGTGGTTTAGTCACTCAGTCATTTCCGACTCTGCAACCCTATGGACCGTAGCCCACAGGGCTCCTCTGTCCATAGAATTCTCCAGGCAAGAATACTGGAGTTGGTTGTCATTTCTTCTCCAGGGGATCTTCCCCATCCAGGAATCAAACCTGGGTCTCCTGCATTGCAGGAAGATTCTTTACCAACTGAGCTATCTGGATTCTTGACCCACCTGCTTTTGTTCCTTACCTGTAAATTCTGTTCCCTCCTTCCAGTTCACAGCTTCACAAGATGACTAAATCTTTCCATCATCACCTCCTGCTCCTCTCTGGACATAGAACCAGCTCCCAAGCCCCTTGTGTCATGACCTCTGCAATTCCTTATTTTTTAAAAAAATTTACTTTTGAATGCTAAGACATTGATTTAGTTCAAAAATTGAGCAATATAGCAAGATATGTATGAAGAAGCTATAACCCTAGGCAATTCTGAATGGCCCTATTGGGAAATGATTGCTAAAGAACACAATAAAGATTCAGAAACCCATGGGATGTCTCTAGCAGTCCAGTGGTTTAGGGGCTTCCCCTGTCATACACTAGTTAAGAATCCACCTTCCAATGCAGGGGATGCAGGTTTGATCCCTGGTCAGGGAACTAAGATCCCACATGCCCTGGGGCAACTAACCCTGTGTGCTGCAGCTAGGACCCCATTCAGGCAAATAAATAAATAGATATTTTTTTAAAGGATGAAAGAGAGCACTCTAAATAATTATGGCAAGACAATAGGCATAAATGGATTCTGCCCTGGGCAAACCAGGAAGGTGACTTTGAGTAAAAGAGATAGGTATATTGACTCCCTCACTTCCCCCATTTTCAGTGGTCACAATGAAGTTCATCTAACTGATATTTTAGAATTTGATTCCTAGCCTAAAATGAGCATCCAAATCACCAATAGCATTAGAAAAAATTTCAAAGTGATGCTCTAGATCTCCAGAATCAACACGTATGGGACCTGGGTGGTGTGTATTTATGTGTGTGTGGCTATGGCTCCAAAGTTGACTTACACCCATTGTTGATGCTGGCTGATGAGCTATGAAATCCCAATTTTATGGCTTCTCTCTAGCTGTTAATAACAAAACAATAAGAATAAATTAAGTTTCTATCAGATATTATAATTGCTATTATTGTTCACAAGTCATCTCATCTGATCTCTTAGACAACCAACTTCTAAGGCAGAAGATATGCCTCTGATAGGATACACAGAAGTTACTTGACTCTGGAATTAGACCCCAAACTTTTAGTTTCAAAATTCTCCACTTTCTGTGACCATTTGTTCATTAAACAATCAGTGGCATATGTTAAAAGAGTTCAGAACACCATTCTGGAGTAGTGAATCTGTGCCCCAGACAAGCACTTATCTGTTTTCTGATACTATCTACTAGCTTGAAATTTCTAGAATCTTATGAATGGCATTATATAGTATTTACTCTTTTTTTTTTTTTTTGCCTCTTTCATTCAGCATGATTTTGAAGTGTGTCTATGTTGTGTATCAAGTTAGTTCCTTTTTATTGCTGAGTGCATGCTCAGTCCCTTCAGTCATGCCTGACTCTTTGCAATTTCATGGACTGTAGCCCGCCAGGCTCCTCTGTCCATGGGATTGTCCAGGCAAGAATACTGGAGTGGGTTGCCACTTCCTTCTCCAGAGGATTTCCCCAAGGCAGAGACTGAACCCACATCTCCTGCATTGGCAGGAGGATTCTTTACCGTTGAGTCACCAGAGAAGCCCATTGCTGAGTACTATGTATATTATAACATGTTTATACTTTCAACCATTTGCTGAACATTTGGACTTTTGAATTGGGGCTATTACAAACAAAGCTGCTTTGAATATTCTTATACAAGCCTTTGTGTGGATATATGTTTTCATTTCTCCTGGGTAAATAGAACTGACTGGGTCATGTGCTAGGTGTATGTTTTAACTTTTTAACTACTAAAATCTCACAAAATGATTTGGTTATTTTACATTTCCACCATCAGTGTATGAAATTTCCAATTGCTTTTTACCAGCATGTGCTATTGTCAGGTTTTTGTCTGTTATAATGAGAATACAATGGGCTTCCAGGGTGGCACGGTTGTAGAGAATCTGCCTACCACTGCAGGAGACCCTGGTTTGATCCCTGGGTGGGGAAGAACCCCTGTAGAAGGAAATGGCAACCCGCCCTAGTATTCTTGCCTGGAAAATCCCATGGACAGAGGAGTCTGGTGAGCTGCTGTTCATGGGATCACAAAGAGTCAGACACGCCTTAGTAACTCAACCACCACCACACTCAGGCATTAAATGATATTTCAAGATAAATAACCTACTATCTCTGTCTGGAAAAATAATTGAGGAATGAAAAATGTCCTTGTAACAAAAATAAATGAGAATAAGCAAAAGGTAGGTGAGCGTTGACAGTGTTTATGATATATAAGCAAATGGGTAAGTGGTTTCGGATCTGCTGAATGTACTAGGAGTCCTTTTTAGAACATACTCTTTCTCCATGGTTTAATAAAGCTATGCTTTTCTTAGTGAAGTTCAAAACTTTTCCCATCCACTCAGCTAGAAGAGAAAATAATTTGGAGCATCTCTAGGCATTATTGAAAACTAACTCACTTGTCAATGCAGATAACAATTTGTAACAATTTGTATTCAAGTCAGTCAGCCTGCTTGACAGCCTGAAGATAATTTTTATCCCTCTAGCTTCTTTTTCCGAGAAGGCAATGGCACCCCACTCCAGTACTCTTGCCTGGAAAATCCCACGGACAGAGGAGCCTGGTAGGCAGCAGTCCGCAGGGTCGCTAGGAGTTGGACACAACTGAGCAAATTCACTTTCACTTTTCACTTTCATGCATTGGAGAGGGAAATGGCAACCCACTCCAGTATTCTTGCCTGGAGAATCCCAGGGACGGGGGAGCCTAGTGGACTGCCTTCTATGGGGTCGCACAGAGTTGGACACGACTGAAGGAGATCAGCCCTGGGATTTCTTTGGAAGGAATGATGCTAAAGCTGAAACTCCAGTACTTTGGCCACCTCATGTGAAGAGTTGATTCATTGGAAAAGACTGATGCTGGGAGGGATTGGGGGCAGGAGGAAAAGGGGACGACAGAGGATGAGATGGCTGGATGGCATCACTGACTCGATGGACGTGAGTCTGAGTGAACTCTGGGAGTTGGTGATGGACAGGAAGGCCTGGTGTGCTGCGATTCATGGGGTCGCAAAGAGTTGGACACGACTGAGCCACTGAACTGAACTGAACTGAAGTGACTTAGCAGCAGCAGTAGCAGCTTCTTTTTAGTACTTTGGATGTAGTGAGTGTTTAATGATTATTTACTGAAGTAATTGCCATGTCTTGACCACTTTTCCCTTGACACTCTTTGCTTTTTTTCCCTCCATATCCTTAATAAACACTTGAGTACAACAGTTCTTAGATTTTTTGGTCTCAGGCCTCCTTTATACTTTTAAAAACTATTGAGGCCCTCAAAGAGCTTTTATTTATGTGGATTATATCTGTTGACGCTACTATATTGGAAGTTAAAATTGAGTTTTTTAATATTTATTAATTCTTTGGAAATAGCAATAATAAACCTATCACATGTTGACATAAACTATTTTTGTGAAAAGAAACTTTATCTTCCAAATTAAAAAAGAAAAGATAGTGTAAAGAGGAATATTGTTTTACATCTTTGCAAATCTAGCTATAAAAACAGCTGAATCCTCATGTCTGCTTCTGCATTCAATCTATCACAATAATACACATCACATCATCATCTCTGGAACATTCCACTAGACTTTATGTGAAATGAGAGTGAAAAGGCAAATGTGTTTGTATTATTATGCATGTATTTTCCACCTTACAGCCCCTTTGGAAGAGAGCTGTGAGAACTGGTGGTCTAGTATGACTCTTCATTTCACACCAGATTCCACTCTCATCTCTATTAATATTGGCTCAGTGCATGAATAAGCCTCTCCAATGTATCCTGATTATGTCTACCTTAAAAGCAAAGGTGTATCCAGGCTTCCTCTGATCATACATTGTAAAGGCTGCTGAATTATTGCTGTATCAAATGATATATTGATATAGTTATTAAATGATGCAATTATCATTGTATCAAATATGATGACCATTGTATAAATAATTACTGGATTTCCTGGGCTTGCCTGATGGCTCAGACAGTAAAGAATCTGCTTGCAGTGCAGGAGATCCAGTTCAATCCCTGGGTCCAGAAGATCCCCTGGAGAAGGTGACCCACTCCAGTTCTTGCCTGGAGAATTCCCTGGACAAAGGAGCCTGCTGGGCTACAATCCATAGGGTCATAAAGAGTCAAACACAATTGAGTGACTAACACTTTCACCAGATTTCCGGGGACTCCTCATTGCTGCTCACTCTTTCTAACTTGATGTTTCTACCCAGGTCCATTCTAATTCTCCCTTTGTATGGTTCCCCTGACTCATTGGAAAAGACTCTGATGCTGGGAGGGATTGGGGGCAGGAGGAGAAGGGGACGACAGAAGATGAGATGACTGGATGGCATCACGGACTCGATGGACGTGAGTCTGAGTGAACTCCGGGAGTTGGTGATGGACAGGGAGGCCTGGGGTACTGCGATTCATGGGGTCGCAAAGAGTTGGACACGACTGAGCGACTGAACTGAACTGAACTGAACTTGAAATGCAAAACTCACTTAAGAAAGTTTTAAGAAACTGCAGATAAAAGTACAAAAACCAGGGAATAAGTGAATTTTTGATAGCCATGAGCTTTCATTCCTTTTTAATTTTAAACAATTTTATCAGGGAAATTATCAAATATAAATAGAAAAGTGGAGAGAACTGTGTAATGAGGCTGCTCTACCCATTACCCAATTTTAACAATTTTAAATAGGTTTGTAAACTCTTCTGTTTCACTCAAATTCCCCACTCCATGGAGATTCTTTTGAAGCAAATTCTAGACAGTGCATTGCTTCATCTGAAAATTTTTCACTGGGTACCTCTATATAGAACTCATTTTTGAAATGCATAACCATAATATCTGGAGGATGAAATGTCAACACACTCCAGTATTCTTGCCTGGAGAATCCCATGGACAGAGGAGCCTGGCAGGCTACAGTCCAACATAAGAGTCGAACACAATTGTAGCGACTTTGCACACACGCAACCATAATATCATTATCATCTCTAAGAGGAAAGTCAACAATAATTATTTTCAAATATCCACCCAGGGTTCACATTTCTACAATTTTCTTGTAACACTATTAGAATCTCTTTGCTTCAATCAAGATCCAAATAAGATTCATATATTATGGTTGGTTTTATGTCTGTAAATTTTTTTGACCCCCTTCATCTCTCTTTTTTCCTTTTCTTTGAAAATTTTATTGCTATTTTATTTGAACGAGCAGTTTTCTATAGATTAGATTTTGCTGTGTTCTCTAGGTTGTCATGTTCCTTTTCTCCTTGTATTTCCTGGAAATTGGTCATTAGAACTGAAAGGTTTTCTCGTGTTTTTTGTTTGTTTTAAAATTAATGTTTAGATGATGTACTTCCATCAGGAGGTACATAATGTTTATGGACTCTATCAATCATGATGACCACTGTCTTGATTCATCAATTTGCTTTTATTAGGACTGTAAAATAGTTACATTCTATTCTGTTCTCTATCATTCTATCTTCATTTATTATTAGCTGGAAAACATCTGAAAGGACCAACTTTCACTCATCAGCTATTTGATTAATTGAGGTATAGATTTTACAAGAGAGGCAGGTTAAATTCTTGATTCAGACTTATAGATTGAAACCCATTATTAATCCTTACTGTGATGATTAATACTTTTTAATATCCTATCAAGCTTCAAACCATGCCAGCTTTGGCCAGTGGCAGTTTCTTCAGATTAGTTTCTGACTCCTCTTGCCAAAATCCCATGGTCTCTTGTGACTACCATTCTTGTAGCTAATACATTTCCTGCCCACATCTGATTTCTCCAAGAATTCTTCATTCTTTTCAGTGATAAACAGTGTTTGAGGCCACCATCTAGTCAGAGGCTTATTTCAGCTGCACTGATCACAGTTTCTAGGTCTTTTTAGTAGTCTAAGCTAGGAAATGTGATTTTTAAGATAAATACACTATTTGTTTTCCAAGCAACAAATAATAATAAGTTGTCTTTTCCATTATATTAATATCCCTGTTTCTTTTCTTCTGTCATTGCATTGTCTAAGCCATCTAGAACATTGTTCATTAATTATACTTTTAGTCATCTTTATTCATTAAAAACATTTTTGATAATCAAGGAAGGAACAGAAAAAAATATTTCTGACATCAGACAAATTCCCCTTAAAGTGAGGGGAAAATCCTTTAGGTATTAGCAAGCTGTGGCCCAAGGGCCAAATACAACTGCTTCTTTTCTTTAATGACTATGAATTAACAATGACTTTTACCTTTGGAGAAGGCAATGGCACCCCACTCCAGTACTCTTGCCTGGAAAATCCCATGGACGGAGGAGCCTGGTAGGCTGCAGTCCATGGGGTTGCCAAGAGTCGGACACGACTGAGCGACTTCACTTTCACTTTTCACTTTCATACATTGGAGAAGGAAATGGCAGCCCATTCCAGTGTTCTTGCTTGGAGAATCCCGGGGGCGGGGGAGCCTGGTGGGCTGCCATCTATGGTGTGGTACAGAGTTGGACACGACTGAAGTGACTTAGCAGTAGCAGTTTACCTTTATTAAATGATTGAAAAAATCAAAAGAAAAGTATTTTGTAATACATAAAAATTATACAAAATTCAATTTTAGTATTTTTAAGTTGTCTGTCACTAGTTTTTATTTACTCTTCAACTGAAAAATTATCAGAAGATATTTTGCTGAGTTTATATTTTAGTCATTCTACTATGACTATAGCTTTATCAATTTTTTTCCAAGAACATTTTAATGTATATGTGTGTGTGTGTGTGTGTGTGTGTGTGTGTGTGCACACACGCGTGCTAAGTCATTTTTGTTTTATCTGACTCTTTTCTACCCTATGGACTGTAGCCCACCTGGCTCCTCTGTCCATGGGATTCTCCAGGCAAGAATACTGGAGTGGGTTGCCATTTCCTACTCCAGGGGATCTTCCCAACCCAGGGATCAAACCCGCTTCCGTTCCATCTCCTACATTGGCAGGCAGGTTCTTTACCCCTAGTGCCACCTAGGAAGCCCTGTGTGTGTGTATAATATACATATTTGTGTGTGTGTGTGTGTGTATATATATATATATATATATATATGAGATATCTTTTGGTGTGTAAAATATAATAAATATAGCTCTATTGGGGAGTATGCCTTTTATCAACATAAAGTAAGATCTTTATCCCATGAAATGCCTTGTGCCTTGGATTCTATTTTATTTAATACTTATCTTGCTGCTCCAGGTTGGGTTTTTTTGTGTTGTTTTTTGTTCATTTTGCTTGTTTAATTTGTTTTTAATTAGAGAATAATTGCTTTACAATATTGTGTTGGTTTCTGCCATACATCAACATGAATCAGCCAGTTATATGTATGTCCCCTCCCTCTTGAACATCCCACCCACCTCACACCCCATCCCAGCCGGAGCACCTGGTTTGATCTCTGAGTCAGGAAGATCCCTGGAAAAGAAAATGGCAATCCAATCCAGTATTTTTGCCTGGAGAATCCCATGGACAGAGGAGCCTGGTAGGCTATAGTCCATGGGGTCGCAAAGAGTCAGACGTGACTGAAGTGACTTAGCACGAACACACAGCCAGTGCTTACAACCAGACACTATGCTTACCAATAAGAGGAAATTGAGGCACAAAGAAAGTGAGAAACCTGCCCTCACCAGTGGACCTATCAGTGGAAGGATTTCCTCTCTAGGAACAAGGAGTAGCTCTGAAAAGTTGGTAGCAGGCCCTAGTATGTTTATGCAGCACAATAAATGTGGTAACTATTGAGGTGACCAAACAGTTCAGGTTTTCCATAACATAGGTTGGGAAAACCTGAACAAACTTTTGCCAACCCAATATTTTCATTTTCCTCTCCTAAGGAACTCTGTATTCACAGATTCCAGTTCTCCTTTTAGGCCTGAACTCTAATTTTTTTATAAGTGACAAGTCTTATGTCTAACCTGATTGTTTTTTAAGCCGACCTTATTAACAGAGTTTTGTCAAAGGTGTTTTTTATTTGACAGAATACAGTCTTCATAGTTTTTCACATGGCCAATCATGTCCAACCTGAACAAACAAAATTATTAACTTGGAAGAATTTATTGTTCTTTCAGTGATTTGAATTATACATTTCTCTGCTTTCTGAAAAATAGAGCATAAAATGTGTGATTAATTTCCTTGGCCATTCAGATGACTGTTTTTGTTTCAAACGTTGAGCATTGTAGCAGTGAACACTATTTTCATTATAAAACCAGCAAAGCAGAGATTGATTCTTCGCGTGATCTGAAGGTTAAAAGCATATGCTTTGGTGTCAAACAGGGCTGGATTTGAATCTGAGCTCAGCCATGTCCTTTAGTCATGAATTAAACTCCTTAAGTCTCAGTTTCTTCATCTGCAAAATGAGAGTGAGAGTATATTCACACAGAGTCATAAGGAAGAATTAAATGGGATAGGTTAGTGAAATATCTTGCATAAAATGAGTATCTTCTAGTAAAAGAAGTCTGGCATAAAATAAGTGTTCGGTGAAATGTCAGTATGATCCATGAATATTTACTAAGCATGTACACTGTACCAGGCTTCCCTGGTGGCTCAGATGGTAAAGAATCTACCTGCAATGTGGAACATCTGGGTTCAATCCCTGGGTTTGATACTGTGCCAAGCACAATCTGTATTTGGATTAAATTTATTTTTTTAATGTTATTTATTTTTAAATTAATTTTTATTGGAGTATACTTGCTTTATAATGTTGTGTTAGTTTTTGCTGTACAGCCTAGTGACTCAGTTATACATATATCCCCCTTTTTTGGATTTTCTTCCCAGTTAGATCACCAGAGAGCACTGAGTAGAGTTCCGTAAGCCATACAGTGGGTTCTCATTAGTTATTTATTTTATACATAACATCAATAATGTATATATTTCATATCCAAATCCTCCATTGATGAAATGTATATATATAGAGAGAGGAGATTCCTAGGTGGCAGAGAGGCCTGGTGGGCTATGATCCATAGGATCGCAGAGTCTGACACAACTATATTAACTTAGCATGCACGCACGCATATAAGAAGAGACATTAAGCAAGTCATCACACACATTATCATATGAGAACAATTGTGGCAAAAAGTTATGCAAGTAGAGCATAGGATGCTAGGTCACGTTTAACAAAAGAATTCCTAGGTGAAATCTGGAGTGTGCAGATGGGAGGAGAAAGATCACAGACAGTTTTCTCAAGGAAGTAGAGTTTAATCTAAGACCTAAAGGATGAAGAAGGGGTGGAGGTGGAGAAAACATTATATGTAAATGAAACAACAGGTGTGAGGGTCCTGGGGTGAAAAGTTGAGAGAAGAACAGTGATTGGAGGAGTTGTGGAAGGTCTGCAAGGCAGAGTAGGAGAGGCAAGACCAGATCGTATGGCCTGATGGGTCAGTTCAGTCGCTCAGTCATGTCCGACTCTTTGCGACCCCATGAATCGCAACATGCCAGGCCTCCCTGTCCATCACCATCTCCCGGAGTTCTCTCAGAGTTGCATCCATCGAGTCAGTGATGCCATCTCATCCTTGGTCGTCCCCTTATCCTCCTGCCCCCAATCCCTCCCAGCATCAAAATCTTTTCCATTGAGTCAACTCTTCGCATGAGGTGGCCAAAGTACTGGAGCTTCAGCTTTAGCATCATTCCTTCCAAAGAAATCCCAGGACTGATCTCCTTCAGAATGGACTGGTTGGATCTCCTTGCAGTCCAAGGGACTCTCAAGAGTCTTCTCCAACACCACAGTTCAAAAGCATCAATCTTCGGCACTCAGCCTTCTTCACAGTCCAACTCTCACATCCATACATGACTACTGGAAAAACCATAGCCTTGACTAGATGGACCTTAGTCGGCACAGGAATGTCTCTGCTTTTGAATATGCTCTCTAGGTTGGTCATAACTTTTCTTCCAAGGAGTAAGCGTCTTTTACTTTCATGGCTGCAGTCACCATCTGCAATGATTTTGGAGCCCCCCAAAATAAAGTCTGCCACTGTTTCCACTGTTTCCCCATCTATTTCCCATGGAGTGATGGGACCGGATGCCATGATCTTCGTTTTCTGAATGTTGAGCTTTAAGCCAACTTTTTCACTCTCCTCTTTTACTTTCATCAAGAGGCTTTTTAGCTCCTCTTCACTTTGTGCCATAAGAGTGGTGTCATCTGCATATCTGAGGTTATTGATATTTCTCCCGGCAATCTTGATTCCAGCTGTGTTTCTTCCAGTCCAATGTTTCTCATGATGTACTCTGCATATAAGTTAAATAAGCAGGGTGACAATATACAGCCTTGACGGACTCCTTTTCCTATTTGGAACCAGTCTGTTGTTCCATGTCCAGTTCTAACTGTTGCTTCCTGACCTGCATACAGATTTCTCAAGAGGCAGTTTAGGTAGTCTGGTATTCCCATCTCTTTCAGGATTTTCCACAGTTTATTGTGATCCACACAGTCAAAGGATTTAGCATAGTCAATAAAGCAGAAATAGATGTTTTTCTGGAACTCTCTTGCTTTTTCCATGATCCAGTGGATGTTGGCAATTTGATCTCTGGTTCCTCTGCCTTTTCTAAAACCAGCTTGAACATCAGGGAGTTCACGGTTCACATATTGCTGAAGCCTGGCTTGGAGAATTTTGAGCATTACTTCACTAGCATGTGAGATGAGTGCAATTGTGTGGTAGTTTGAGCATTTTTGGCATTGCCTTTCTTTGGGATTGGAATGAAAACTGACCTTTTCCAGTCCTGTGGCCACTGCTGAGTTTTCCAATTTTGCTGACATATTGAGTGCAGCACTTTCACAGCATCATCTTTCAGGATTTGAAATAGCTCAACTGGAATTCCATCACCTCCACTAGCTTTGTTCGTAGTGATGCTTTCTAAGGCCCACTTGACTTCACATTCCAGGATGTCTGGCTCTAGGTGAGTGATCACACCATCGTGATTATCCGGGTCATGAAGATCCTTTTTGTACAGTTCTTCTGTGTATTCTTGCCATCTCTCCTTAATATCTTCTGCTTCTTTTAGATCCATATCATTTCTGTCCTTTATCAAGCCCATCTTTGCATGAAATGTTCCCTTGGTATCTCTAATTTTCTTGAAGAGATCTCTAGTCTTTCCCATTCTGTTCTTTTCCTCTATTTCTTTGCATCGATTGCTGAAGAAGGCTTTCTCATCTCTTCTTGCTATTCTTTGAAACTCTGCATTCAGATGCTTATATCTTTCCTTTTCTCCTTTGCTTTTCACTTCTCTTCTTTTCACAGCTATTTGTAAGGCTTCCCCAGACAGCCATTTTGCTTTTTTGCATTTCTCTTCCATGGGGATGGTCTTGATCCCTGTCTCCTGTACAGTGTCACGAACCTCATTCCATAGTTCATCAAGCACTCTATCTATCAGATCTAGGCCCTTAAATCTATTTCTCACTTCCACTGAATAATCATAAGGGATTTGACTGAGGTCATACCTGAGTGGTCTAGCGGTTTTCCCTGTTTTCTTCAATTTAAATCTGAATTTGGTAATAAGGAGTTCATGATCTGAGCCACAGTCAGCTCCTGGTCTTGTTTTTGTTGACTGTATAGAGTTTCTCCATCTTTTGCTGCAAAGAATATAATCAATCTGATTTTGGTGTTGACCATCTGGTGATGTCCATGTGTAGAGTCTTCTCTTGTGTTGTTGGAAGAGGCCTGATGGGTAGTGTTAGTGAATTTCATCCAAGTGCACTCGAGACATATAGGCAGAGATGTCACAGAATAGGAGTTAGTTGAATTTCATAAAGACCATCCTAGAGAAAAGAGATGATACGTGCATGCAGGAGACCAATGAGTAGAGTCATGCGGATGATAAATAGCGGTAGTTTGGATTAGGCCATGACCCATGACAGTGGAGACAGAGATGTACAAAGACTTGGACAATGTTAGGAGGTATAATCCACTGGAGATATCAATAAGGTATCAGAATTGACTGCCATGTTTTTGTCACAAACACATAAATGAATGTTAAATATTCTTTATAGAGATAAGGAATACTAGAAGACAAGCAAGTTAGAGTGTCATTTGGGACATATTAATACTGAAATTCCTACAAGACATCTAAGTATAGATGCATGTATGCCCTGACTCAAGCTATATGTGTGTATGCTAAGTCGATTCAGTTGTGTCCAACTCTTGGCTACCCTATGGACTGTAGTCTGCCAGGCTCCTCTGTCCATGGGGATTCTCCAGGGAAGAATACTGGTGTGGGTTGCCATTTCCTTCTCCAGAGGATCTTCCTGACTCAGGGATCAAAGCCGAGTCTCATTATGTCTCCTGCATTCTTAGGCGGGTTCTTTACCACTAACCACACCTGGGAAGCCCAGGCTATATATTTGATAGCTAAATGCTACCCACAGATATTAATCTTGACGGCATCCATATTTTTAGAGCAGATTTTCTGAGCACTCCCAGATAATCAGAGATATTTCTACTCTTGCTATGGAAAATTTCAGTGTATTTATTAGTAGAAAGGTTTCTGAACTGGAAGTCTGAAGACCAGAGTTTTAGTTTAATCCTTCTTCTCACCAGCTGTGTAACCCTGAGCAAGTGCTTCACCCTTTTGCATGTTCATATCCTTATCTGTTTGTAGCTCAGATGTCTGCTTGATTCTTGGTGTTTCAGGGGCTTATAGGAAGAGGTTATAAATAATTTCCACAACAATTTAGATCAAAATATGCATGCTGGATCCCAAATAGACTACAAAGAAAATCTACAAAGTATTGAAATACATGTCGATTAGTACCACTCCCAGAAAAAAGCTAAATCGTGCTGAGTATATTATTGGTGAGATTTAATAATATGTCCATATTCTTATATCTGTGGGCCTCCTAAAATGCTTCCAATGCACAGTTTCTTTTTTTATATTTTATTTTTGGCTGCATTGAGTCTTAATTGCTGCTTGTGGGCTTTCTCTAGTTGCGGCGAACAAGGGCTACTCTCTAGTTGCGGTGTGTGAGCTTCTCATTGCTGTGACTTCTTATTTTTTATTACTTTTTAATTAGAGGAAAACTGGTTTACAATGTTGTATTGGTTCAGCCATAAGTATGTGTGTGTGTGTATATATATATATATATATATATATATGCATGCTAAGTCGCTTCAGTCGTGTCCGACTCTTTGCGACCCCATGGACTGTAGCCACCAGGCTCCTCTGTCCATGGGATTCTCCAGTCAAGAATACTGGAGTAGGTTGCCTTGCCCTCCTTCAAGGGATCGTCCCAACCCAGGGATCAAACCCACATCTCCAGTGGCTCCTGCATTGCAAGCAGATTCTTTACAGCTGAGGCGCCCAGCTGCTCCCCTCCCCATCCCACCTCTCTAGGTCATCACAGAGCACCGAGCTGAGCTCCCTGTGTTCTATAACAACTTATACAGAGTGAGGTAAGTCAGAAAGAGAGAAACAAATACCATATGTTAACACATATATATGGAATCTAGAAAAAATGATGTAGATGAACCTATTTGCAGGGCAAGAATGGAGATGCAGATGTATAGAATGAACTTGCGGTGGCTTCTTTTGCTGTGGAGCACAGACCCTAGAGCGTGGACTTCAGTAGTTGCAGCACGTGGGCTCAGCAGGCTCAGCAACTCCCAGGCTTTAAAGCACAGATTCAATAGTTGTGGCACATGGCTTAGTTGCTCTGAGGCATGTGGGATCCTCCCAGATGAGGGATCGAACCCATGTCTCTTGCATTGGCAGATGGATTCTTCACCACTGAGCCACCAGGGAAGCCCAGTCCAGTTCAGTCACTCAGTTGTGTCCGACTCTTTGCGACCCCATGGACTGCAGCACACCAGGCGTCCCTGTCCATCACCAACTCCCAGAGTTTGCTCACACTCATGTCCATCATGTTGGTGATGCCATCCAGCCATCTCATCCTCTGTCATCCCCTTCTCCTCCAGAAGCCAGGAGTTAACTTCTAACTCACCAGAATCAAATCAGAATAAGCAAAAACAATGAGTATTATGATTTCATGTTAACAGACTGTCGAAACTTTCTTCTCTTCCAATGATAATTTTTCTGGGAATGAGAGAGACAGATTGACAACTAAGCCAGGTAAAAGTTAAGCTGCTTCAACACTTGCCTGGAAACTGAAGTCAGCTGGGCTGAAGGTGCTGAAGGAAATTCCTGTCCCAAACAGAATATCTAGAAAAATATCGCTTGTGATTATCTGATGTGTTCTGAATGCATCACTTAATTTGAGCAGATATTGGGTGGGCATTTCAGAAGTGAATAGCCACAGTGGGAAACAACCTTTCTTAGAAACATGACTCGTTTGGGTAACAGAAAGTCACACCATAACACCAGGGATTAGTTCTTTTCAGGAAGAAAGGTGTTTGTCTCTGTCTTTGCTTTTTCAACTTTTTATTTTGTATTGGAATATAGCTGATTAACAATGTTGTGATAGTTTCAGGTGGACAGCACAGGGACTCAGCCATATGTATACATGTATCTATTCTCCCCCAGACCTCCCTCCCATCCACGATGCCACATAGCATTGAGCAGAGTTCCGTGTGCTATACAGTAGGATGTCCTTGCTTTTTCTTCACCATTTTCCATGTTTATCCTTCAGGCATCATTTTTAAAAATTAATTTATTTATTTTAATTGGAGGCTAATTACAATATTATTGTGTTTTTTTCCATACACTGACATGAATCAGCCATGGGTGTACATGTGTTCCCCATCCTGAACCCCCCTCTCACCTCCCTCCCCATCCCATCCCTCAGGGTCATCCCAGTGTACCAGCCCTGAACACCCTGTCTCATGCATCAGGCCTGGACTGGCGATCTATTTCACATATGATAATATACATGTTTCAATGCTGTTCTCTCAAATCATCCCACCCTTGCCCTCTCCCACAGAGTCCAAAAGTCTGTTCTTTATATCTGTGTCTCTTTCTAAATTCCATATATATGCATTAATATACTGTATTGCTATTTTTCTTTCTGACTTACTTCACTCTGTATAATAGGCTCCAGTTTCATCTACCTCATTAGAATTGATTCAAATGCATTCTTTTTAATAGCTGAGTAATAGTCCATTGTGTATATATACCACAGCTTTCTTATCCATTTGTCTGCCAGTGGATATCTAGGTTGCTTCCATGTCCTGGCTATTGTAAACAGTGCTGTGATGAACACTGGGGAACACGTATCTCTTTCAACTCTGGTTTCCTCGGTCAGTATGTATGCCCAGCAGTGGGATTGCTGGGTTGTATGGCAGTTCTATTTCCAGTTTTTTAAGGAGTCTCCACACTGTTCTCCATGGTGGCTATACTAGTTTGCTTTCCCACCAACAGTGTAACAGGGTACCCTTTTCTCCGCACCCTCTCCAGCATTTATTGTATGTAGACTTTTTGAAAGCAGCCATTCTGACTAGCGTGAGATGGTACCTCATGGTGGTTTTGATTTGCATTTCTCTGATAATGAGTGATGTTGAGCATCTTTTCATGTGTTTGTTAGCCATCTGTATGTCTTCTTTGGAGAAATGTCTGTTTAGTTCTTTGGCCCATTTTTTGATTGGGTCATTTGTTTTTATGACATTGAGCTGCAGGAGTTGCTTGTATATTTTTGAGATTAATTCTTTGTCAGTTACTTTGTTTGTTATTATTTTCTCCCATTCTGAAAGCTGTCTTTTCACCTTGCTTATAGTTTCCTTCGTTGTGCAAAATCTTTTAAGTTTAATTAGGTCATATTTGTTTATTTTTGCTTTTATTTCTATTACTCTGAGAGGTGGGTCATAGAGGATCCTGCTGTGATTTATGTCACAGAGTGTTTTGCCTATGTTTTCCTCTAGGAGTTTTATAGTTTCTGGTCTTACATTTAGATCTTTAATCCATTTTGAGTTTATTTTTGTATATGGTGTTAGAAAGTTTTCTACTAATTGCTAAGTCACTTCAGTCGTGTCCAACTCTGTGCAGCCCCATAGACGGCAGCCCACCAGGCTTCCTCATCCCTGGGATTCTCCAGGCAAGAACACTGGAGTGGGTTGCCATTTCCTTCTCCAATGCATGAAAGTGAAAAGTGAAAGTGAAGTCACTCAGTCGTGTCCTACTCTTAGCGACCCCATGGACTGCAGCCTACCAGGCTCCTCCATCCATGGGATTTTCCAGGCAAGAGTACTGGAGTGGGGTGCCATTGCCTTCTGGTTGACCAGTTTTCCTAGCAGCACTTATTAAAGAGACTGTCTTTTCTCCATTGTATATTTTTGCCTCCTTTGTCAAAGATAAGGTGTTCATAGGTGCATGGATTTATCTCTGGTCTTTCTATTTTGTTCCATTTATCTATATTTCTGTCTTTGTGCCAGTACCATACTCTCTTGATGACTGTAGCTTTGTAGTAGAGCCTAAAGTCAGGCAGGTTGATTCCTCCAATTCCATTCTTCTTTCTCAAGATTGCTTTGGCTATTCAAGGTTTTTTGTATTTCCATACAAATTGTGAAATTATTTGTTCTAGTTCTCTGAAAAATACCTTTGGTAGTTTGATAGGGATTGCATTGAATCTATAGATTGCTTTGGATAGTATACTCATTTTCACTATATTGATTCTTCCAGTCCATGAACATGGTATATTTCTCCATCTATTTGTGTTATCTTTGATTTCTTTCATCAGAGTTTTATAGGTTTTTATACATAGGTCTTTTGTTTCCTTAAGTAGATTTATTCCTAAGTATTCTTTCAGGCATCTTTATTCTCAACTCAGGCCTTCTAGATTTTGCAAATCTATCTGAGCCATTGTCATCAATACCACAGGAATGGCTGGAAATTCTTGAGTGGTTTCTGTTCCTTGGCCTTGAAAAGCCATTTTAGTGGGCATGCTGCCTTCTGGACACCATATCTTTGCTCCTTAGGATTAAGCCATCATATATCAACCACAATAACCCCAAACCACATCCTCAGGAACAAAAATGCCCTATCACTCACTTGAGTTAACAATTACACACTGTTATTCCTGTTGTTTATTATTTTCTACTTTAGGTGGCACAGTGGCAAAGACTCACCTGCCAGTACAGGAGTCTCTGACCCAGGGTTTGATCCCTGGGTCAGAAAGATCCCCTGGAGGAGAAAATGGCAACCCATTCTAATATTCTCACCAGGGAAATCCCATGGACAGAGGAGCCTGGTAGGCTACAGTCCATGGAGTCACAAAGAGTGAGACAAAACTGAGCAGGCACACAAGACATAGTACTAACTAGAGACTTTGAATGGGCACATGGATCATTTTACTCTACTAACTAGTTATCTAGCAAAGTGGATTTTCACTCTCCCAGACCAATGAACCTAATAAGTCCTAGTACAAAATTTGTGCTTGATTTTGAATTCATTGAAGAGGCACTGAGATGATTTAACCAAGGAAGGTAAAATCAGGTTTGTTTTCTCAGACTCCCTCTGGTTACACTTTGAAGGTAGGTTATAAGGCATTGAGACAAGAATCAGGAAGCTTAGTTAGTAGGCTGATATGGGGTCCTAGCTAGAAATGATGGTGGCTTGAATAGGATGGATGGTGACAAGGAGAACGAAGTTTCTGTGGTCTGTACTAGGCGAGTGGATGGAGTGGAAGAGTTGGGAGAGTGAAGAATTGAAGATGACAGTGGGTATCTGGCTGGGACAATTCAGGAGGAGGGGTGCCATCTGCTGAGGATGGAGCAGAGAAGAAAGAGTAGGTTTTGTGAGAAATAATGAGTTCAGTTTGTTTGTGTTAAGGATGTGATGGTTTGGGAAAACCAAGAAAGATGCCTGGGGACTTCCTTAGTGCTCCAGTGGTTAAGACTTCACCTTCCAATGCAGGGGGTGCAGTTTTTACCCCTGATTGGGGAGCTAAGATCCCACATGCCTACATGTGGCCAAAAAAAACAAAACATAAAACAAAAGTGACATTGTAAAAAATTTCAATAAAGCCTATAAAAATGCTCCACATCACACACACACAAAAGAAAGATGTCTGTTAATAGCTGTGTATGCAGAACTTGAGTTCAGGAGCCAGATATGGTCTCAGGATGGAGATTGGAGAATTCATCAAAGCAAAAAAGAAATTGAAGCCATGGAAATGCATGAACATCCCTGACCTCTATCTTCCCCCTTAGAATATCAGACAGCTCTCAGTTAAGACTGCAAAGGCTTGGGTTACATTTGAAAAGAATGAGCATGTCCCCTTGCAAGCAAAACTGAGCTTTCTCAATATTGCATTTATTATGAAAGATGGAGACATGGTCAGTTCTTTTTTTCCAAGGAGATCTCTAATCAAAGCAGTGTCATACTCTATCGCCTTTTAAAATTAAAAAGTAAAGTTTCCCAGGAAAAAGTAAAATTTTCCTGCATTTTAAAGTTGGTTTTTTTCTAGCTGTGTTTAGAAGCCATATAACAGGTTCCACAAAATCACCTTTTATTTTGGAAAATAAGCTATCAAAATACCTATGAATATATGTTACATCAGTTTGACTAACATCTGCTTTGAATGGAGGTCAGGCACTCTGCTGGCCTGGCCCAGCTTGAGTCTAGGGCTAGAAGCAGTAACAGGGGCTTCAAAGACCACCTGCACCCCTGTCATAGCCCAGGCAGTGGAGGGAAACGTTCAGGAGCTGCAAGTGGAGACCAAAGTGCTAGTCATATTCTACCTTGAGCAGAGTTAGATGATACTCCTGGAGGATGGCTACAGTATTAGTGGACATGCCTCTGAGTGACCTGGTGGCCAGTGAGAGGACCTGGGGTTGTCATTTCCAAGTAGGGACTTGTCTAAAGAACTTACATTCCATATCTGTCTGTGTGTGTGTGTGCTGGGTCTTCATTGCTGTGTACACACTTTCTCTAGTTGTGGCCATTGAGGCTATTTTTCACTGCAGTGCATGGGCTTCTCATTGCAGTGGCTTCTCTTGTTGCAGAGCATGGGCTTTAGGTGCACAGACTTCAGTAGTTGTGGTGCACAGGCTGAGTTGCTCTGAGGCATGTGGGATCTTCCTGGGCCAGGTATCGAACCCATGTCTCCTGCACTAGCAGGCAGATTCTTATCCACCAGGTTACCACGGAAGTCCCCAGATTCTATAGCTTTACTGTCAGTCCTTGCCGGCTCCCCTGTCCACCTCCTACTGTATAACCACCAGACAGCTCCCATGTCCCTGATGGAATGGAGCCTGCTGTAGCCTGTAAGCTGAGAGTGAAGAGACACCACCCCAATAAGCTCCTGTGCTTCCTCCCTGGGTGACCGATTTTGGTTGTTTCTGTCACTGCTTTGGATTTGTAGTGTTTGGCCTGCAAACATCGCAAATATGAGACTGCTGATGACTATCACATATTAATTACAGGCTCCGAACTTTCCTACAGGACCCTATAAAATGTCTTTATAAGTACTGGAAGTAATCATTTTATGAAGTGCCTGCAACTTAGCTGTATCCAATTATTTGTAGAATGGTTTTATTTTCATGTAAATATGAGTGTCTTAAAGATCGGGAAGATATAAAGTGTTGGAATGTGAGTTAAGACCCGCTCTCTTTCTCCATTTAAAAGCGTATTTCCAGCTGTAAGTAGTTGAAGCCCAAGTTTTATTCAAAATGTCATTTTTTTTCCATTGGCAAATGTCATCCATTGATTCCATACACATTTATCGAGGATGCGTTCGACACTGATGGAGATTAAATGAAGGATAAGAAGTATGTGTCCTTAAAGAGACACTGAAAATAAAAATCGAATGTCTTATCTATTCAACATACATTTGTTGTGAGCCTACAAACTATTGGCACTGAGGACTTAGCAGTGAAATGTAAAGATAAAAACCTATGCCTTTGAGGAGTTCACATTCAAAGAAAGGGACAAAAAAAAAGAATAAGTATAGAAGATGGTGATGAGTGCTATTAGATTGACTCATTAGGGGAGACGATGAGAAGACAGGTTAGACTATGAAGAAGGAGGGGCTTGTGGATGAGCTGGATTTTGAACACACATTTTTTCTTTAATTTTTTATTGATATTTGCTTTACAGTATTGTGTTGGCTTCTGCCATTCATCAGCATGAATCAGCCACAGGTATACATATGTCCCCTCCCTCTTGAACCTCCCTCCCATCTCTCACCTATCCCATCCCTCCAGGTTGTCACAGAGCACTAGGTTGAGCTCCCTGTGTAACACAGCAAATTCCCACTGGCTCTGTATCTTACATATGGTAATGTTTACATTTCCACGCCACTCTCTCAATTCATCCCACCCTCTCCTTCCCCCACTGTGTCCACAAGTCTATTGTCTGTCTGCGTCTTCACTGCTGACCTGCAGGTAGGTTTATCAGCACCATCTTTCTAGATTCCATATATATGTGTTACTATACAATATATGTCTTTCTCTTTCTGACTTACTTCACTCTTTACAATAGGCTCTAGCTTCATCCACCTCATTAGGACTGACTCAAATGTGTTGAATGCAAAGTTGAAGATTTTTTTTTAATCAATTTTTATTGACGTGTAGTTGCCTTACAATGTTGTATTAGTTTCTACTGCACAGCAAAGTGAATCAGCTCTCTGTATACATATAACCCCTCTTTTTGGATTTCCTTCCTATTTAGGTCACCGCAAAGCTTTGAGTAGAATTCCCTGAGCTATACAGTAGGTCATGGATGTCTGTCATACAGAAATAAGTCAGAAAGAGAAAAACAAATATATTTTAATACATATATGTAGAATCTAGAAAAATGGTGTAGATGATCTTACTTGCAAAACAGAGCCCAGGAGCCGCAACTACTGAAGCATGTGTGCCCTAGAGCCCGTACTCTACAACAAGAGAAGCCATCGCAATAAGGAGCCTGTGCACTAGAACTGGAGAGTAGCCCCAGGTCACAGCCACGAAGACCCAGCACAGCCAAAAATAAATAAATAAATAACTATTTAAAAACCAGAACATGATGACTTAATTACTATTCTTTTCCTGAAACAAAATATATTTCACTAAGTAAAGGAGAAGAAAAAATCTTGCCATCTGTTGAAAGTGCTTAAATTATGTATTAATTTTAAGCAGACAATAACAAGGAGATTTTTGAGGGAAACGTACCTGATGAGTCTAGCCCTGGTCTAGCTGGTCATTCTTTCCTGAATTATCTTGGGACAAGCATGCATGTTCTGGGAGACACAGTGCTCTTTTCTACAAGGAGAAATGCTGTTTGGGGCTTTGATAACTGGTGAGAGACACCTTTAAAGAGCTTTACTTCGAGCCACTTGGATTCATCCAGGATAAAACCCCTGATTCTGCAGAGCTACACACTATGCAGCCAGAAGGATCCCATAAAGAATGTCTTCCACTTGCAGAAGTATGAAGATGAGAAAACCTCTCCCCAGGTGACCTCTTTACCCATCAGGGTTGGGTGGAGCAGTGGTTCTTGACAACAGTGTGCATGCTAAGTCAGTCTTGTCCCACTGTTTGTGACCCCATGGACTGTAGCCCGCCAAGCTCCTCTGTCCACAGGGATTCTCCAGGCAAAAATTCTGGAGTGAATTGCCATTTCCTCCTCCAGGGAATCTTCCCCACTCAGGGACTGAACTCGAGTCTCTTAGTCTCCTGCATTGGCAGGTGGGTTCTTTACCACTAGCACTACCTGGGAAGCCCATGACAATAGCAACCATGGCCGATATACCCTGGTCCCCAGAAAATGAGAAAAAGGGCAATGCTCCCATCCACAGTTGGTCCCCACAGTGCTCCAGGTTTGTTCTGTTCCATTTGTACCCAGCGCACAATGTGCGTCTTTTCCCCTACTCACTGTACCTTCCCACACTGCCATCCTTCCTCACCCGGACTACTATTTAAGCTTCCCCCAGAAAGCTCAGAAAAGGCCAGCAGTTAACTCTTTCCAGGGAACAATCATGTGATTGTCCTTAAAGGCAATTTTAAGTCCCAATTAACTAGGAGAAGAAAAGAACAAGTCCTTCTAAAGAGGAGTTGAACTAACATCTTCCTGTCATGATTATAAGCTGGATGCTCTTATCAGGATGTATAGGCTAAGTGGGGGTTTCCCCAGTGGCTCAGTGGTAAAGAATCTGCCTGCCAATGCAGGAGATGCAAGAGATGGGGGTTAAATCCCTGGATGGAAAAGATTCCCTGGTAGGAAATGGTAACCCGTTCCAGTATTTTTGCCTGGAAAAATCCATGGACAGAGGAGCCTGGTGGGCTACCGACCATGGGGTGGCAGAGTCAAACATGACTGAGCATGCATGAATATAGGCTAAGTGAGGTGCACCAGGCAGAGGTACCACTTTTGCTCAGCACCTGGGAGGTAGGCTTGGCCATACCTTGGGTCTCCAAGACCACTGTGAGTAGCTGATAGAAGCTGAAGTCTTCTCCAGAAAATGAATCTCTGTTCATACAAAGACTGCATTTCATTTCATGGGAAGTCGATTCATGGATCTTGGGTCGAAAGCCCAGGTTTCCAGTTTGCACTTAATCTGGCAGTATTCTTAGAGATTTCTGTCCACTATTCCAGGGAGCTAACTTAAAGATTCTTGTCTGGCTGAGAATTGCACAAGGGTGGCCCCTGGATGAACCTCAGAAGGGCTCAGGCAAGTCACTGTGACACAGCCAAATCAGCCACCCAATGTAGAGCACCTGGTGGACTCCAGGTGACAAAGAGCTTGAGTCTGTGCTTATACTCTGATTCCAACAACTTTTCTTTCGGGCTTAGCTCAATGGGGCAAGAACTGTCTTTGTAGCCAGAAGATGCCAACCCATCTGGCTTGAATACTGCTTGGCACTGGAGCTCCTTGGCCTAGGGAATTGGCCACCTATTTATGTAACAGCTTGTGTCTCTCTCCTATTCATTGAATGTATACCAGCCACACTGGACTGGTACCACACACATGAAGAGACCGCTGGTTGGACAAAGAGAAACAATTAAGGGTTATTTTCTCCCATGGCCACCTAACATTAGCTTCTCCTTGGGTGTCCATGGTTTTCTTAATTGAAGTCATTTAAACTCCAGTTTTCAAAATGTGATACCCTTCATGAGCCCTTCCAAGACCATCACCTACTGTTCTCCTTTCCAGTGTCTGAACATTGCAACTTTTAAATAGTGCAGTTATTGATGACACTGCTCTTCTCCCCCTTCTTTCTCATTATCTCTGCAAAACCTGTTGTCATTCTATGACCACAGCTGGACATGTCGCCATCAATACTTCCCATGCCATCATGAGGTTGCCAAATGGCCCAGCAAATCAGAAGAAATTGAGCAGAGTCTGGGTCTCTGGACCACAGATGAGCAGACAGTTTTATGGAAACCACTTTCCCTTCTCATCCGTACACTCTTCATCTGTTATGGAGGGGTTGACAGTGCCTGCTAGGTTTCCTAGTTTCTGCCACTCTCCACATTCTAACATCCTGTGACTCCAGCTAATTAAAGCTTGTCATAACCTGATATCTCTCAAAGTTGTCATTAAGATGTCAAGTTTTCAGGTAGGTGAAACTAAGTGTAGAGGTTGGAAGGCTAGAACCAAGAAGACTGACTCATGGCTTCCAACTTCTGGACCGAGTCCCCCTGATTTGACAGGAGCTGAACTCAAGAGGCACCTTCTAATTATCAGTGCTGGGTTAGAATTTGAGAACTTCTGGGGTTTTTTAATTTTTTAATTGAAGGAAAATTGCTTTACAATGTTGTGTTAGTTGCTGCTGTACAACAGTGTGAATCAGCCCTATGTATATCTGTACATCTTCCCTCCTTCTTGGATAGCCAAGAGTTCAAACCAGCCAATCCTAAAGGAAATCAATCTCGAATATTCATTACAAGGACTGATGCTGAAGCTGAAGCTTCATTTGGCCACCTGATGTGAAGAGCCGACTCACTGGAAATGACTCTGATGCTGGGAAAGACTGAGGGCAAGAGGAAAAGGGGGTGACAGAGGATGAGATGGTTGGATGGCATTACCAACTCAACAGACATGAGTTTGGGCAAATTCCGGGAGATAGTGAAGGACAGGGAAGCCTGGTATACTGCAGTCCATGGGGTCACAAAGAGTCAGATGAGACTGAGCAACTGAACAACAACCTCCTTCTTGAGCCTGTCTCTCTCTCCCCGCCCCCCTCATCCCACCCCTTCTAGGTCATCACAGAGCACCAGGCTGGGTTCCCTGTGCTAAACAGCAGCTTCCCACTAGCTATCTGTTTTACACTTGATAGTGTATATGTGTCAATGCTACTTTTTCAGTTCATCCCACCCTCTCCTGAGAACTCCATTTTTATCCTCATGTACTTTAGAGAGAACTGGAACACTGGTGGATAAAACACACTTAGGAGTCCAGTATTGGCAGGAAAATAGTTTTCTTTCTATGGGGACCATTGAGAGCAAACTTTGCTGTAACTTTGTAGCTAAAATGTGACTATAGTGTAGCCTTCACTGGGATGGGTCCTGGTATCTTCCACAATAAGCCTACAGATGAGTCCTAGATCAGAAACCAAAAGCAAAATGCTTCCAATGGAGAGGACATCGAGTGAGACTTAAGTGCATCTTTTGAAATCATCAGTTTCAATTACTCCTTGGTATCTAGAGCCCTCAACAATGGAAGGGAGGATAGTGAATCTCCAAGGGTGAAGATGTAGATGGTGTTGAGGGGATAAACTCAGGCTCTTCCCGTCTCAGTCTGGCCAAGTTTTAGTCAATTAGAGTGTTTGGAGGGACCTGAAAATAGTCAGAAATTCTGCAGCAGGACCTAATCGTGGAGGAAACTCAGTGCATGGAAGAGTCTCTAGAGGCTTGGGGATTTTCCAAAGCTCGGGAATTCAGTGAAGCAAATTCACATGCAAGGGATGACCCAACCTGCAGGGGAGGAATTCTGGGAATTAAGCCGGAAGCTGTTTGTGTTTCTTGCAGCAGAGTCTGAACAGAAGTTGTTGAAGTGCCCAGCATACCTACGATGACAAGAGAAATAGGAGACCCCGTGCTGTAATGGGTAATTCAAATGTCTGGCTCCTCCTGTGGAGCATGGTGAGAAAAACTAGAGTATTAGATACCAGGTATGTTTAAAGCTCAACATTCAGAAAACAAAGATCATGGCATCTGGTCCCATCACTTCATGGGAAATAGATGGAGAAACAGTGGAAACAGTGTCAGACTTTATTTTGGGGGGCTCCAAAATCACTGCAGATGGTGACTGCAGCCATGAAATTAAAAGATGTTTACTCCTTGGAAGAAAAGTTATGACCAACCTAGAGAGCATATTCTAAAGCAGAGACATTACTTTGCCGACTAAGGTCCGTCTAGTCAAGGCTGTGGTTTTTCCAGTGGTCATGTATGGATGTGAAAGTTGGACTGTGAAGCAGGCTGAGCACCGAAGAGTTGATGCTTTTGAACTGTGGTGTTGGAGAAGACTCTTGAGAGTCCCTTGGACTGCAAGGAGATCCAACCAGTCCATTCTGAAGGAGATCAGCCCTGGGTGTTCTTTGGAAGGAATGATGCTAAAGCTGAAACTCCAGTACTTTGGCCACCTCATGCAAAGGGTTGACTCATTGGAAAAGACTCTGATGTTGGGAGGGATTGGGGGCAAGAGGAAAAGGGGATGACAGGATGAGATGACTGGATGGCATCACCGACTCGATGGACATGAGTCTGAGTGAACCCTGGGAGTTGGTGATGGACAGGGAGGCCTGGTGTGCTGTGATTCATGGTGCTGAACTGAATTGACTGAATGCAGTAAGGTAAACCAGATAGTGGAGAAAGCCATGGCAACACGCTTCAGTATCCTTGCCTGGAAAAACCCATGCACAGAGTCTGGTGGGCTACAGTTCATGGAGTTGCAAAGAGTTGGACATGACTGAGTGACAAACACACAAATCAGATAGTGGAAGAACAGCCCAGAGAACACCAGAGTTTTGAGCAGAAGCTCTGCCAAAATACAAGAAAGAGACAACAGAAGGAAGGCAGAGGCGTGAGGGCGGTCCTAAGATGGCGGAGGAATAGGAAGGGAAGACCACTTTCTCCCTCACAAATTCCTCAAAAGATCATTTCAACGCAGA
>NW_024080450.1:2984661-2985378 GCF_014754425.2 Oryx dammah
CTGCCGCGCTCGGTAAGAAGCGGGCAGAAACGCCCCACGCGTAACCAGAGCGATCGAACTTGGGCGAGCAAACCAGGCTGGGGGATAGCTACCACGCGAAAAGCGCGAACATAAGACCCCGCCAGGACCGCACATAGAACAAAGGACTGAACGGAAATAGCCGGCTGCAGACCATCCCCCGCCGGGGACAGGCAGCCAGAGCTGTAAGGGCTGGAAAGGGGCAATCGCAGCCCCGGAGAGACTACCTAAAAAGCGGGAGGCAGTCTTCTTTGCTGAGACTTCAGGGGATGCAGGACAGTCACCACCCGCCTCACAAGGAGCGCCAGCAGTACACCCAGAAAACTGAGCAGTAGAAACAGAGAAGGGGACAAGTCCCGGCGACCGCGCCGCCAAGCTCCCGCGCTCGCCAAGCTCCCGAGCTGCTCGGACCCGGGAGGGGCGCAGAGCGCAGTCCCAAACAAGTTTGTGCCTCTGAGGGTTACCTGGGCGCCAAAACCGAGCGGCTTGGACCGGGGAGGTGCGCGAAGCCTGGGGCTGGCCTCGGATGGTTCCTGGCTGAGCTCCGTGGAGCTGGAGCGGTTTGTGCGTCGTGGGGGGAGACAGGTCCAGCGGGGTTGAGACGCTGTGTGCCCACGACAGTGCTATTTGTTTGCAGCATCCCCCGCTCCCCACTGCGCGACTGAACTAGTGAGCCTAATAAAAAAAAAAAAAAAAAAA